>NC_081854.1:57458157-57801490 GCF_963259705.1 Myotis daubentonii | reverse complement strand
GCTTGTGGTGGATGGGCAGGCTGGAGGTCCCCCACCCGCCTCGGCTGGATTTGGGGTGAGCCTTGGGAGCCCACGTGGACACAGCCCTCCCTCAGCCGACAGTTTTTTTTTTTTTTAAATATATTTTATTGACCTTCCACAGAGAGGAAGGGAGAGGGATAGAGAGCTAGAAATATCGATGAGAGAGAAACATCGATCAGCTGCCTCCTGCACACCTCCCCACTGGGGATGTGCCTGCAACCCAGGTACGTGCCCTTGACCCGAATCGAACCTGGGACCTTTCAGTCCGCAGGCCGACGCTCTATCCACTGAGCCAAACCGGGTTTCAGCAGCTCAGCCGACAGTTTAACCAGCGCCTGGCCTCAGCCACAGGAGGGGGCGGATGGAGGCTCAGTGCCCCCTGCTCGTCCGGCATGGCCTGGGGGCTGGCGGTCCGTCCTTGGGGAAGGATAGCGCGGCCACAGGCCTCGGCCCCCCTTTTGGCAGCTTCCATGGTTCCCACTGCCCCCCCCCCCCCTCCACACACACTTCATTGTTCCCATCTCCAGGCCTAAGGGTCTCTCTGCTGGGAGCCCTGCCCTGCCCTGCCCAGCCTGGCCCTGGCCTGCCCGGCCCTGGCCTGCCCGGCCCTGCCCTGCCCAGCCTGGCCCTGGCCTGCCCGGCCCTGGCCTGCCCGGCCCTGCCCTGCCCAGCCCTGCCCGGCCCTGCCTCCTCCCCAGAGCCAGGCCCCGTGATGTGGAAATAACAGTCTCTCTCCCTTCCCTGCGGAGAAGGGCCTCGGCCTCTGTTCCCATCTCCTGTTGTTTTCTGTGTATTTTGCCCCATTCCTTGCCCAGCGCCTGCGCAGGGGGTTGGCTTCCCTCTGTAGCCCCGGGGGGAACACAGTTGCTCTTAGAGCTGTTTTAGGACGCGTGCCCGAATGTTCCGGAAAGTGGGACAGGGATGCTCGCGCTCGCCCCGCAGGGCGCAGCCACCTCGGCCTCTGTCCTCTGCCCGCCCTCCGCTCCCCCTGGACTCTGTCCCTTTATGCAGAGCCCTGTGCTCACCTGCCGGGCCGGTCCTGCGAGGTGGCCCCTCGGGGTGAGGAGTGTGGGGGGCCCCGGGGGGGGCAGGTGCTCGGGTGGAGAGGCACGGAGAAGCGGCCGTGTTCCCCGCCCCCCAGGACTCAGCACGGGGAGCGGCCCGGGTTCCCCGCACAGAGCGAAGCCACAGAGGAATTAGGCCGGACGGGCTGGGGGGGCAGTGGCTTCAGGACAGACCCGCAGGGACCAGGTGGGAGCTTTGGGGGCTCCGCGTGGGTGGGAGCATGACGAGACCTAAAGGCAAAGGCCAGGAGGTCTGAGGAGCCGGGGCGGCCAGCAGACGAGGGCCTGGGAATTCGGGGGGCGGGGGAGCCGGGGGCAGGAAGACGGCAACCTTCTGTCGCCTCCCAGTCGACACCCCGAGCCGTCGCCATAGCGCCAACGCCCGGCATGGGAAACGCGCTTTGCCTGTCTGACTGCGTGTAGAGGGTGACCCCGATTCTGACCCTCAATGGGGTGGGGGGAGGGCTGATGCCCAGCAGCCCCGGGACCTGGGCTTGGTTTTGGTCAGGGCTGCGGACCCCTGGGTGGGCAGGCGGTGCACTGTGGGTGGCACATTGTCCAGCTCGGCGGACCACGTGTAGGCACTGGCGCTAAAACAGCAATCCCAGCCCGGCCGGCGTGGCTCAGGGGTTGAGCATTGACCTATGAACCTGGAAGTCACGGGTTCGATTCCCGGTCAGGGCACAGGCCCGGGTTGTGGGCTCGGTCCCCAGTGTGGGGCGTGCAGGAGGCAGCCATCAGTGACTCTCTCATCATTGATGTTTCTCTCTCCCTCTCCCTGAAATCAATACGAATATATTTTTTAAAAACATAGCAATCCCAGCTGTCATGACTGATACTGTCACAGGCTGCGTTTAAACCCCAGGGGGCAGGTGACCCAGGTACGGGCACCATTTCACTGGTTAGAAGCCAAGGTTTCAGCGAATATGGGGTGGATGTGTGGGTGGCTGGGGGGTGGGAGAACAGAGGGTGGGTGGGTAGGTTAGTGGGTGGCTGAGGCCCAGGTAGGTGGCTCAACAGCTCGCCACGATCCGGAGCTTAGGGCAGCGGGAGTGGGGCCCCACCGGGCCCCCCCGAACCCCTCCCCTGTTAATGGCGTGTGGGGACATGGCCGCGGCCCTGGTCACTGAGTCGCTGGGCGCCTCACAGGGTCTTACAGCGCCAGCCAGGGCGTTAACTGCATCCGCGAGGACGTGGCCGCCTACATCACCCGGCGGGACGGCGTGCCTGCGGACCCCGACAACATCTACCTGACCACCGGCGCCAGCGACGGCATCACCGTACGTGGGGGGGGGGGCTGGCGGTGAGCCCCTGCTCGGCCCGAAGGGCAGCCTGGCATGTGAGGGGCAAGCGCGTGGGCCCCGTGGGCCCTGCTCTCTCCCCACCCCGGGAGCTGCGGTCCTTACCTTGTTCCATCTTCAGGAGCCCGAGGTGCTGCAGCTCGGTTTCCCGCAGAGCCCACAGCAGCAGGTCCAGCGGGGGAGGGACCCTGGGGCCCTCGGGGAGCCCCCGTTTCTGGCGACGTGGCCCTTTCTCTGACCCGGCTCGAACCGCGTACCTCCTCTGCCGGGCACGGTGCCGGGAACATGAGAACACTTGATCTTGCTTATTCCTACGGCAGACCCCACTTTACAGATGAGGACAGTGAGGCTCAGGAAGTGAGGCAGCCCCGTCCCCGGGGCGGCTGGGGGGAGGCTGGGCCGGGGGCCCTGGCTCATCTGCTGTCAGCGGCGGTGGCCCTGGACGATGCGATTTGTCTCCGTTGCAGACGATCCTGAAGATCCTGGTTTCCGGGGGCGGCAAGTCGCGGACGGGGGTGATGATCCCCATCCCGCAGTACCCCCTCTACTCGGCCGTCCTCTCCGAGCTGGGCGCCGTGCAGGTCAACTACTACCTGGACGAGGACAACTGCTGGGCCCTGAACGTGCAGGAGCTGCGGCGGGCCGTGCGGGAGGCCAAGGAGCACTGCGACCCCAAGGTGCTGTGCATCATCAACCCCGGGAACCCCACAGGTGTGCTGCTCCTCCTTCCTTGCGGGGCGGGGGGGGGGGGGGTGGCCGGGGGGGGGGCGGGGGCGGGGGAGGGGAGGTGTGAGCGGGGCTGGAGCCTGCGTCTGGGCCTTGAGGAGTTAAGGAGTGACGCGAAGTCCCGTTTGCTCCCGCTTTCCAGACCCCGGTCCAGGGTCCAGATTCGCAGCATAAGCCGACAATTCGCCGCACGCCGGGTGTGCCTTCCCCTGGGCGGGGCTGTGCTATTGCTCCGGCCGGTTTTTCTCCTGTTCTTGCATTTGCAACCTCCTCCTCCTCGAGGTTCCTGTGCCGCAGCCTTCAGCGTGGGGCTCGGGCTGTTTTTCTGAAAAACGCTGGGGGGGTGTTTTTGTGTTTCTTGGAGGCGCTATTGCCCTGGACCTGGAGGCCTGAACAGGAAATGCCACATAAAAACAAAAGCAAGAACTGTTTCCAACAAGCTGAAAATCACTCCTGATTTTGCATAATTTTCTTAAAAAGCAGAAAGCACAGTCCTGCCGTTTTGGTCTCTGGGCTGCGATTAGGATGCGCCCGGGTGCCGAGGACGAGGGCTCCCTCTCCCGGGTTGAGATGAACTGGGTCAGGGCCGCAGACGCCTGGAGTTCATGGTGGCGCCTGCTGCTTGGGGACAAAAGCTGCTCGGGCCACGTCAACCCTGCAGCTCCGACACCGGGCGGCCGGCTGTCCCGGTGTGTCTGCTCCGGCTCCCGGAGTGGGGAGAATGTTCTGGCCGGAGCGGCTCCTCCATCCGCGCTGAACCTTAGAATCACCAAGGGGGCTTTCTAAAATCCAGGCCAGGCTGCACCCCAGAGTCTTGGGGGCATCAGTATTCTGAGCAGCGTCTCAAGGAAACCAGCCACTGGCCCCCATGCCCAGGCGCTCTGCTCTGATTGGCTGGGCTGGGCTGGGCTAATTTGCATTTCCAACACGCTCCCAGCCAGCCGGTCCCTCCCTCGGGGCTGCAAGTCCTGCTGCGTCCCAGGGCGTCCCCCCGCCTTCCCTGTGCGGGTGAGAGGGGGTCCATGTGCACCTGGCTGCCTGGGAAGAAATAACCGTTTCTTACTGTGTGAGTGCATGTGACCGTGAGCAGGTTTTACAAGGAGTAACTTGATGAGCAGGCAGGGCCCCCTGTGCTCTCTGGGGTCTGAGTGTGTGAAATGCAGGCAGCTACTGGGAGATGGGGCGTGGCAGCTAGAAACCCACCTGGAGCACCCAGGGGTGCTGCCCCCCCACACCCACCCCCCGAATCCCAGAACCCTGGGCTTGCTTCAAGGAAGCCTGGTGAGCCCTTGCTTGGCCGGACACTAGTGGTCCTTCGCCATGGCACTGCTTCATTGCTGAGACAGTTCAATGCCAAAGTACCGGCTGAGTCCCACCGCGCCCTCAGGAGGCTCAGCTCTGTCCTTTTCGGGCACATTCCTGATGTTCCTGCACAGACAAGGTGTCGGTATGTTTCTTTGTGACAGAAAGGTAACATACGCGACCTACGGCTTGGCATCGGGTACATGCGTCCGTACAGATCATGGATGTGCATACACGTCTGTGTGTATTGCACCCCATCAGGCACAGCCACGAGGGGGGTGGCCCTCGCGGTCACAGGGAACAGGTGTGACGCCCGCGTCTCTGGGGGAGCTCTTACTTGGGGGCACTCTAACCAGCACGACCTGCGTTCTGGCTGTTGGTTCCAGGCCAGGTGCAGAGCAGGAAGTGCATAGAGGACGTGATCCGCTTCGCGTGGGAGGAGAAGCTCTTCCTCCTGGCGGACGAGGTACGAGCCGCTGCCCCGCCGGTGGCGGGGGTCCCGCTCTCCTGGGGCGCAGGTGTGAGGGGTCACGGCGCGGGGGGGTCTCGCTCTCCTGGGGCGCAGGTGCGAGGGGCCACGGTGCAGGGGGGGGTCCCGCTCTCCTGGGGCGCAGGTGCGAGGGGCCACGGTGCAGGGGGCGGTCCCGCTCTCCTGGGGCGCAGGTGCGAGGGGCCGGGACAGGCCTGGGAACTGCTCGCGTCACCAACTTTGGAAGGAAGGAACCTCACACTCCCGGGTGCCCCTGCCCGGGCTGGGGTCCTCCGTCGCGTCACTGGTCACACGAGGCGGGAAGGAGATCTGGAGGCCGGGTGGGGTTCCTGTGGCCCGAGGCCTCTCCTTCTGGAAGGTTCCGGGGGCCGCGCTGCTGGTCCCGGAAGCAGCCGATCCGCGCCCTGTCCCGCAGGTGTACCAGGACAACGTGTACTCCGCGGACTGCAGGTTCCACTCCTTCAAGAAGGTGCTGTCGGAGATGGGGCCCGAGTTCTCCAGCAACGTGGAGCTCGCCTCCTTCCACTCCACCTCCAAGGGCTACATGGGCGAGTACGTGCCCCCCCCCCCCCCACCTCCCTGCCTCCCGCTGCCCTGCCCCCGTCAAACCCCCGACAGTGAGGGCTCCCTAACCACGACCTCTGCTGATCTGAGACGCCAGAAAGGCCACACGGGGGGCAGCCTGGTGCGGGGACAGCCTGGTGCGGGGACAGCCAGGTGCGGGGACAGCCCGGTGCGGGGACAGCCCGGTGCGGGGACAGTCCGGTGCGGGGACAGCCAGGTGCGGGGACAGCCTGGTGCAGGGTGTGTCTGCAGCCAGGCCAGGCCTGAGGGCAGATGGAAGGAAACCTTGCTGGGACGTGGGGAGTCCGGTCCCGGGGTCAGACGGGAAGCATCTTCGCCAGGGATTCTGAGAACGTTGGACGGGGTGTTGTCACGCCGGGCTCTGAGGTGGAGGGTGCGGGTGCAGCGAGGAAGGGGCCCAGTTCCTGCCTCGGTGCCTGCGTTTGTCTGGTCACTAGTCTGCGTTTGTCAGTCGGTCCCGAGGGGGTGGGGCGGCCAGGCCCCAGAAGATGCCCCGATGGGCAGGCCTCGTTCTGAAAGGTCGCGGTTTATTTAAACTCGTACATCTCAGCGTATCTGCACAGGACCCGACCCTGTGTCGTCTGGCTCCGCTAGGGCGAAGTCACAGAACCTGGTCCCTCGGCGCAGCAGGAGGAGGGCTGGCCCGGCGGGAGGCGCCAGGGGACTGTGCTGCCTTCCTCCTCCAGTGCTCTCAGCGCTGCCCTCCCGTGGGCTGACTCTGTTTTCAGGCAGCGAAACGCCCAGCAAATGTCCTCAGGCCGATGCCCCGGGGATGACCTTCCCCCTGGGCAGGGGGTGCCAGGCCTGAATCGGGCCCCTCTGGAACGAGGCTAGTGTATTAGTTGGGGTTCAGGCTCAGCTGTTGTAACAAAGAGGCCCCAAAATACAGCGGCTCAGCCAAGATGAAAGCGTGTGTCTGTGACATAACAGTCCCAGGGCAGGCTGCACGCCACAAGGCCACTCAAGGGCGGGGGGCCGGCCCTGCCCTCCCGGCATGTGGGTCCAGAGGCTGCCGCCCCAGCGCCTCCACCTCAGCGAGAGAGAGCGTGCTCGTTCCTCGTCAGAGGTCATGAGCGCGCCCATGTCCCTTCCCATCGCGTTCCCGGGCAGGAGCTCCAGGGACAGCCCCGGAAGCTTCCGGCTGGTGGACGGCACTCAGTGCGTCTCCTGCCCCCCCTCCCTGCAGGTGTGGCTACCGGGGAGGCTACATGGAGGTGATCAACCTGCACCCCGAGATCAAAGGCCAGCTGGTGAAGCTGCTGTCGGTGCGCCTGTGCCCGCCCGTGTCGGGGCAGGCCGCCATGGACATCATGGTGAACCCCCCGGTGCCCGGGGAGGAGTCCTTCGAGCAGTTCCTCAGGGTGAGTGCGGGTCCCGGGCCTGTCTCCGCCCCCGCCCCCGCCCCTGCCCCCGCCAGGGCCCCAGGTGCTCAGGGCATGTTCTCCGGGGGACACGCGTGGTTCCTCAGGGTGAGTGCGGGTCCCGGGCCTGTCTCCGCCCCCGCCCCTGCCCCCGCCAGGGCCCCAGGTGCTCAGGGCATGGTCTCCGGGGGACACGCGTGGTTCCTCAGGGTGAGTGCGGGTCCCGGGCCTGTCTCCGCCCCCGCCCCTGCCCCCGCCAGGGCCCCAGGTGCTCAGGGCATGGTCTTCGGGGGACACGCGTGGTTCCTCAGGGTGAGTGCGGGTCCCGGGCCTGTCTCCGCCCCCGCCCCTGCCCCCGCCAGGGCCCCAGGTGCTCAGGGCATGTTCTCCGGGGGTCACGCGTGGTTCCTCAGGGTGAGTGCGGGTCCCGGGCCTGTCTACGCCCCCGCCCCTGCCCCCGCCAGGGCCACAGGTGCTCAGGGCATGGTCTCCGGGGGACACGCCCACAGGAGGCGAGGCCTGAGGGGGCGGCAGGCGGGTGTTGGGGTGGAGGTGGCCGCCTCTTTCCTCTCCCTCCCCCGTGGGCCCCGCGGATGGGCACCCAGAGAAGAAGGACTGTGTCCTGAGAGCCCGGGGATTTTGTTCCTAAACTCCCAGGGGGGTGGGCAGCAGTGACTCTGGGCCACGGGCCTGCCTCTGGCCTCAGCAGACATCCTCCGCGCTTAAAGTGGTCCATGCAGACCCTTTTAAAATATACATATTTTCATTGATTGCAGAGAAGAAGGGGGAGGGAGAGAGAGACGGAAACATCACAGAAACATCAATGATGAGAGAGAATCATGGATTGGCTGCCTCCTGCACGCCCCACACTGGGGATGGAGCCCGAAACCCGGGCCTGTGCCCTGACCGGGAATCGAACCCTGACCTCCTGGGTCATAGGTCGATGCTCAGCCGCTGAGCCACGCAGCCGGGCCATTCGGACCCTTTCAATAGCAAGTGACGGTACCCGGCGGTGCTCACGCAGGCAGGCTCGCCCTCCCGTCTGCCCGGCCCTGGCGAGGAAGGGCCGTTTCCGGGCTGCAGCCGCGCGGTGCTGACTCCCGCTCTCTGCCCCGTCAGGAGAAGGAGTCCGTCCTGAGTAACCTGGCCGAGAAAGCGAAGCTGACAGAAGACCTGTTCAACCAGGTCCCGGGGATCCGCTGCAACCCCCTGCAGGGCGCCATGTACGCCTTCCCCCGGATCGTCCTGCCCTCCAGAGCCGTGGAGGCTGCGCAGGTGGGGCGCCGGGCGGGGGCTGCTCCTGGCCTGGGCTCTGCGCCCCGTGGGCCCTTGGGGTGAAGGCGACGCCCGAGGCCCAGCCCTGCTTGCTGTGCGGGCTGGCGGGGTGCTGGTCTGGGCCCAGTGGGAGGCGGCAAGCCTCCCTCCGCACACTTGTCACATTCCGGTTCGGGTTCAGGAAGCCGGGAGGGCCCGAGATCCGCTTCTAACCGTTCTCAGGCGGTGCCACAGGCCCTACTTGGAGGATCAAGTGTTTCCGCCCTCCAACCTCCCCCGGGCCCTTGCTCCCTGCGCCAGCCACGCAGCACCCAGCGTCTGGCCGGGCCTCAGATGGCGGGGGGTGGGGAGGCCCTGGCCACGGGAAGGAACCTCCGATCCTATTGTTTGCTGGTGTTTCCGGTGGCATTGGTGCCAAGCCGGGTGAACCGAGGCCCCCTGTCCCCGCAGGCCCACAACATGGCCCCCGACATGTTCTACTGCATGAAGCTCCTGGAGGAGACGGGCGTCTGCGTGGTGCCCGGCAGTGGCTTCGGGCAGCGGGAAGGCACCTACCACTTCAGGTACCACCTGGGCTCCCGAGCGCCCAGCAGAGCCTGGCTGCAGGGACAGACACGTGCAGCCCGGCCTCCCTGGGCTACCCCCCCCCCCCCCGCACCCCCACTGTCCTGCAGAGCCCCCTGAGCCCCCCGCCCTGTGCCAGGGTCGCTCCTGGGCCGTCCCTCCCGCCCCTTCGCTGCCTCCACCCGGCGCCTACCGTCTGGGACGCTCCCGCTGGTGGCTGACTTCAGTCCCTGTCCCTGTTCACCCCACGGCGGCCGCATCGAGCATCGGTGCTCAGCGGTGCCGTCCGCTGCCCCACAGGCCTGCTGAGGTCCCGCATCCGAGCGCAAGGTTCCCAGCGGCCCCGCGTGATGGGCCCTCGGGCTGAGCGCGCTGGAGCCGCTCCCCGCCCTAGGTTCCCCAGAGGCCAGGCCCTCAGCTGTCCCCTGGTCAGACACTGAAGAAAGAACCGTCCTGAGCTCAGTTAGCACCTGGGCCAGTCAAGGTCATGGGCAGCGTGCCCCGTGGACAAACACGATGGCTGGCCACTCCCCCTCGCGCTAGGCTCACCTGGGCCGCCAGGGCTGGAGGGTGTGGGAGCTCCTCTGCCGTCTCCCTGGAAGAGACCGCGGGTGGAGACTTAGAGGCCCCTCTGGGGGAGTGGGTGTCTGTATCCGTGGGAGATGTGAGTCCGCTCCCGGAGGTCTGCACGCCGCCCGTGTCCACATGCCGTCTGCCACGGTGGCCGGGCTGCTGGGCCTAATGCGGCCCTGGCTGTGGCTTTTGTTTGCATGTGTCACCTGGGTGAACATTGTATGAGCGCGGCCGGTGCGGCTCAGTGAGTGAGGGCTGACCTAGGAACCAGGAGGTCACAGTTCGATTCCCGGTCAGGGCACAGGCCCGGGTTGCGGGCTCCATCCCCGGTGTGGGGCGTGCAGGAGGCAGCCGATCCATGATTCTCTCTCATCATTGATGTTTCTCTATGAAATCAATAATAATAATAAAAAGTTTTGAAAGATAAAAGCAGTATCGGAACTGGCGGGAGGGGGGTGCGGGGGGGGGGGGGGGCGGAGATAGTGGTTCAACAGAGCTGGGTGCCGTGCCAGCTGCTGTCGGGGCTGGAGCCCTGGCTGTGGACAGAGCAGCTGGCCCGCTCCTCCTGGTGCCCCAGCGGCAGGTGGGGGGCCGGAGCTGCGGGGTTCGCGCCTCTGCCCTCTGCCCTCTGCCCTCTGCCCCTGCCCCTGCGGGCGGCCGGCGGCCAGGCTGACGCTGCTCTCCCCCCAGGATGACCATCCTCCCTCCCGTGGAGAAGCTGAAGACGGTGCTGCAGAGGGTGAAGGACTTCCACATCCAGTTCCTCGGGGAGTTCGCCTGAGGCCCCGGGCTGCCTCCTCGACGCCCCCACTGAACCCCTCCCAGTGACCTGCCTCAGGCCCCGCCAGGGCCACCAGTCGCTGACACCGCTGTCCTGCCCCAGAGGCCTCCTTCTTTGTGCCTTGATGTGGGGAGCACGTCTCTCCCGAGCCGATGTGAATGGGGATGTCCCAGAAACCCTGTTTCTCTTCTTGTTTTTTGATGCAACCAAAGTCGAGGGGATGTGGCCCGCCCGTGGGGGGCGCGTCTGGACCTGCTGCCGCTGCTCCCGGGGCTCATCGGGGTGCGAGGCTGCTCCGAGGAACAAGAGGCTGGAAGTGCAGGGCTGAACCCCGGGGAGGACTGGACATCCCAACCGCCACGTGATCTGTGAAATAAAACCCTTGGTGCAGAACCCAGCCCCCAGCGGGGGCCCGGAGTCCACTGCAGGCTCAGCGGGGCGCCCCCTTCTGGCCGGAGGCAGACAGTGCGTCTCAGTGCAGGGGTGCAGGGGTCGCGGGGATGCCGGTGGGTGGTGGTGGGTACTGTTTTCCTTGTGTCCTGCAGGGGATGAGTGAGTGGGTGTGAGCCAGGTGACCAGGCTCCCAGGGAGCAAGGGCTCCGTGCACCCACGAGGCTTTGGGGGTGACGGGTTGGCTGGGACCTGGGACGGGGGAACAGCCCAGCGCTACCCCGCTATCCCAGTCGTGTGTGGGGAGTCGGCCTCCTGGTGAGGGGATCCATCCTGCTTTTCCCCAACAATGGTTCTCTCCCAGGGCCCGGTTGAGCCTTGGCACACACTGCCCTCTGCTGGCGAGAGCAGGAACAGTGAGACAGTGGCCCAGTCCTGGTGCCCGAGCCTCCTCCAGCACTGGCCAGTCACCCCGTCTCCAAGGCGTCCGCTGAGCCCTTGCAAACTGCGTTTGGCCCACTTCCTGCCCATGAACTGGCCGACGCGCCTGCCGTGCGGTCGATCTGAAGTGCGTAAAAGTGCTTCACTTCCCGCAGTGTTTGCCAGCCAGGGGGCCGCAGCACCTGTCACCTCCCCAGGCTGGGGGTGGGGCACCCCCCTCTTGCCGGAGCCTCCCTGGCTTAGCACACCTGGCTGGGGCAGGCGTGCCCCCTCCCACCCCGCCTCCCCAGGGGGCAGGGAGCGAGCCGAGGCCAGCACAGGAGTCTGGGGACCCAGCACGTCCCCAGGGGAAAAGGAAGCAGCTGGATTGAGAATCTGAGCCTGGAAAGCAGCCCCGGGGGCTCGTTTCCAGGGCGAACTCCCTGCGGCCCCGAGAAAAAGGCAGCCACAGCCTCGAGGAACAGGGTCTCTGGGAAGGCGGCTTTCCTTAAAAAGCTCCACGTTGCCGGGGCTCTGGCATGGTCCGGAACCAGGATGAGCAGAGGCGGGTCTATTTTTTATATTTTTGTAACAACTGCTTTTTTCAGGGGCGGAGGGAGGGCTGGTATTTGTAGTCTTCACAAGCCCAGTAGTTTTTTTATATATATATCTCTTCGGATTCTAAGTAACCCCTGACGTCTTTGCAATGTTTACATGGTTTTTAACGATGCCGCCACATACACTTGGTTTGCCTGTAAACAGTGAATGCAGGCCTAGCAAGGGGCACGGGGTGGGAGCGCCGGTCACGGTCACGCGCGATCTCGTCTCCTAGCTTCCATCCTGGTGTCTGGTTTGGGCGCCACCAGAGAGAGACATTGGCCATTTGGGGCCACACTGTAAATCCACACCCGTGAGGTTTTCTGTCCATTTAGACCCGCAGGTCGGGGGTCTGGGGGCCAGGCTGCGCGTCCCCAGGTATGGATTTGCGGGAGGGGCGACAGGCCTGTCTGCCCCCGTTCCAGTCTGAATTCTCACAGGCGTCTCCTGAGCAAGGCACTGAGGACGAGAGCTCTGCTGGGAATTTCAAAATAAAACACTTTGTGTCAAAAACGGTCCCGGCTTCACGTCCTTGTGTAGATTTCACACTCAGCGGACATCCTCGCTCGGCAGCGTATTCCCAGCACAGTGAGCGTTTCCCCAAATACTGCGGCAATGGGTGCACAGAGCCTCATTCTATTTGACTTTTGTGTATATTTTCGTAATGAAAACATTTAAGCAACCGCAAACCTTGAACGCAGAGGACGTCATCATTTTCGACTCGGTGTGCCTGCTCTCGGCACAGCGAGGGAGGCACGTGTCTTAACACTGATCAGCACATCAGATGCATTTTCTGTTACGTAATTAACATGCCATAAAACAGTTTACAACATTGTTTTGTAACGACTACATACCGGGCATCGAATGGATGCGATGAGATGTGATGGGGTGTTCAGGTAACGTCCACTCACAATCACAGTCCGTCTCTCCGCGGACATCCTTGTGTTGATCTTGTGCACGGCCACCCTGTCCCTAGGGGGAAGGGAGTTTCCAGATAAAAAAGGTTTAAGTACCAATGGGATCCCCGCCAGCAGTAACTTATTCGTTTATTTTAATTTTTTTCCTCTTTATTGATTTTAGAGAGAGGAAGGGAGAGAAACATTGACTTATCGTTCCACCTATTTATGCACTCATTGATTCTTGTCTGGGCCCTGACCGGGGATCGAACCTGCAACCTTGGTGTATCGTTTGATGCTCTAACCAACTGAGCCATCCGGGTGTGGGCTGACTAGACGTTGCGCACGAGGCCAATTATGTGACTCCAGACTGCAGTGCGGTGGGAGAGGGTGGACATGCACACGGGTGCCGTCAGGAGAACCTACTTGCGTCGGCGTTCCTGGCTGCGTTACTGGCTGGGCAGGTTTTCGCGGTCAGGCCGTTCCTCCTGGTACGTTCTCGCTTTGCACGCAGCCTGGTGGTTATTCTGGCCGTGACCGGCTGTGAGAGCTCTGTGCCACTCCATCCCCAGCTGCAGGGAAGGAAACGGAGGTACTCAACAGCTGACTTACCCCAGAGGTGGCTCCGGCCCGCTGCTGCCCACATGTCAGGAAGGGGGCTCGAGGGCGGCTCCCAACATTCCCGCTGGTCAGAGAGGGCCCAGCCGGTGAGGCTCAGTGGTTGAGGGTGGACCCATGAACCAGGAGGTCACAGTTCAATTCCCAGTCAGGGCACATGCCCGGGTTCCGGGCTCGATCCCCAGTGTGGGGGTGCAGGGGGCAGCCGATCAGTGGTTCTCTCTCATCATTGATGTTTCTGTCTCTCACTCGCCCTTCCTCTCTGAAATCTTTGTAACGACCGAAGACCGGCATGGGTGGGCGGGGCCACGCGATTTCACGTGCTGGGCTTCTAACATATATATATAGAGAGAGAGCGCGCAGTGGGAAAGGGCAGAGGCCCCAGGGCCAGGACGAAAGGCAGCACCCTCTCCCCGCTCCTCCCACACTGACAATGGATGTCTCTCAAACACCTAAGACGTGACCCCTTCCAACACAAAGCCCTCCATCTCAGCATGTCAAACGCGTTTATTTGGCCCGTGTTAGCCTTTGAGTTTGACATCCTTGCTCTACCTGGAAACGGAAACGGAAACGCGGGCACTGCCCAGGCCACCTCACTGAGGTGAGAACGGCTGGGCATGGGATCCAGGCCCAGTGAGCCTGACCCCGGCGACGGGTTCAAGGATGGCGCTAACGGACACCAGGCCGCTGGGACACCCCCCCGCCCCCAGGCCTTGTGCTGGAAGCGTGGAGAAGGGACAGCTTTCCCAGGCTGATGGCAGGTCGTGGGGCCCGTCCTTGGAGTGTGGGCCTTGGGTTGATCTTGACCTGGGACCCTTTCTTCATCACTTCCTGGCCCGTGGCTTCTCTGGAAGCCTTCCTACCGCATACTTGCTGGTGAACGGGGGCGCTGGCAGGGCGGGAGGTGACACGTGAACACTGAGACAGAGGAAGTTGAACACTGAGACAGCCTGAGTGACATGGGCGGAGGCTGTGAACAGACGCTGCTCCCACGGCACACACTGGCCGGTGAGCGCATGGCAAGATGCGCAGCATTCGTCACCAGGCAAATGCAGATCTGAACCCCTCACCCCCACCGCGGAGGCTGTCATGAGACGGGTCCACGCTGCAGTTGTGGAAAACGAGTTCTCTCCTCTGCTGGTAGGATTGTAAGATGGGGCGGCCTGTTTTAGCAGTCTGGCAAAGGATTAAAAGGTTACCATGGGAACCAGTCACTTCACTCCTCGGCATCTGCCCAGAGCTGGAAAGACGTCCACACAAAACTCTGTATGTGAATGTTCATAGCATGATCCCCCACGGGAAGACTCGTGCCCACCGGCCGGCGAGCGGTGCCAGGAGTGACCTGGCAATAGAAAGGCAGTGCTGCCGTGTGCTGTCAGGGATGAGCCCTGGACACGGACCAAGTCAGAGCCCATTGGGGCCCCGGCCGGGTTTGCTCAGTGGTCAGAGCGTCAGCCCCGGCCTGCACCCCTTGGAAAGGGCCGATTGAATGGTGTTTGCGGTAGCACTCCTGCCGGGAGGCGCTCTGCAGAGCAGACGACTGCGGGGAAGAACAGATCCGAACGCCGCCCACCACCCGCTTCCGTGTGGTTTGGTCACAGCCACCTGCACAGAAAGGCCACACCGAACCGCTGCCTGTAACCCTTTATTGGGGAGGTGACGACCTGTATCGCCACCGTTTCTTACGCGTCAGGTGGTGCGTGGGGAAGGAATTCGGATACAAAACTGCCGTGCTGGGCCTCGCCAGGCTGGCTGTCGTTTTTGTACAACAGAGGTAGGTGGCTAGGACAGTCATCGCAACCTCGTGGCCGGGAGCAATGCCAGGACACCTTTCTGCCCATGCAGGTTCCGGCGGACCTAGGAGAGACTCCGCGCGTTATATTTAGGTCAGGGATGGCATCACAGGAGAAACTCCCTTTTCAGTCCGCTCCTGTTCTCACAAATAGAGCACACGGAGCCTCTTCTTTCAAATTCAAGTGTGTCCTGGGAAGGGAAAGGTCAGGGAGGTGGGAAGAGCAACACAACGCCCTTCACACAGCGGTTGTGCCCGACTGTCCCCACACCAACCCAGGCCAGCTTTTCCATAAACAGCAGCGAGAGTCAATCCTCCCCCATCTCATCAACCCTCCCCCACCTCATCAATCCTCCCCCACCTCAAACACGCAGCCTGAAGACAGAATCTTTAACTGAACATTTAATGGAAACAGGATCTATGCAGATGTGGTTCTAGTATTGATTTGCAGTTTCCTTGCTTTTATAAATAAAGGGGCGATGGTGGGGTGCAGGGGCTATGTCGCCCCAATGTGCAGGGCCGTAACTGAGGAGCCGTGTAACTCGGGTGTCCTGGAGTCTACAAAGCATCAATGGAAGCCAGTATAGCCTGTTTCTACCGTCAAACTTTCATTCATGGTGTAAAACGATCAAATGGGCGTGTGCCTGAGCATGGCATCAGGCCCACAGGTTTAAGGGCGGCTTGGGAGCCAGAACCAAGAATCCATTCTCCAGGTTAAGGATCCATTTGACAGTTCAAAATATGCTCTTCCTGCGGCCCCGGCCAGTGTAGTCCTGTCGGTCGGAGCATCATTCCATGCACTGAAGGTGGCAGCTTCCATTCCTGGTCAGGGCACATACCAAGTTGTGGGTTCCACCCCCGGTCTGGGCTGGTATGGAAGGCAACCGATCAATGTCTCCCTCTCTCACATCGATGTTTTTCTCTCTCCCTCTCTCTAAAATCAATTTAAAAAAATGTTTTTCCTCCTAAAAATGTGACACAAAAATAATTTACACCAACTGCTCTTTATTATCGAGTTCCAAAACCTTTCACAAGATGATAAAAAACAAGAAAAAGAAGAAAAATCCCAACAACGTGACCACCAGCGCGGATGTCATTCCCACTGTTCCGTCAGCTCCAAGCCCTGTGCGCAAAGCCCACTCCCATGCACCTAAGCGAGACGCAGGCTCGGAAACTCTTTATTCTGGTTGTAGCAGCTTATGACGCAGGTGCAGCCAAACACAAGCTCCAGGACACACTGGACACAGACTTACAATGTGGGCTTCGAGTTGCAAACATGGAACAAAAATCTACACGGAACTGATAGAAACCGCGCACGGACCAGGGCGGGCCTGGGAACGCGTGTCAGTCCTGCCTCCTCGAGTGCTCTCCTCTGTACAGACCAGTCAGACGAAGACGCAGAGCTCTGTGGTTAGTTAAATTATACACTCTGTAGATACTATACCGACTTTAAAGTTACACATAGACCAGGAAATATCCATCAGTTCATTCGGATCGACAGACCCTCTGGCTGGGCCGCTGCAGACCAACCGGGCGCGCGGAGGAAACCGCCTGCGCCGCGCGGCTCACTGGTGGGCACACTGCACGCCGGGGCCGTGGTGGCTGCTGCTCTCCTCGTCGGAACTGTCGTTGTAGGCCTCGCGCCTCTGCCCGCCTCCCGAGCCCCGGGTGCTGTCGAATTCCTGAAGCTCCACCTCCTCTGTGTCCCCGATGATGTTCGGGACTTCCGGTCGGGATGGCAGAAGGTCTTCTAGTTCCTTCGTTAAAACAAACACAAAAAAGGTCGCTGTCAGCGTCTCCAGGAGCCCCTGCCCACACACAGCCCGAGCGGCGGGCTCCTTCAAGTGAGCAGCGCTGCCCTGGCGAGTGAGGCCGAGACCGCAGGCCACACCTGCAGACATCTCTTCTGTGTGACCTCTGCTGCTTAGAAAACAAGCCACCACCTGCCCACTCGGAAACACGGGACACGCAGACATGCCTTCCTGCACGAAGAACCAGCCGGCTGGGCTGGGGGTGCCTCCTTCAGGCGAGGGGACCCCCCAACTCCCCTTCCCCCAGCACACCACGCCCCGTGGGCTCCACTTTACCACCAGCCCCGGCCCCTGGACACTGACCCCAGCAACCCTCATTTCAGTAGCAGCCAGGAGAGCCACCGAGCAAATACTTAAAAAGCACTTCTATGTGCTGACCTCCTCTTGGTACCACAAACAATGGAAGGTGACGAAGAACCTCAGTTGGCACCAGCCGGAAGGCAGCGCCCGCTGCGGACGCCGGGGGCACTTACGGAGAGCTTGTCGGGGCTGACCCAGTTGTTCTCAGGGAACTGAACGTCGAACTTGATGTACAGATCGCCTTTCTCGAAGGGGTTCCGATACTGCGGCATTCCTTCCCCTCGAACCACCCGGACGCACCCTAGTATTTGAGTAAGTCGTGGGGAAAGTATGAAGCACTTTATCCAAGAAGAAGAGGGCTCAGTAATGTTCTTTTTAAGAGCCACCTACTATGCGAAAGCGCACGTTACGAAAGCACAGGAAGCCCTCAGGGCGGGCACTCACCCGGCTCGATGACTTTGCCCGGCGGGTACTTCACCACGATCTGACGGGCATCGAGGTGCTTGAATGTGAACTGGAAGCCGCAGAGCGCCTCCACGAGGCCTATCTTGTACGTCATGTGCAGGTCGTTGCCGTCCCGCTGGAACACCTGGGGGAAAGCAGCAGACACATCTCCTCAAGATGGAGCCACACGGCCATGCTCTGTGCCTCGAACCGCCCTCACAACTTCCATTTTACCATCCAGTGCAAAGCCCCGTCTCCACGCCCTAAATTTATGTAAGAAAACCTAGCCGTTCTCAAGTAATATGCCAGAAACTTCCACCAGGCAAGCCCTGGAATTGGGAGGCAATGGCTCAAATCTAAGTCACAGCTGAGGCCGCAGAAACAAACAGGCGGGCCCTGCAGGCCCATTTCCTGGCCCGGCTCCGAGCTAAGGGCGCAGAGGGCCCAGTGGGATTCTGGGAGCAGGTTCGCCCCTGGAGTGCTCCCCAGACAGGATCCCAACAAGGGCAAGGGAGGGCCAAGTTCAACATAAACAGTTCCACCGGCAACGCTCAGCCAAAAAAGGCGCTAACGCCACGCGTCACATGGCACAGGTACGAACACGTTTCCTCTCCCCTACAGCCCACACCTGTCTAGAGGAATGCAAATCAACAATAAACCCGTGGACTCAGCCACGAGCGCCCAGGTCACTCCATCAACATCGAGAGTGTCTCCGCGCTTCCACGGCAGGAAAACACGTCCCTCTGCACTTGCCTGCCTCGCAGCTCTTCACAAACATCCAGACGCTTCACTTGCGAAGTTTAATAAAATAAAACGAACTGCAGGAAATGGTCACCTATATATTTTTCAATGCCGGTCTCTCTTCCAAAGAACGCTGGGCAGTTCCGAGCAGAGAGGAACCGGAAAGGCAGCCCCTGTCCCAAACCCTCCTCCCAAATTTGCCCACGAAAGAAAGCTGACCCCACACATCCTCCCGACCAGCGGCGCAGGGCCCGCAGCCGCAGCCACAGCCACAGCCGCAGCAGGAACGGACCGTTCCGAGCCACATATCCTTCAGTTAAGGCTACATCGGCGCGCTCTCCCTCCTTCTCCCCCTCCCCTGCCCCTCTACCAGACTTAGAGCCAGTGGGCAGCAGCGGCAGCGCATTCTAGGCTCACCCCCGAACCTGCTTTCAAGGCCCCCTTTTCTCTGCCTTCCCAGTGAGCCGGAGCAGCCGCCTGGGCTCACTTCTTTAAAAAGCAGCTCTGCTGGAAGGAGGGACAAGACGCGGGCACTGCTCCTGGGTCTCTTGGACAGGAGGGCTCACCTTGATGTGATTCCAATAAAAAATGGTGAGTTTTTTGGCTTTTCTGGGGTGGGGGTGGGGGGGTTAGGCTAGCCAATTTGATGCTAAAATTCAGAGAACACGCAAGCAAGAACAATTGGGAAATTTTTGAAAAACAGGATTGATGAAGAGAAACTACCAAGAACGAGGCAGCAAACCACTTAAAAGTGACAATCACATCTGAAAAACCCACAGAGGAGGGACTAGCATCACCAGGTCCTATGGTCCTTTGTGCAAATGCACCTTGGCAGCCAGATCACCAGCACACGCATGCGCACACACACACAAAGACGAACACACACGACACACAGCATCCCAGCAGCAAGTGCTTCCCTCAGGAGAGTCACATGCTTCAGATACAGCCCCACCCTGACCTCATGGCCTCACCATGACCTCAGCACAAGAGTTGGGAGTGAAAAACACAAGAAACAAAATAAGTACAAGATTTTTCATGAACTAGTTCAAACTAGTCAAGTTTTCTTCAGAAGGTTCAGAAAGTTTTCAGTGGCAGAAATTAAACAATTCCCCAGTGCGGCTGGCGTGGCTCCGGGGTTGAGCGTCGACCTATGACCCAGGAGATCGAGGTTCGATTCCTGGTCAGGGCACAGGCCTGGGTTGTGGGCTCGATCCCCAGAAGGGGGCGGACAGGAGGCAGCCCATCCATAATTCTCTCTCATCGTTGATGTTTCTATCTCCCTATCCCCCTCTCCATTCCTCTCTGAAAAAAACAAAAAAAAAAACCACATTAAAAAACAAAACAAAAATTGCCCAAGTCTCATCTTGGGTTCAGATTTCCTGGTCATAAGCCGGGAAGGCCCCCCCTGCCCTCTCCCGAGGTGAGCCCCCTCGCTGGCCTTTGCCGTCTCCTGTTAGACCACCAGTGGGACCGCCTGCTGGAAAGCCACGCACTCCACAGCGGCCCACGAGCCACAGTGACATCACTTCGGACACCTCCCCGCAGCCCCAACAGAAAGGCAGCCTATGCATCCCTCCTGGGCCCGATGACCGCCCTGAGGGAGGACCGGCTTTGTGTGCAGTTGAGCCACGCCCAGGGAGGCCAACGCCGCTACACAGGAGTCAGAACTGACTCAAGTCCACTGACCTCCATGTTTAAATCCCCACTGAATTATAGAGCCACAGTACAGGCTGAACTTATGGGGACAAGTCCGACATGCCAGAACACCAACCACCATTCCAACCTCCCTCCGACTTCCTCACCACCCTCCTGCCCTGCGCGCAGACACCATGCGATAACTGCCCCCCGCTCCCCGTGATGTCACGGGAGCACCACACACAGCTGTGCCATCTTACAACCCGGCCTGCTCTGTGCCCAAGCGGACTCTAACCATCGCCACTCCTTGGCCATCTTTCTATCTTTGTGCCTTTAATGCCTTGTGTGGTGCTGTGCATGGAAGGCGAGGCCGAACACAGCGCTAATTAACAGACAAGCTCATAAAAGAGCTACAAATATTCCAGCCTACAAGACCCTAAGGACGACTTCTAGAAATTACTATTTCCCAGCAATCTAAGAGATCCTCGCTTTTTGTGAGCTTGGCAATATCCACAAAGAGCCAAGATGTCTAGAGCAATCTATAGCTTCGCCGAGGCTAGAAGCTTGACTGATACCAGCAAGGGAATGGAGCCGTCACATTCCCCGAGTCTGCACCGCAGGGCAGCGTCACACCCTCTCCTGGGTTCTGGAAGTGACTTAAACTTTACTGGTAGGAATCGCCATCAAATGGGAGAAAATTTTCGTGTAAACGAAGGGGGATGACCTGTGAAGACTTTCACTGGGACTTGAGTCAATGGGACCAAGGACAAGCCACAGCCCGTCAAATGCTTCTACAGCCGAGCATTTGGGGCCCGGCCAGTGTGGCTCAGTGGCTGAGCACCAACCTATGAGCAGCTCGATTCCCGGTCAGGGCACAGGCCCAGGTTTCACACTCACTCCCCAGTGTGGGGCGTGCAGGAGGCAGCCGATCCATGATTCTCTCTTGTCACTGATGTTTCTACCTTCTTGCCCTCTCCCTCTCTAAAATCAATTAAAAAACAATTTTTTTTTTTTAAGAATCTGGGTGATTACTGAAGGGCTGTTTCACAAGTAGCTTGATCTATTCTCCCTGAATAAAGGTCTACAGTGCAGGCACAGCACCTTAAATACAAGCCAACGGCACAACCCAAGGACCACACACTAGGCCCCATCGCGGGACGTTAATTTTGCCTTGTACATAACATGCAGTACACTTTGATCAGAAATTTAAAATAAAAAAATGTTCAACTGCAGAACCTTTACTTTCTAGAGAATCTCGCCTGGGCCCCCAGTGTGTAAAACAAGTCAACAGAGCAGCACTGAGGACTGAAGCCCTGTCCGCCGCCCCTCCCCGCCCCGGGGGCTGGACAGGGAAAGGGAGCTGCCTCGGCCTTCTGGTCCGGGCCCTCGTCTTCAGACACGGAGGCCGGGGACAGAGACCACGAGACGACGAGCTACAGTGCTAGTCAATGCCATGGCGGGGCCCCACACGTCAGCCGAACCACTGGGCACTTCCCCGTGCGCAGCGCTGCTCCGGGAAACCCAGGCACACCTGACCCGCCCCTCGCACGCACCCCCCACCCCGAACAAAGCCAAGACCAAGGACCTCACCTCATGTTCCTTCTCTTGCAGCAAGAGAACGATGTCTCCCGGCTCCACCCCGGGCGCCTGGTCTGCCTCCCCCGCGAACGTGATCCTCTGGCCGTGCTTCATGCCCTTGTCCACGTGGACTTCGAGGATCTTGACTTCTTTAATCACCTTCTTCCCCTCGCACTTTTTACAGCGGTCCTTCTCGTTAATGACCTCTCCTGGGAAGAGAGGCCAGGGAGGCTTCCAGTGAGATTACTCGGCTGCCCTCTTAGGTCAGGTAGGTCTTGCTAAGGCCTTTATTCATTAAACACATTTTCTGAACTCCTTTAACGGCCACCTAACATTTTGATTAGAGAATCATTCTTAATATCAAAAACTCACACCTCACTGCTGGTTCCCTGAGGCCAACCTACCAGGCCTCCTCCATTTCTGAGCATAATGGAGCATAATGTGCCTTAAACCCTCCCTGGTCCTCTCTTCCTGGAGTGAAAACAAAGCCGAGGGCCCGGAAACAAAAGGGGTGTCAGGTGTCCTAGCTGGTTTGGCTCTGGATAGAGTGACTATGGACTAAAGGGTCCCCGGTTCGATTTCAGTCGAGGGCACAGGCCCAGGTTGCGGGCTCCATCCCCACTAGGGGGGTGCTAGAGGTAGCCAATCCATGATTCTCATCATGGATGCTTCTCTCCTCCTCTCCTTTCCTCTCTGAAATAAATGAAATTAAAAAAACAAAAAACAAAAACAAGGGGTGTCAGGTGCTGGGCTCTACAAACGCTTCTTCATTTTTGTGTTCAGCCTTAGCTTCATGTGTTTAACCCAAACAAAAACGTAACTATCCTCATGGCTCATTATTACTGTGCAGTTGGCAGTGAATTTCATGTCCTTCACAGACGAAAAGCTGCACAGGCGCCCTACTACGGGTCTCCCTTTAACGTAGTTCACGATCAAGGACAACTGCGGAAACCCGCCAGATGCTGCATCGGTGGCACGAATCCCTCCACACCACGCTCAGGACACGCAGCTTCTTTTCTTCCCTACGCACTCTTCTGAAACATTTGATTAGTGTCTAATGAAATAAAATGGAAGTTGTACATAGACTGTGAAAGAAGTGTCGATTTCTAAGGGCTGATTGGCACCCTGTGATGTACTTAGAGGACATGTGTCATCAATAACTTCTGAGTCTGTTTCTAGAACACGTTACAAAGCATGTTCTGCAAAATATCAGTGCCTCCAAGTGCAATGGCCCCCGGGCAGTCTGCCAACTCTGGCTTCTCGACAGCGGACTGTCAGCCACAGTGAAAGGGAAACGCCCCGAGCCCTCTCGCGGGCAAGGTAACAGGCAGCTTCCCCAAGTGACCTCGTCCCTCCCAGGAGCATTGGGAAAAGGATGCTCTAAACCCGTGCTCTCCGCTCTGACAGCCACCACCAGCCACGGCTCTACGTTTAAACTAAGGACGCAGGCCCTCCGTCACATTCAAGAGCTCAGGAGCCACGGGAAGCTGGTGGTTACTGTTCTGGACGTGGCAGACACAGAACATTCGGTCAAGGCAGAAAAGTCCTTTGGGCCAGCACGGCCCCAAGGCCGCAGGCCCGGCTGCCAGTCCTGTCTACCCGGGAGGCAGCAGGCTGGTGGTCTCCATGTTCTCACAGGAAGCGTCTCTTCTCAGAAGGGTAATTAACCACTGGCTGCTTCCCCTCCATCAAACATCCCCTTACAAATCTGAAGGACAAATCTGTCCATCCTCCTGCTATTAGAAAAGAGAAACATTTCCCTGGACAGATACACATTTATGGTTCATCTGGGTTCCCTGGGCCCAGGCCTGATGGAGTAATTCTTTCCATATTTTCCTTCCAGAACTCTCCGTGGCTTTTCTTTAACAGGAAGATACAACCACGCTGAGAGCCGAAACCGGTTTGGCTCAGTGGATAGAGCATCGGCCTACGGACTGAAGGGTCCCGGGTTCGATTCCGGTCAAGGGCATGTACCTGGGTTGCGGGCACATTCCCAATAGGAAATGTGTAGAAGGCAGCTGATCGATGTTTCTCTCTTTCTCTCTCATCGATGTTTCTAACTCTCTATCTCACTCCCTTCCTCTCTGTAAAAAATCAATAAAATATATATATATTTAAAAACAAAACAAAAAAACCAACCACGCTGAGAAAGAAAAACTGCGCGCCTCCCTATTTGTGCGCACCCACCCCCAGCCTGGAGGCCGGAGCCCAGCACGCACCTTCTCCGTTGCAGTCGGAGCACACGGACTGCATCTGCTGCACCATCCCCGGGGCCAGCTGCCGGATCATGATGCGGACGCCGCGGCCCCGGCAGGCGCTGCACTTCTGAACAGCCCCCGACTTTCCACCTTGGCTAAAGCAAGCAAAGGCATCCGTTAGCTTCTGCCCACCGACCAAGACAAGCAGGACTGTGCTGTTCACCTTCATCTTCAACCCTCAGCGACTATAAACTGACTCGCAGAGGGCCGAGGAGATGTTCTGTTGAGTGAGTTTTAAATCAAGAACAACTTTTCTCTGGCAGACACTCAGGGTGCCACTGAGAGCGCAGATGAGATTGAGTCATAAACCAGGACACACTTACCCATTGCACGCACTGCAGAGCACATTCTTGCTAAGCTGTAGTTTGGTGGTCTTGCCATTATACAGATCTTCTAAAGACACTCTGGGGAGAAAAGAATTGGGTTCCATCAAATTTTGCCCAGTTCTCTTAAATACAGACGTAAACGACAGCTGAAACAGCAAATTTCACTATAACCGTCTCAAACAAAGAATTTAAAACACCTTTCATGAAGCCACCGACTGAGGTTTTGTTTTGTGGCCTGAAATATCAGAAAGATTTTACGGTCCTGGACAGTACAGATGCGCCCAAAGCCAGCACCAGGGTCAGGCCAGTGTGTGCTGTTGCGTTTTCTGATAAAGCTGATAAGTGCAAACTCCAGTGCACAACCTTCCTCTGGCCTCAGGCAGGAACCCCCTTTTCCAGGACAGAACGGGCCCAGCGAGGCTAAGTCAGTCCTCCCTCCACAACAAGGCTCTGCACCCTCCAAGGACGATTCCGAAAGGCTGCAAAGTCCTATTATAACTGGAGGTGGCGCTCGGAGTGCAGGTCTCAAAAAAGAAAGGGAAAGTGGCCTTATCTACAGTGTGACAGGGAGGAGAGGAACAGGTCTTGAACAGAGAGCCTACAAGTCTTAAAGCTCTAACGAACCCAGCGAATTCTAAGCAAAACTACATCAACTTTTACCAAATTTTCAGAGCTCTAAGACCCAAAAAGGGTGGAGTTAAAAAGTCTATTAAAAATATATGACGTAGCCCTAGCTGGTTTGGTTTAGCGGATAGAGCGTCAGCCTGCAGACTGAAGTGGCCTGGGTTTGATTCCGGTCAAGGGCATATGCCTGGGTTGCCAGCTCGATCCCCAGCCGGGGGCGTGCAGGAGGCAGCCAATCCATGATTCTCTCTCATCATTGATGTTTCTATCTCTCTCCCTCTCCCTTCCGCTCTGACATCAACAAAAATGTATTTAAAAATATGACTTATAAAACCCAAAGTGCCTTTACTCATACAGCACAGATGAATTACAGGACCATTCTTTTCCAAAGTAACCTCCAGGGACCTATGTATATTGAATCTCACACTGTTCTTCGTGAGTGCAGTTTGGTCTTACCCTCCCAACCGTGGGTACATCTCCTTTGGTGAGTACAGATTTACTTTAAAATAGAGGAGCAAAAAAATAGTTGGAAGTATTCCACAAAGACCATAGTCTTCTGCAGTATTCAGACTTTCTCAAACTTGTTATCTGAAGCCAAGACTGTACAGGTTCCAGGCAGCATGAGAATAAAACACTTACGGACGAACATTCCCAGCACCGGAGTCATGCCATTTCCAGCGTCACCGCGGACAAAAGCCCCTGGTTGTACCCGCCTTTTACTTTTCTTAAGAACCTTTAACCGAATCACGGACAGAAAACAAACAGGTAGGGCTTCTCCCTGGCACATCACATCACAGTCAGCACGCAAGACCACACCAAGAGGCCAGGTTAAGTCCTCATTTCAACCAACGTGGCCAAGAAAGGAAAAACGTGGGTAATGGTCTGCGGAGCTGGAACCCTTCGCCAGTTTCTACCAGGAAACTGGGCTGTATTTTTCGGCCTCAAAACACAGCTGCCGGCCTGGGACTCTCTGCCAAGGAGCGAGCTGAACGCAGATCCTCAGCAGCACCGCCGATCCCAGGAGACACTGGCACCCTCCCAGGGAAAGGGGAGCGACTAATACCGCGGCCGGAGCAGTACACAGCCACCCAGACGAAATGCTGCCGTACCGGGGAAATGTTAAGTAATGCCAGAACACGGCAGGAAACAAACTGCATGTACTGCATACTATGAAACAAAACGTAAAGGAGATATGAAGAACCATGAAATCGAGCACCCTTGATTTTATTTACTTCTTAGACCCTTTCTTTCTTTTTCTTTTTTTAATGTTTTTTATTGATTTCAGAGAGAAGGAAGAGGGAGAGATAGAAACATCAATGATGAGAATCATGGATCGGCTGCCTCCTGCACGCCCCACACTGGGGATCGAGCTAGCAACCTGGACATGTGCCCTGACCGGGAATCAAATCCTGACCTCCTGGTTCATAGGTCGATGCTCAGCCCCTGAGCCACGCCGGCCGGGCCTTATTTCTTTGTTGAAGAAAAATATGAAAAACTAACCAACAATGCACAAGTGTTACCCTTGGAATAATATCCAAACGATAACATTTCTAAGGATAAATTCTTTTAATCTACAAATTTAAGAATGAGAGTCAAACAATGTAACAGGTTATGCTTTACTTCCTCTAATCTGCTCAAATGAATAGATAATATGAAATATTTTAAATACTGGAAATTCAGTCCCTGGCATTTGCTTGTAAAACCACTGTCAGTTTAAAAAGCTGACAGGACCCAAGGCCTCACAAATTTTACCAAGTAAAAAAGCTAGTTTCAAATTATAGCAGGTTCATGAGCTCACTCACAGTCTAAGATCAAGGTCAGACCCATTCATATGTTGGCAGGTTAATGTCAGGCTTGAAGCCAGCAAGCTCCATGGAAACCAATTTCGGAGTTCTCACTGAGGATCAAGTAATGAGTGACTACAACATGCAAACAAACTAGCCGGGCAGGCACTCAGCTAGTATGTTTTTAATAAAAAGTGACTTGGAAGATTTAAATACTTCAAAGAGGAGACCCTCCATCATTGGAAACGTCAATCATGTACTCTGCCTGGGGAGCACATGAACAAAACCATCTTCCCACTCAGGGCAAACACCAGCCACCCTTTAAGATCTGTAGCAAAACGCAAACACCCAGGTTACCAAATTCAACTTAGTCACCCAATGAGGACGGTAAGGCTCATGGACGACTGTTTTCTGATGAAAGATAAAACATTTTTTGATACCGTTTCTCCTCTACTATTACTACTTGAAAGAAAGTACTTAAAAAAAAAAAAAAAAGGAAAGAGATATTCACTTGAGTGGATGCATCATATCTTCTCCTCTTCTTCTGCCGTTTCGACTTCTGCTCTGATTGCCCATGAAGCCAAACAGGCCCCCACCGAAAATGTGCGAGAAGATGTCATCCATGCCGCCGCCGCCGCCACTGCCTTCCCGGAGACCCTGCTCTCCATAGCGGTCATATAGCTCGCGTTTCTCAGGATTTGATAGCACTTCATACGCAAAGCTTATTTCTTTGAACTACAAAGGAAAAGGAAAACGATCGGATTTTTAAATAGAAGAGTGGAGAAAGGCTACAGGAATCCAGAATCCACCCAATTCTGGAAGGTGCAAGCTGCCTTTGGTTTGATCCTGGTCCTGTTTATCATCTACCATGGCCCAGAATGTTGGCATTCCTGTCACAAAACCAAAATCCTCTGAGCATAAAAACTGGGCTCACAGGCATTAACGGACTTTTCTTACATTCCTTTTACAAGGAGGGCAACTTAAGTTTAAGACTGAAACCTTGGGGGGGGGGGAAGTCTCAAATTACTTACTTTGTCTCCAGCATTTGGGTTCTTATCAGGGTGGTATTCCTTGGCTAATTTTCTGTACGCCTTCAATAAGGGGCAAAAAACAAACAAACAAACAAACAAAAAAGGGAGGGTTAGATACAAAGACGGGTTTAAAGATTTGCGAGTACCAACTTAATAATCACTTTTCCGGGAAGCATCATAACCTTTCAAAAATAGCTTTTATTCCCCGGAACCATTGCCGCTTTCCATCTTAACGCTGTTTACTCACTGATTTAATACAAGAAAGCAGACGGCAGTTAGGCCTGAAAAGAGGTTAGACTGAAGCCAGACGCAAACAATGAAACAATGCCACAGGGAGAAAAACCCACACGCTGTGTTTTTCAACGCTCCTCATCTTCACTGTTGCCCAGTGGCTCCGATGGCCAGTAACCGGGTCAAGAAGACTCCAGGAAGAAACTGCGGGGCATTGCCACCGGAAACCCAGCCAAGGGGAGCGTTCCTGCTCACGATGGATGGACCCTCCAACTGTAACCCCCGGGCAGCCAAGAGGAGCTCCGGGTCGTGTTTTCTTTTCATGCGCGGGACTCACCTGGGCTCTGAGGCCGAGCGGCCCTTGGTCTAAGGGCAGGTACATGCTAGGGGGAGGGGGCTGCGCTGCCCTGCACCCAGGTCTTCATCCACAGGCCCACGCATTACATAATGGGCCGGCATTTCCGGTAGGGCAACAGGAAGTCCCTCTGCCTCCCCACGGTCCCCGTCCCGCCGCCCGAGGGGCCGATTCGGGTTTTCTCCGCTCGCGGGTGCGCAGGCTGCGGGCCCGTGGAGGTGCCGGGGGGTGTCATCCGCGGCCTCGGGTGCTGTGCCATCCTGCGCGGTCAGCCTCGCGGCCTGCGCGGCGCGACGACGAGGCCTCGCGTTTATTTTTAGTCGGCGGACACTCGGGTGTTTGGCCGGGACCCACGCCGCCTCCCGAAGCGGGTGCAGCACCGCCGGCTTACCTGCCCGGACCGGGCGCCCAGGCGCAGGCCCCCGGCGCGCGAGTCCACGCGGGCGGGAGGGCGGAGCGGCCGCGGCCCCAGCAAACAGCCCACCCGCCCCGCCGCACCGGCCGGCGGCCGCGACCCTCCCTCCCTCCCGCGGGGTCCGGGACTCCGCCCGACGCGGCGCCGGCGTCCGCGGCGGGGAAGTCCCTCCCGGGGCCGGGAGCCTCGGTCCAACCTGTTTTTCCAGGCGGGTGACCCCGGCGCCCGCCGCGGGAGGGAGGAAGGAAGCGCCCGGCGTGCGCGCAGCGGTGGGTCGTGTTTGCTGCAGCTGCGGGCGGGCGGGGCCGGCGGCCAAGGTCAGGCGGGGCCGGGGCGCGCGGCCCGAGGCCCGCGGCCGGCCGGTCTCGCCGCGCCGCCCCCCGGCCTGGGCCCGGC
Organism: Myotis daubentonii; assembly: GCF_963259705.1. Lineage (NCBI taxonomy): Eukaryota > Metazoa > Chordata > Mammalia > Chiroptera > Vespertilionidae > Myotis > Myotis daubentonii. The sequence goes on along the minus strand of NC_081854.1, from coordinate 57,772,805 downwards.
GCCGGCTCGCGGGCCGCCCGGGAGCGCGGCCTGGCCTCCCCGCCGCGCAGGCCCGCGCCCCCTCCCGCCGCCCGCCGCCCCCGGTACCTTCTTCAGCTCGTTCTCGCTGGCGCCGGGCGGCACGCCCAGGATGTCGTACAGCTTCGTGTCGACCACGCTCGCCATGGCGGCCGGCCGGGCGGCGCTCGGGCAGGAAGGCGGCGGAGCGGACGGAGCGGCGCAGCGGCGGCGCAGGCCGAGGAGACAGCGAGGGGGAAGCGGGGGCGGGGCTGCACTTTGACCCGGCGCACGGCGCGTCGTGACGTCACCGCACGCAGCCGTCCCCGGCGCCGCCGGCCGCTGGGGTCGGGGCGGTAACGCAGGGCGCGTGCGCTGGCCTCCCCGGGGCGGCTGCCGAGGGCTCTCTGCGCGGCGCTCCCACCGCCGGGCTCCCTCCTGGGGGCGGTCACGGAGCCGGCCCGGCGGTCGGCATCCAGCCCGGCGCGGGGAGCCTCCCTCCCGATGCCGGCTGCCCTGGGGCCGGCTCCCTCTGGGCTGGCGGTGAAAACAGCCCCTGGGGGTGCGCGTCTCGAGTTTCACTTCCGGGCAGATGACACCCAGGAGCACGGCAGTCACGTGTCACCCCCCCTATGTCCTAACCTTCAGCTTCTTTCCTAAACACCGTTTCCTAAACACGTGTGCACCTAAGAGTTGCCTGTGGCCCTGGCCGGTTTGCTCAGTGGGTAGAGCGGCGGCTTGCGGACTGAAGGGTCCCGGGTTCAATTCCCGGTCGGGGCACGTGCCCGGGTTGCGGGCTCATCCCCAGTAGGGGGCGTGCAGGAGGCAGCCGATTTATGATTCTCATCATTGCTGCTTCTATCGCTCTGGAATCAATTTAAAAAAAGAGACGACTTTGTAAGGCGGCATCACACTTAACGAATTCCTTCATCGATTCCCTAGTCCGCACTTAGATCTTCACAATGGTCTCCTGTTCACAAGGTGTGTGGACAAAAGTTTTCCAAAAGCATAAGCCATATTTGTGAACACAAAGACCACAAACAAATAGAATGTCGATCCTTTGGAGCCTGCCCTGGCAGTAAAGACCCAGCACCAGCATCTCAGGACAATCTCTCCTCCTTGTTCCCTAGGACCTGGTGTGGCCGTGGCCCGTGTGGCTCAGTGGGTTGGGCGTTCTCTCCTGCACGGAGACGTCGCAGGTTTGATTCCAGGGCAAGGGCACATGCCCGAGTGCAGGAGGCAGGAGGTGGCTCATCAATGTTACTTTCTTATGCTCACACACTGATGCTTCTCTTTCCCTTTCCCTTCCTCTATCAAATCAAGAATAATAACATATGAAACAAACAAACAAAAAACCCCTGTTTTAAAGACCTGGTTGTGGAGGGCCTCGAGTACATGCCAAAGAGTTTGCAAATTCATCCCTGCAAACCCCTCCGCTCCTCCCTTTCCCACAAATCCTATGGGAAATGCTGCTCCTTCAGCGCCCTCCTCCTGCGTCCCTCGGCCTGGGACAGGCTGCCTCCACGGAGGAGGTCCCACTGCGCTTGGAGACAGGTCTGATGTGGGCTTTGGGTGTGAGTCTGAGCTCCATGAATAGGCTGTAGGTTTCTTGGGGGAAATTCGTGCCCCACAAGGTGTGGATCTGAGTGCAGGGGAGGCCTCCATCATTTCCGACTCCCCACTTCCTTTTCACATGTTGAGACGTTCTCAAGAGGCGGTATTTGGCTGTGGTGGAGTCCGAGTGTGTGGGTTGCCGCCCGGCCCGGCCCAGCCGTTGATGAGCCACGTGGCTGTGAGCAAGTGACCCTTCCTGGGCTGTTTCCTCCTGTGTCAAATGAGGTTGCACAGTATTTACATCATGGCTTGTTCTGTGGGTTAAAATAACACAGATAGGGGACCTGGAGCGGGAGCTAAAACAAATAGCCACGAGCAATTTTATGTTGTGTCCATTTGCCTAGAGGCTGTCTCCACGTCTCTGCTCAGGTCCTCATCCCTTTAACCCTGGCTCCCCCACGGGGTTTCCCTGCCTGTGGACGGTCCTCCTCTGTCCTTTTCATGGTCTCACCCCTCCAGGTCTCCCTGCTTGGCAAGGACCATGAACTCCTCCTCCACCGGGTCCTCAAATCCTCTCCCACACGTCGGGCTGTCAGCGGCCTTCACATCGTTTGTCTTATTTTCTTTCTGCTCTAAAGAGTCAAGAAGAGCTGGGCTTTTCTCATGTGTTTCAGTCTCCTCTTCCTCCTCCTCCTCCTTCTTCCTCCTCCCCCTCCTCCTCCTTCTCCTTTTTTTCAGGGGAAAAACCCTCTGGTGGTTCATGTTTGGCTCTGTGAGCCTAAACTCGTCTCTACCTCTGTTATTTCCGACCTGATTCTAGCTCATATTTTGTGTGTGTTTTCCTTTATTTACCACACTGCCTCCATTTCTGAGGGCTGCTGTGGACAGCATCGTTACCGGCTGATCTTGTAGGTCAACAAGTGATTTCGGAACAGTTGCCTGCACTCCAGGTCTCACGGCCGCTCCCCGCCCTCACACACTGAGTCACACCGTGTCCGTGTGAGCCCTGCCGCACTTCAGCCACCCACTGCGTGTTCTGCGTGTTCTGCAGGGAGCTCACGTGTGGGAGCTCCGATGTGCTCGGGCGGGGAAGGGAGCCAGCCCCTCACCTCATGGCGCGGCTCAGGCACCACGCAGTGCTGAGTCACAGTGTGCCCGCGGGCTGCCCTCACCCGGCCAGGATTGCAAGTTCGAGGCTGGAGAGACGCTGGATTCCTGCCAGGCTTCTCGCGTTCAGTTCCTCTTAGCAGCTTGGTGCACTTGTGCAGCTGCGGGGCGGAGTGGGAGGAGGTGGGGAAGGACTGGGAGGGAGTGGACGAATGATAACATGGTCAAGGACGTTGCCCTGCTCACCACGAACAACACAGACCCCTGCGGTCCATCCCGTTAGCCAGCCCTGTGTGTATGTGGCTCAGGCGGGCCAGGGAGGCATTTTGCTGCCTGCCTTCAATATCACTACACTCTTTAAAACAGCGGTTCTCAACCTTCCTAATGCCGCGACCCTTTAATACAGTTCCTCATGTGACCCAACCATACAATTATTTTCGTTGCTACTTCATAACTGTCATATTGCTGCTGTGATGAACCGTCATGTAAATATCTGATATGCAGGATGGTCTTAGGTGACCCCTGTGAAAGGGTCATTCAACCCCCAAAGGGGTCGTGACCCACAGGTTGAGAACTGCTGCTTTAAAATATGTTTTTTGTTGATTTGAGAGAGAAAGGGAGAGAGATAGAGAGATAGACACATCGGCCGGCTGCCCTCACCGGGAATTGAACCGTGACCTCCTGATTCACGGGTTGATGCTCAACCACTGAGCAACACCGGCTAGGCAGGACTGACCAGTTTCCTAAATGAAAAAAGAAAAAAGAAAGAGAGCTTGATTTAATCTACCGTAGAAAAATGTCACTAAGTGACATTCATCATCAACTTATTATTCACGGTTGTGCCGATCTCTCCTTGAATGTTTGTTAGACCCATAGACATCTTACAAGGACATGAAGATGAAACATGTTTTTTATTAATACATTTATGTTATTCAAAAGTCTAACCTATTTAAAAATTATACAAAGAAATCTTGCTTCCACCCCCATCCTCTCTACCTCACTCCATTGTCGATATTTCTTTATTACCCTTCTCTTTTTCTATGCAAGTCATGCAAATACAAATTTATACATATACATATGTATATTTATACATATATATGTATAAATATACATATATATATATTATTGATTTCAGAGAGGAAGGGAGAGGGAGAGAGAGACAGAAACATCAATGATGAGAATCATTGAGCGGCTGCCTCCTGCACGCCCCCTACTGGGGATCAAGCCCACAACCGGGGCATGTGCCCTGACCTGGAATGGAACCATGACCTCCTGGTTCATAGGTCAGCGCTCAACCCCTGAGCCACGCCAGCCAGGCCCCAAATTTATATTCTTATCTACACTTTTTGTTAATAGAAAGAGTAGGATCCTCTATGTACTGCTCTGCACTGGCTTTGGTCATCTAATAAATCCTGAAAATTCGCATCAGTACATAGATTATCCTTATTCTTCTCTCTCTCTCTCTCTCTCTCTCTGTAAAAGTTTTATTGAAATGTAGCAACATACATCATGATTCATTTAATTAGTTCTTTAATGATCAGCAGTTGACTTGTTATCTGCTCAGTAAGATACGTATCTATGCCAGAAATGAAAAGGCCTTAGAAATTATTCTTTACTTCCCAACCATGAGAAAATAGGATCTAATTCCTCAGGGGCATTCTACAAGGCTGAATCAAGTTCTGAATTTATTTTTGATAGTTTAATTCTGAAGAACATTGCTTTAATCAAGAGAAAAATGTACGTTTTCTGTAGTACAGAGGGCATTCATATTTCGTACCCCTAAATTAAATAGCTCCCAGGGGACTATAGAAAGCCAACCGCCAGCCCAGCCGGTGTGGCTCAGTGTTTTGAGCATCGACCTATGAACCAGGAGGTCACGGTTCAATTCCCGGTCAGGGTTGCGGGCTCGATCCCCAGTGTGGGGGGTGCAGGCGGCAGCCAATCAATGTTCTTTCTCATCATTGATGTTTCTAGCTCTCTCTCCCTCTTCCTTCCTCTCTGAAATCAATAAAGGAAAAAAAAAAGGAAAGAAAGAAAGAAAGGCAACAGCCATCAGCATCGGCACTTACCACTTGAGCTCGAGGTCGTGAGCTTTCCCTGTGATTCAGGGGACAGAACCTCCAAACGGCACCGGGGACAGTCGCTTCGAATTACAGTTTCTAGGTCACTGTAATGGAGACTTTCCTCTCGGGGCGGTTTAGCTGTGCACTCACTGGGCCAGCAGACTTTCCCCACGACGGAGACCAGCTGCCCGGGTCCCTGGGAAAGTACTCAGACGCCATCGAAGGGGCGCGGGCCTGGCCGGAAGCCCTCTCCTCCTCTGCAGGGAACCGCGGTGAAATGCTCGCTGGGGAGCCCGATCTCCGTGAGATGAAGTTCGCTGAAATGACCGCGTTCAGGTCAGCCCCCTGGGCAGGCGGCCCCGTTCTGAACATTTCTCTCAGCAAACCCAACACAAGCTGCTGGCCCGGCCGGCGTGGCTCAGGGGCTGAGCATCCACCCAGGAACCAGGAGGTCAGGGTTTGATTCCCGATCAGGGCACAGGCCCGGGTTGCGGGCTTGATCCCCAGTGGGGGGCGTGCAGGAGGCTGCTGATCCATGATTCTCTCTCATCATGGATGTTTCTCTCTCCCTCTCCCTTCCTCTCTGAAATCAATAAAACATTAAAAAAAAAAAAACCCACCCCAAACCCCACAAGCCACTGAAGTGTTTGTCTCCTGGCAGATGTGTGGACTGGCAGACCAAGGAGCGTCATGATGGCCCTGCTGACGGGACAGCCACCGTTTCCGTGGTGACCCGAGGGCCGGCCACAGCTCTCAACTCCGGCAGGCATGCCCTGAGTTCTTTTATATCTTTTCTTTGTTTTTTAAAATTGTAATCACTCTATTTTTAATAATTTCAGAGGGGAAGGGCGAGCGAGAGAGGGATAGAAACATCAATGATGAGGAGAATCATGGACAGGCTGCCTCCTGCACGCCCCCTGCTGGGGATGGAGCCCGAAACCCGGGCTTGTGCCCTGACCAGGATTCGAACCCTGACCTCCTGGGTCATAGGTCGATGCTCATCACCGATTTGGTTTCTGGTGAGAGGCCTCAACCTGGCTCATGGACTTCGTCTTCTTGCTGTGCCCTCCCACGGGCCAAAGGGACGGGGCGCTGGCCGGCCTCCATTAGGGGGCACTCACCGCCCACCAGGCCGCCCATGCAGAGGCTCTTGCTCGCAGATCATTGGGGATCTCCCAGCGCTGGCCTCCGGCCCTCACCTCCTCCGGCCCCTTCGGCACCGGCGCCCGGCAGCTCACAGGCCGCCCCGGGGCCTGACCTGCAGGACACTGAAATGGAGGAAAACACGCACCCACCCACCGCCGCCCGCCCAGGCTGCTCCGGATCCGAGCTCCTGCCGGCCCAGAAGCGCGACTCCCACGCTGCTCCACGCAGATCCTGGCCGGGGCGTGTCCCGGTGCCCCTGGCCGGCTGTGACCGGCCGCGGGGGATGAGCTGGACACCAGAGCACCTGCTGTGGGGCCGAGGGCGAGGGGTGTGCATCGAAGGTCAGAGGGTCCCTCCTCGGGCGGGGCGCCCTGCGCGGGACGCGGGACACGGGGAATCTGCTCGGAGGTGCTGAGCTGACTCATCCCCGTGGGGCAGCCGGAAGCAGCGGGAGCTCTGGCTCCGCGGCTCCGAGTTGTGGGGCTCGGGGGTGGATGGGAGAGGATGCCGGAAGCCCCGTCCAGGGTGGGGCCAGGCCACTCCGTTCACCAGCGCAGACGGCTGCTCCCTCGCCCCTGCTCCTCAGGCCCAGCCTCCGGACTAGGGGAGTCAGGTGCCCCCCCCCCTCCAAGACTCCTCCTTTGTCATCCTGGGCTCCTGTGACCAGCGCCCTGCCCTGGCCTTGGGGGGAAGGAAACAGACAGCAGATGGTCTGAAACCCCAATGCCAGGCTGACCCCTGACACCCCCACGCACACTCCCCCAGCCCCGACTGGGAGGGAGAAGGACAGTCTACAATCACCTAAGCCCAGCCCTGGCCGGTGTGGTCCAGTGGATAGAGCGTCGGTCTGCGACTGAAGGGTCCCAGGGCACATGCCCAAGTTGGGGGCTCGATCCCCAGTGGGGGGCGTGCAGGAGGCAGCTGGTCAAGGATTCTCTCTCATCCTTGATGTCTCTCTCTCTCTGTCCCTCTCCCTTCCTAACTCTGAAATCAATAATAATTAAAAAGAGTCACAGCCTCCTGAGCGGTCCGTTCCTGGGCTGGGCTGGGCGCGAAGGGTTTGGCGTGGAAATCAACGCAGCTGGTCCGCCCCGCTCTGGCCGCCAGGGGGCGGGCGGGCCTGTGAGATGCTTTTCTCCATCCTGCGGAGGAGACGGAGTTTCAGGAGGCGGGAGAGGTCCCCGCGCTCTTTGCTCTGAAACCAACCAAGTCAAAGAGGAGGTGCCCTGACCAGTTTGGCTCAGTGGATAGAGCGCCGGCCTGCGGACTGAAGGGCCCCAGGTTCAATTCCGGTCAAGGGCATGTACCTGGGTTGCGGGCACATCCCCAGTAGGGAGTGTGCAGGAGGCAGCTGATCGATGTTTCTAACTCTCTATCCCTCTCCCTTCCTCTCTGTAAAAAAATCAAAATTTTTTTTTTAAAAAGAGGAGAAAAACCCGGGCACCCCGTCTTCCCGGGGGGTGGGGGGTCTGCCTGGAAGTCAGGGGAGCAAGGACTGCCCTCTCCCCCCGTCAAACTCTCTGGAGACCCTGGGGCGCTGGTATTCTATGTCCAGGTGAGAAGGCTTGTTCATTATCCCACAGGTACCCTGAGCCGCGGTCCCTCCCCACCCACTAGGACGCCCCAGCGGCCCACCACCCGGTCCCCCGGGCACTCTGGGATGCGAGCCCCCTGACTCCCCTGCGCCTTTGAGGACAGCCTCATGGGCCGCTGGTGGGGACCGGCAGGCAAACCTCTCCCCCTGCCCTATTTTAAAAACAAACATATATATTTTTATCGATTTCAGGGAGGAAGGGAGAGGGAGAGAGAGAGAATCATGGACTGGCTGCCCCCTGCACACCCCACACTGCGGATGGAGCCCGCAACCTCGGAATCAAACTGTGCCTCCGGGTTCATAGGTCAGTGCTCAACCCCTGAGCCAGGCCGGCCGGGCCCCAGCCCTATGGCAGTCAGGACTCGATGCCTCTCAGGATGGTGGGGTGTGGGGGACAGTGAGCACCCAGGCGCCTTCCCTCTCCTCACAGGCTCCCCCGAGAAACTGATCATCGCCTGCGGCCAGAGGGAGACAGACATGAGCGGCTCCGGTTTTGCCTAATTGAGTCGCTGGCATCAGCAGAGGAAGTCTGCTTGGCATCGCTCGCCGCGACGGCCATTAGAGAGAACGCGAGGCAAACGCGGGCTGGCGGCCAGCGGCGTCCCAGGAGCATCACAGCAGCAGCGATGCCTGAACCAGACCATGGGCCCCACTCACGTTCCGGTTCACAGGGGTGGATGCACCCCCACCCCCACCCCCACGTGTGCTCCCCTACCTGCGGCACCACCTGCAGAGGACAGTGTGGGCACTTAGCTAGGCAGCATCGGTGCTGGTCTCTGTGGGGGGGAAGGAGAGGAGGGGGGCCCTCCACAGACCCCTGTGTGTCTGCAGTTAGACACGTGACTCCATCTGATGTGAACAGAAATCTACGTGTGTTGGCGGCAGACAAAATAAATCTGCAAAATGGTACAATTTGTGAATCTAGGTGAGATGTTTACAGATGCTCATTCTATTTCTTCAACTAACTGCAGTTTTGAAACTTTTCAAAATAAAAGTTCAGAGGAAACGAAAAAATGAGCCTGTCTGGCTGGCCCGAGCGCCCCGGGGCCACGCGGCCTGTTGGCTGGGAATGTCCGCGTCTTGTCGCTCGGGCCTGTCCCCGGAGCATCTCAGACCCTGTGGTTGGTTTCCCTCCGGCAGGAGAGCACGGGGACCAGTGGGCGGGCCAGACGGCAGCAGGGCCTTCGCCACCGCCCCTGGGAAGTGAGGGGGCATTTTGGCCGTATTTCCACGCATTAGACGCAGGTCACCAGGCCCGGGGGGCAGGGCTGGACCCAGGATGGTGACGAGGAGGAGGCAGGGATGACGGGACCATCGCAGGAGCCTCCTGCCACAGCTTTCGTCTTTCTTTTATGTTGAAAACTGACCACTGAGGCCTGGCCGGCGTGGCTCCAGGGTTGAGCGATGAGCTATGAACCAGGTCACGGTTCAATTCCCGGTCAGGGCGGCATAGGCCTGGGTTGCGGGCTCGATCCCCAGTGTGGGGTGTGCAGGAAGCAGCCAATTCATGCTCCTCTCTCATTGATGCTTCTCCCTCTCCCTCTCTGAAATCAATAAACATATATTTTTACAAAAGTTAACGGCTGAGGAGGCGAGGGTGCCGGTGGCTGCGACTGGAAGGCAGAGGCCTCCCGCGAGGGTATGCAGGCCCCTGGCAGCAGGCGCACCATCTGTTACTTGTGCGCGGTTTCTGAGCTCTAGTCTCAGGAGACCTTACACGGAGCAGGGAGAAACCACTCCGGGTGCAGCCAGAACTCCCTCCCCCATGGTTCGCAGGACGACGTTTTGGTTCAGAATTTGAGACCGTTCTGAGCTCCGCCACCCAGCTCACCAGAGCCAAGTGGCCAATGGAAGGATGGAGCCAGGTCTGAAAGGCAGGGCTCAGTGCCTGGGTTTCAGAGGAAAACTCCTTCTCGCGGCCACAGCTCCGCGAATGTTTCTGAATGTCTCGGTAGGGACAGTGCGGGCTCAGTGGCCCACGGGCGCCAGGCCTCAGCCTGACACTACGGGAGGAGGGAGAGAGCTGTGTCTTCATCCGAAGTCACACCAGGTCCAATCGCCCTGCAACCGCTTGCGGACAGACCCGTGCTCACTGCCTTTTCCTTCTTCTTTTGCTCCGTGACCCGCGTCTAACATGATTCTAAGTCTCAGGGGCAGGGCTCTTGCCTTACTTTGCTTCCTCCTCAGTGGACACTTTAAAAAAATACATATGTACTAATATAAATACATATATATACACACACACACACATATATATATAATTGAGTTCAGAGAGGAAGGGAGAGGGAGAGATAGAAACACCAGTGATGAGAGAGAATCACTGATTGGCTGCCCCCTGCACGCCCCGCACTGGGGACCGAGCCTGCAACCCAGGCATGTGCCCTGACCAGAATCGAACCTGGGACTCTTCAGTCCGCAGGCCGATGCTCTATCCACTGAGCCAAACCGGCTGGGGCTCATGCAGGAGGCAACCAATCCATGTGTTTCTATTTCTGTCTTTCCCTCTCTCTAAAAAAAAAAAAAAAAAAAAAAAAAAAAAATCAATGGAAACATATCCTCGGGTGATTAAAAAAAATCACCAAAGCAAAACACTGAAGCGTCCTGTGAAGCCCACGCGTTGTTAACAAACATTGTTTATTGGGAATTCACAGTAATTGTCTTGCCAAGAAATGATGGCGACAGGTTGTGGAATGACATAGTTCCCATAGTTAGAGACAAAGGAGTGACAGGTAATGCTTTGAAAGAAACAATTACAGATCACGGGATGCTGTGTCCAATGGCCTGTCCTAGAGCCAAGAGCGGGGAGACGGCAGGCGCCGGGGGGAGCACGGGGAGCACGGGCTGAGCTCCGAGACGCGCTCACCTCTATTCTCCGCCTTCGGGTTTCTCACGAGTGAGGTTGGACCACATCACCTTTCTGGGTTTAAAAAAACCCGAGAACTCAAGGTTTCTCTGACCAGTCTCCTGAGTCGGATCCAATAGATTGTGTTTAATACGTGGAATGAAGGGACACGAAGCCGGCAGACACCGTCCCGGCGAGAGAGCGTCCGTCCTGCCTGTGCCGGGGAGTCACTCCCCCGGGGCCGGTCCTCTCCCGGCTCCTCCGCGGACTCATCCCGAGACGGGAGGCCCTGCCCAGCAGACGCGGTGCCCTCACTGCCGGAACTTGTGACACAGGACAGACCCAGCACAGCTGGGGACACGCCAGAGGGGCCTTTGGTGATGGCAAACGGGGGAGCCTCTGCTTCCTGTTGAACCGTTAGCTGGACGTTTCCCCCGAGGCACCCGCGCTGCGCCCACCCTGGGCGTGGGGTTGCCGTGCTGCCACGTGGGGGTCCACGCGTCCCGGAGGAAGACGTGAGGGCGCTGCTGGGCGGCTGCCCCGCACTGAAGGCCCCCCCTCCCCATCTTCTCTTGTCCGTGACACTGGGCACCATGATCTCTGCGAAGGGCTGCATTCGTCTCCCACGGCCAACACGTATGGCTTTGACTTCAGGGAAGGATTTGTGACGTTTTCCCACCGACCTCAGCGATGACAGACTGCCTGCAGCGACGCGCCTTGTGCTGTCAGAATGCTGAGCGCACCTGCTCTCTCCTCTCCGCGCGGACTGCCAGGCGGCTAAGAAGTGACATCGAATCCCGTCTCTACACGGAGGCCTGGGACGGAGGGCGGGACGCGGAGGGGTGACTAAGCGCCCCCTATGCCCAGATGCACGGCCCACGGCACAGACGATGGGGCGGGAGGGCTGGGGGCGGGGCCGCTGGAGGGGTCCATGGGGTAAAGAGGGGACCTATGTAATACTTCCAACAATAAAGATAAATTAAAGGAGAAGGAGGAGGAGGAAAACCAGACTCTGCAGGTGCTGGGTTTTTCATTGTGAAAAACAAACATGATCTCATGGGTCCCAGCAGCCAGACGATTCAGAACCCACTCTGCCGTCGGAGCTTTCCGGGCTGCGTTGTGCTGTTTTAATGTCCGACGTGTTCTTCACAGGCCTCTTCGTGCCCTTTGAGAAGGACACACATTTCAAGAGTAAAGGTCACAGTGGCTAGTGTGGCTCAGCATCCGGCATTAGTTCTACGATAACTAGACGTTACAGATGGGCAGCGCTGCTTTGAGCATGGGTATGATTTTACAAAGAAAATGCACTGGTTTTCCTTTCATCGTCGCCAAGAATGAGATGAGCTATTATCAAGTGAAGTGGTTACCATGTTGTTCGAACGCTGGCTGGTAAGTTACCTACGAAAAGGCGCATTCAGCGTCGTGAGAGAGGGAACTTAGCCGTTCGGCTTGGCTCTGGTTCCTCGTTCACTGAATACTACATTCACTTGGTCTTCTTACTTTTCCAAGTTGCATTTTTAAAATAACTGATTTTAGAGACAAGAAGGGAGAGAGGGGGAGGGAGGGAGGGAAGCAGGGAGGAAGGGAGGGAAGCAGGGAGAGAGAGAGAGAGAGACATCCACCAGTTGCCTCCTGAACCTGCCCAACTGGGGGTGGAGTTTGCAACCTGGGCACGCGCCCCGACCAGGAATCAAGCCCACCACCTTTTGGGACGACGCTCCAACCAACTCAGCCACAGCGGCCAGGGCCCAAGCTGCCTTTGTAAGACGAGGAATGATGCTGACTTAAAACAATTACATCATGAGTATACACCATATGCAGGTTTTTCTATCTTCTTCATATTATGTACTTAAAAAAAGCGATATACAAGACTTATTGTGAAAGCGTATTACATAGCTATCATTGAAGATCACAGATGTGAGAAAGCATAGCTATTTAAAAGAATGAACAAAATCAATGAAGCTTCAATGTCTCATTTCATTGAGAATTTACGACAAGCCCCCCCCCCCCCCCCCCCCCAGGAAATGAGAAGTTGTCCTGTTTGAATGGCACGTCTGTATTAGTTATAATTCAATACACGGTGCCTTTCTATGCCTATCTAAGATCTGAAACCTCCATGCCATAAACAGCATGGCCGAAGAACCATGTGATGATGTGCAGGTCAATGCAAGGCCTGGGTAGTGACTTAGAATAAATATCACACAGCGAGAAATTTATCATAAACCAAACGCAATGACGCAAGGAAACCAACAGGGTATGGACGACGACCGAGGTCTTCACAGGGACTCAGAGCGCACCTGGCCCTCGCCGGGAGCCATCCGCGTGGGAATGCGCGCAGCGACAGGCATCCGGCCCGGGAGTCTCTGATCTCGACGTAAGAAAGCTCGGACAGCATCAGATAATATCAAAAAGCCTGAACGAACGCAAGGAGTTTCTGTATCGTGTTTATAAATGATTGCGTCTATTCCATAAAATAAAAAACACCATCGGGTCAAAGTGCATTTAAAAAAAATGGTGGGAGTTGTGATTCTTGGTAAGAACTAGAAAAATGTCTTGTCCCAAGAAAGACGTGGTCTGAAGGCTTCTGCAGCTTCTGCGTTTTCCTTGAACGCTCGTGCAGCCCCGGTTACCATGTGCTGGGAGAGGAGCTAGGACAGAGGGAGCTAAGTGGTCCCTTCATGAACATAAGGGGGAACGCATCCGGCGAGGAGGAACATTCTGGGCCTTTCCCCCACGGGAGGAAGCGACTCTGTGCTCACAGGAGCCAAATTGGGTACATTTCAAAGGATTTCTAGACGCCTTCATCTTTTTCAAGGGTTTAGTCATAACTGGCAGAATTGCGAAATCTTGGACTATAATAGAACGAAGACAAAACATGACTTTCAGGCGATAAATGACACCCTTTCATCTGCTTCTCACAGAAAATAAAGACCAAGGATCCGGAAATTAAAAGGCGGCGACAGAGGAATTGTCAGGAAGGGACAGATGGGTGAAGCATGACTCCGGGTCTTCACTGACACTCGCCACAGTAACGGCCGCATTTGGACAAAGTCCTGGGCCGACGCCCATGTCGAAATGTGTGCGGTGCTTTCACCACATGTACTTATGTCAGAAAATGAAATGGTAAAAATGAGTGGCCTACGCAACAAGTCGAAAGGAGGAAAAAAAAAAAAAAGGAATGTGAAGAGAAATCTTATCTTTAAACTTCTTGTGGGACCAAGATCTTGACAGAGCTGTGTCCAGCAACAGCAGATTCCCGCTGGCCAGTGTGGCTCAGTGGTTGTGTGTCCACCCATGAACCAGGTTGAGGTTGGATTCCCCGCCAGGGCACAGGCCCGGGCTGCAGGCTCCATGCCCAGTGGGGGATTCTCTCTGGTCATTGATGCTCCTCTCTCTCTCCCCCTTCCTCTCTGAGATCCATAAAAATATACATATAAAAAAAAGTCGCCCTAGCCGATGTGGCTCAGTGGGTAGAGCACGGGCCCGGGGACTGAAGGATCCCGGGTTCTATTCAGGTCAAGGGCACAGGCCCAGGTTGCAGGCTTGATCCCCAGTGGGGGGCGTGCAGGAGGCAGCCAACCATGATTCTCTCATCATTGATGTTTCTCTCTCTCCCTCTCCCTTCCTCACTGAAATCAATACAAATATATTTTTAAAAAAACCACAAAAAAACAAAGTCACTGTTAGGACAGGGGGCCGGGAGGTGCAAGTCTTGGTCGCTTGGAGAGGAGGAAAAGGTTGGAGACGTGGATGCGCTGGGGCCGCGTGCGCACGCCCTTGGCGAGGGTGGGTCCTTGGCGAGGGGGGTCCTTGGCGAGGGGGGTCCCTGGCGAGGACGGTGGAGGTGAGCTGGGGCGTGGGGGGGTTAGAAGTCGATGGAGATGGACGCCTGCGCGGAGTCGTCGCGGCCGCGCGCGTAGATCTCGCAGGGGAGCTCCTCCATCACGCGGTCCTCGCGCGCCGGCTCTGGGCCCGGGCGCGCGGGCGGGAAGGCGCAGCGGCTCTTGGGGAAGGTGCTGTTGAAGGTCGTCATGGGCGGCGGCGGCGCGAAGTCGTTGCGGAAGGGCAGCTCCACGGCGGCCGCCAGGTCGGTCCTGCCCGGCTTGCCCGGCGCCGCCCCGCAGTGGTGCTCGTGCACGCAGCGCGAGGCGGAGGAGGCGCGGCGCAGCGGCCGGTAGCCGTCCAGCTCCTCGCCCAGCTCGCCCAGCTCGCCCAGCTCCTTGTCGCGCAGCGAGAACAGCTCGTAGTGCGGCGGGTCGAACGCCTCCTGGAAGCCCGGCTTGTGGAAGGCCGCCTTGCAGGCCAGCACCTTCTTCCGCGGCTGCTTCACCTGCACCAGCACCGACACCACGAGCAGCACCAGCACCACGCCCGCCGCCACGCCGATGATGGTGCCGTGGGTCCGCGTCATCTGCTCGAAGAGGCCGGTCCTCTTCTTCTCTGCGGGAGAGACGCGTGCGGGCCCTCAGCGCGGGAAGGAGCCCGGGCACCGGGCCACCGGGAGGTTCGGGGGTTGAGCGGCGACCCATGAACCAGGAGGTCAAGGGTTCGATTCCCGGTCAGGGGGTCAGGGCGCAGGCCCGGGTTACAGGCTCCATCCCCACTGCGGGGCGTGCAGGAGGCAGCCGGTCCCTGATTGTCTCTCATCACTGAGGTTTCTCTCTCTCCCTCTCCCCTCCTCTCTGAAATCAATACAAATATTTTAAAAACCTTAGTATTAAAAAAAAAAGGGAGCTTATCACAGACCAGGAAAGTGCTTTTAGGGGACGTTTGGGTCAAATACATACACCACAGATAATACAATTTAAAATTAGGGTTTTCTTTTTTTTTTTTTTTCGTTTAAAAAAATGTATTTTTATTGAGTTCAGAGAGGAAGGGAGAGAGAGAGACACACACACATTAATGATGAGAATCATTGATGGGCTGCCTCCTGTACGCTCCCTATGGAAGCTCGAGCCAGCAACCCGGGCATGTGCCCTTGACCGGAATCGAACCCGGGACCCCTCACCTCACAGGCTGACGCTCTATCCACTGAGCCACATCAGCCAGGGCTTTTTTTTTTTTTAAATTTTTAAAAAATTGGTTTTAGAGAAAGAGGAAGGGAGATAAAAACATTGATGAGAAAGAATCATTGATCAGCTGCCTCCTGCATGCTCCCTACTGGGGATGAGCCCACAACCCAGGCATGTGCCCAGTGGGGGGCGTGCAGGAGGCAACTGATTGGTCAATCTCTCTCTCCCCCTCTCTTCCTTCCTCTCCCTAAAAAGCAATAAACACCCATTTAGTGGACGGCGATGGCCACTCCTCCCGGGAAGGCGGGGCCTCCGCGCGGACTCACCTTTGCAGTGATTCTCGTCCCAGGGGTAAGCGCAGTTCTGAACGCCGTTGCAGACCAGCGAGTTGTTGATGCACATGTTGCTGTGGCAGAAGAAGGTGCTGCCGGTGCAGGGAGCTGCGGGGCGAAAGGGAACGCTGCTAAGAACGCGAAGTACAGAGTGAGCGCATCCCCAGGGGTTGGCACTCGCTGCCGCTGCCACCGCGGAGGCCTTCCCGGGAAGACCCTCTGCACCTCCCAGCCAGGCAGGCGGCCGGCGCTCCCCGCAAACTTCATTTATTTATTCTATTTTCTCTTCATCCTCACCCGAGGGTACTTTTCCATTGATTTTTAGAGAGGGTGGCAGACAGAGAGGAACATCGATGAGAGAAACACATTCATTGGCTGCCTCTTGCATGCGCCCTGGCCGGGGAGGGCCCAGGCTGGGGAGGAGCCTGCAACTGAGGTACGTGACCTTGACTGGACCCTTCAGTCTTCGGGCCAGCACTCTATCCACTGAGCCACACCGGCCAGGGCTCAGCCCCACTTTCTTTTTTTAGAATTTTAAGATCTGGTGCATTGAGCCTGTGAGTACCCCAGATTAATTTCAGAGAGGAAGGGAGAGGGGGAGAGAGAGATAGAAACATCCATGATGGGAGAGAATCATGGGTCGGCTGCCTCCTGCACACCCCCTACTGGGGATGGAGCCCGAAACCCAGGCCTGTGCCCTTGACTGGAACTGAACCTGGGACTCTCCAGTCCGCAGGCCGACGCTCTATCCACTGAGCCACACCGGCTAGGGCTCAGCCCCACTTGTGGTGATGCTGAAAGACGGCTGTCCTTCAACCACGCCCGCAGGGGGCCTGCCGGCTGCAGGTCACTGGACATGGCATTATGGGCTTGTTCTAACAAAACCTCTCCCCCGCTTCCACACTGCCAGTCCTGGAAGTTCCTTGCCTAAACCCACAGCCGCTCGGGCGGGCAGCCGCGGGCCCGTTCTGACAGCCGGTCCCCATTCTGACAGCCGGTCCGTTTTGGCACTTCCCGAGCTGGGCTATTCCCGTCTCGGCTGCGATCTCCGGTGGGCGGGTAGGGAGTGAGTCTCTGAGCAGAACTGGGCCCCGAGTATAAAGGCCTCCTGGGCTCGGGTGACTCTCGCAGACGCAGGACGGCCAGAGGAGGGCAGAGGCGGCACTTAGCCCGGATTAGCGACAGCACAGATCGCGCGGCTGGAGCGCTCCGTGTTTATCAGGAGCCTTCAAACCGGAACTTTCGTTTTTTTTCTAATCCTCACCTGAGGATATTTTTTGCATTGATTTCCAGAGAGTGGAAAGGAGGGGAGAGGGGTGAGGGAAAATAGAAAGAGAGAGAGAGAGAAACATTGACGCGAGAGAGACACACCGTCTGGTTGTCTGGTTGCCTCCCGCACGTGCCTCTACCGGAGCTGTGGAACCTGCCATCGGGGTACGTGCCTTTGACCCGGAATCGAACCTGTGACCCTTCGGTCTGTAGGCCGATGCTCTAACCACTGAGCGCCGGCTGGGCTGGCACTTTGGTTTTACAGACTTAGGGGATGCTTCGCCCCCACACGCCGTGCTCTGGAGGGGGCGCCCTCCCGTCCGCGGGGGAGCGCTGACCTGGGACATGGAGCCGCCCGGACAGCAGCCTCCGTGGAGTGTGTGGCTGTGATCGGGGTAAGGATTTCGCTGGAAGAGGCCCCTCGCCTGCGTCCTTATGGGATAGGTTCGAATGGAGACATCGTTAGTGTAGAGAGAGAAGATACTAGAACACAGCTACTCTACAGAGAGTGCGAGGGGAGGCTGCCGGGATGGGCGGGGCCGGGACAGGGAGGCGAGGCAGGACAATGGTCTTACTCCTCTTGCTCCCCAAAGAACAAATGAAGGTAAGCGTGATGTGGGCGGGGAAGGTGACAGACACAGTCACAGCTGAACCTGAATGGGTTACAGGCGCACCCTACAGCCTCGGGAAAGGGGGGCGGAAACAACGCCGGGGGCTGGCGAAGCGGGCTCACAGTTAGGCTGTCGCCGACCTGCTCCGCGGGGACGCCTTAGCCGGGCCGCGGGGAGCCGCTCGGAAAGCCCTTACGTTGTCCCGGGACTGAACGGTGAACTCCGGTGGGGAAGGGGAGCCAGGTTGTTTGTTGTTTTTATTTAAAAAAAAAATGTATTTTTATTGATTTCAGAGACGAAGGGAGAAATAGAACCAGCAATGAGGAGAGAGAATCATGGGCTGGCTGCCTCCTGCACGCCCCACACTGGGGATGGAGCCCGCCACTCGGGCCTGTGCCCTGACCGGGAATCGAACCGGGACCTCCTGGTTCATAGGTCGACGCTCACCCCACCGAGCCAGGTTTTTACTGTGATGTAAGGGGCTGCGCCTGGCTCACCCCGCGGGGAAAGGAAGCAAGAGCTTAAACCGCCGCGGCTTAGGGAAAGGGCCCCAGCGGCCAATGCGGGGACCCTGAGCGACAGTAACGTACTGCAGAGCAATGTGCTTTATGTGCATCATAAGGACATTAATGGGGTGAAAATAAACAGCCACGAGTCCGCCCCGGATAAAAGCTGAGGAAGTGAGGAGGGGGACCAGCTCCCTCAGAGGGAACGGACAGTGACCTGGGGAAGGAAGGAGGCGGAGGGCCACCCCCAGGTGGATGCCACAGCGTGATGCTCGGGCAGAAACCGTGAGCGGCGCTGAGATCCCGGGGCTCAAGGGTATTTGTGGCGCCTCCAGGAGACATGTTAGTCATCAGAGAGGAAAACAGTCAGCTCGTTGGCGGAGGAGCCGGCAGACAGCCCTCTGGTGGGGATGGAAGTTCAGGCGAGGCAAACGCACAGGGGTGTCCTCCCTCCCTCCCTCCCTCCCTCCCTCCCTCCCTCCCAGGGGTGGAGCTCAGAGACAGGGATCTGGGTTTCTGCAGCATTTTTTAAATTTAAATATATTTTTTGTTGATTTCAGAGAGGAAGGGAGAGGGAGAGAGAGACAGAAACATCCACGATGAGAGTGAATCATGGATGGGCTGCCTCCTGCACCCCCACACTGGGGATGGAGCCCACAACCCGGGCCTGTGCCCTGACCGGGAATCAAACCCTGACCTCCTGGTTCCTAGGTCGACGCTCAACCACTGAGCCACACCGGCAGGGCCTGATCATCATTTTTAATTTTGAAAATCTCGAGAGGAGTCTCCCCTCTCTGCTCTCCCGACCGTGTGCTCACTACTTCCCAAGGCAGGCAGCACCTCCTGTATCAACACGGCCGTTTCACCCACAACAGTCTGCTCCCTGAGAGGAGGGACTCAGACTCAGTTATTTCTACATCCCGTGAGTTGCCATGGGGACGCTCCATGCCCGGCCGGCGTGGCTCAGTGGTTGAGCATCGACCTATAAACCAGTAGGTCACGGTTTGATTCCCGGTCAGGGCACTGGCCCGGGTTGCTGGCTCGATCCCCAGTGTGGGGCGTGCAGGAGGCAGCTGACCCATGATTCTCTCTCATCATTGGTGCTTCTCTCTCTCTCTCTCTCTCCCTCTCCCTTCCTCTGTGAAATAATAAAAATATATATAAAAAGAAAAAAGAAAGGAGATGCTCAACCACTGTCCCGTGAATGAATGAAAATGATGCCAGCGACCTCACTCGACAGGGGCCGCTCACTTACGCTCCACGAAGGAGGTGAAGAGCATCCGGAACCTGCTGAGCCGGCTGCCCTCGTCCGCCCACATGCGGATCACCCCCACGCCGGTCTGGAGCATGACGTCGTTGGCCACCGTGCTGCAGAACTTGGCCTTGAGGTTCTCGATCGCACTGCTCCCGTCGTAGACGGCGACGAAGTTCCTCTTGCACTCGTTGGAATGCTCCATCTGGTAATCCAGGAACCGCAGGTAGATCTGTGACGGTCACACAAAGGGACACTCGGCTCTTACCAGGCCCCGGCGCCCCGGCCGGGCGGCTCGGCCGCTGAGAGCATCGCCCGACATCGCCAAGGCTGTGGGCTCGAGCCCTGGTCAGGGCTCAGGCAAGAATCTACCAATGAGGGGATGAGAAGTGGATCAGGAAGTCGATGCTTCGCTCTCTCTCTTTTCTCTTCTAACAGAAATACACGTTACCTATCAGTTTAACTGTTGAAATTCCTAGAAGCGAAAAGCAGGAGTAGTGAGCCACCAACCTCCATCTGTCAGTTACTTAAAACCCCCTTCCCCGCGGAACTTTCCGGGGAAAGTCTGTGACTAGCCGGGTGGGGGTGGGCGGTGGGGATGGGGGATGGGGGTGCGAACAGGGGCCTGAGATTTGCTGAGTTGGGGTTTGGCCTCACAACTCTGAGACCTGTGACAGGACACTCTAACTCCTTGTGATCCATTTTTCCTCACAAAACTTAAAATGTTTTTTTTTTTAAACTTCACCTGAGGATGTTTTAATTGATTTTAGAGAGAGAGAGGGGAAGGGAGGGAGAGAGAGAAAAACACACATCGATGTGAGAGAGAAACATCGATCGGTTGCCTCCCATACGTGCCCCAACTGGGGATCAAACTAGCAACTTCGGTGTGTGCCCTGACTGAGAATCGATCCCCCAACCTTTTGGTGTACGGGGTGACGCTCCAAACACCGGAGCCACCCTGCCACGGTCATCAAACTTTTTAAATGAATCTGTGAGCATCCTGATCAATATGTGCACTCTTGAATTAGGAATCCACAGACTTTAAGAATCGTAAAATAAGAGTCTTACTGCATATGTGTGCTACTCCTGAAATTGACACTGTTGCTTATCTAGCTAAGGCTGGTACCTCATAAGGCAGCGGTTCTCAACCTGTGGGTCGCGACCCCTTTGGTAGTCGAACGACCCTTTCACAGGGGTCGCCTAAGACCATCCTGCATCTCAGATATTTACATGACGATTCATAACCGTAGCAACATGACAGTGATGAAGTCGCCACGAAAATAATGTTATGGTTGGGTCACAGCATGAGGAACTGTATTTAAAGGGCCAGAAGGTTGAGAACCACTGTCATAAGGGAACCAAAATAAAGTGGCAACATCCGTTTATGTAATCAGTAAGTGCTTGCACAAACCCAAAGCTGCACCTCACAGGAGGCGCCCTTACGGCCTCCCCGTGCCGCGCACGCAGCCGCACCTTGGCCCTCGGGGTGGCCCGGATGGTCCAGATGCAGTCCACCGCCTGGCCGGGCTTCGTCTTCTCCTCCTGCTCCACCTGGCTGGACCGCACGACGCCGTCGGCCCCCGAGAGCTCGAACTGGCAGTCTGGAAGGGAGAGAGGAGCACGTTCAACGGGAACGCGGGCGGATCAGGGGCGCCAGGAGGAAAAAGAGGCAGATACTAAACCTGGGATGGGGCTTAAAATACCTCCGAGGTAAGTAAAGTCTGGATCTGCAACAGAAAAGAGGAGACGTCATTGGCATTTTGAGACAGTGGGGAGTCAGCTACTATGGCGGACGCTACATTTAGTAACAGACGCTACATTTAGTAACAGCTGCTCCATTTAGTAACAGCTGCTACATTTAGTAACAGACGCTACATTTAGTAACAGCTGCTACATTTAGTAACAGATGCTACAGTAATAGATGCTACATTTAGTAGCAGCTGCTACAGTTAGTAATAGACGCTACAGTAACAGATGCTACATTTAGTAACAGATGCTCCATTTAGAAACAGATGCTACAGTAAGAGATGCTACAGTAACAGACGCTATACTTAGTAACAGCTGCTACATTTAGTAACAGACGCTATACTTAGTAACAGCTGCTACATTTAGTAACAGACGCTATACTTAGTAACAGCTGCTACATTTAGTAACAGACGCTATACTTAGTAACAGCTGCTACATTTAGTAACAGTTTTTTTTTTAAAAATATATTTTGATTTTTTACAGAGAGGAAGGGAGAGAGATAGAGAGTTAGAAACATCGATGAGAGAGAAACATCGATCAGCTGCCTCCTGCACATCTCCCACTGGGGATATGCCCGCAACCCAGGTACATGCCCTTGACCGGAATCGAACCTGGGACCCTTCAATCCGCAGGCCGACGCTCTATCCACTGAGCCAAACCGGTTTCGGCTAGTAACAGTTTGAGAGAAAGCTTCCTGGTGTGACTAGAGATTACTGTTCCTTATGCGCACGTTCACCGAGAGCATCGATGTTTTAAGTGATAATGCATAGACTTAAAAACATATATATTTGTATTGATTTCAGACAGGGAGAGAGAGACACATCCATGATGGGAGAGAATCACTGATCGGCTGCCTCCTGCACGCCCCCCACTGGGGATGGAGCCTGCCACCCAGGCCTGTGCCCTGTCCGGGAATCGAACTGTGACTTTGTGACACTCAATCACCGAGCCACACAGGTGGGGCTTCATTTTTTTCAAGTAACAAATTTCTGGCACGAAACCTAAATGGAACCAGAGACCGCACCCTTGCGGCACCGCGTTGCCCGGTCACCGTGTCAGCTTGTGGCTCCTGGCAGACGGCGGGTGACCCCTATCCCCGTGTCCCCAGTGGGAACCGGCGCACGTTCATGGCGGACAGGGCTCTGCGGTCCTAGCGTTAACCCGACTGAGTGGGCGCAGTTCTAGCCAACGGAGGCCTCCCGGGGGGAAGACGGGCTCGTTACCTGGAATAAACGAGTACTTTGCTCGGAATCCCATTCCTTCCAGTTCTTCGTCGGAACTGAACTTGACCCACATGAAGCGCCCCGTGGATCGGATCAGCGGAGGGCTCTTCACGCCGCAGAACCGGTCGATGAGCGGAGAGAAGCCGAAGGGCCCGTCGCGAACCTCCAGGTGGTCAAAGCGGCATTCGAACGAGGGCTCGACGTAGAAGTGCTCGTCGAAGGCCAGCTCGATCCTTTGCCGGGGCGCCGCTGGGAGGAGAGCGCGCCAGTCAGGGCCCCACGCGAGCCAGAGCAGGGCTGTCCGCGCTCTAGGGCAGTGATGGCCGACCTATGACACGTGTCTGGGGTGACACGCAAACTCATTTTTTTGGTTGATTTTTCTTTGTTCAGTGGCATTTAAATATATAAAATAAATATCAAAAATATAAGTCTTTGTTTTACTGTGGTTGCAAAGATCAAAAAATGTCTCTATGTGACACGGCACCAGAGTGAAGTTAGGGTTTTTCAAACGCTGACACGCCGAGCTTGAAAGGTTCGCCGTCACTGCCCTAGTGGGACAGGCCGCCGCGGCCGCACACCCCTCCCTCCCGCCCGCCGAGGGGCGTAAGGAGAACGTTACACATAAAATTCAGTGTCCATTTCACCCGGTAGCGATGCTGCTTGGGGGCGGCGGGACCCTCCCCCTGGGCCTCCGCTGCCGAGGAAACGAGTGAGAGGCGGGCGGCTGACTAAAACCAGAGGCGAAGTAAAGGGAGAGTCGATAAGCTAACGTTGGGTTCACGACGACAATGCACCATGAACAGAAACTCGGGATGACGGCCAGTGGATCCGAGGACATGAGCGGCATGAAGCCTGGGAAGGGAGGCCTTTCTCAGCCACACGGGGCAGCTGGCTGCACGGTGCTGTCTTATAGAGATTCCAACTTCCTGTCATTGCAACTGTTGCCTTGGTGATGTGTTCTGCGTTCAGGAATATGTATGCATTACTGGAGTTCAGTTCAGATATGTGTTGAATTTTGTTCAAAAAAATTTTTAAATATATTTTATTGATGATTCTTTACAGAGAGGAAGGGAGAGGGATAGAGAGTTAGAAACATAGATGAGAGCGAAACATCCATCAGCTGCCTCCTGGGGGATGTGCCTGCAACCAAGGTACATGCCCTTGACCGGAATCGAACCTGGGACCTTTCAGTCTGCAGACCGATGCTCTATCCCAGTGGTTCTCAACCTTCCTAACGCCGCGACCCTGTAATACAGCTCCTCATGCTGTGGTGACCCCCAAACATAAAATTATTTTCGTGGCTACTTCATAACTGTAATTTTGCTATTGTAATGAATCGTCATGTAAATATCTGATATGCAGGATATATTTTCATTGTTACAAATTGAACATAATTAAAGGATAGTGATTAATCACAAAAACAATTATGTAATTATATATGTGTTTTCCGATGGTCTTAGGCGACCCCTGTGAAAGGGTCGTGACCCACAGGTTGAGAACTGCTGCTCTATCCACTGAGCCAAACTGGTTAGGACTCAAATTTTTTAAAACAGGGCATTTTAGCCAATGGATTTAGTTTTACCAGAAAAGTAAAAAGTCTCTGGCCGCTGTTTCTCGTGGATAGAGCGTCGGCCTGTGGACTGAAGCGTCCCGGGTTCGATTCTGCTCAAGGCCATGTACCTCGGTTGCAGGCTCCTCCCCAGCCCGGGCCCTGGTCAGGGTGTGCGCAGGAGGCAACCAATCGACATGTTTCTCTCACATCGATGTTTCTCTCTGTCTTTCCCTCTTTCATCCACTCTCCCTAAAAATCAATGGAAAAATATCCTCAGGTGAGAATTTAAAAAAAAAGAAGAAAAATAAAAAGGCCCTGAATAAAAAGATAGAAATCGGGCAAATACCTTCCAAAACGTAGATGCACTCCTTGTTGGGCGGGTACGGGTCGGGGTAACTCGGCGAAGCGAAGTGGCCTCCATTGCTGGTTCGAACCCAGATGCCGCACTGGGTGCCAGCCACGTGCCTGACCCCAACGTTCTGTCCATCTGACGGGAACAGAGGTCAGAGCAGCCGGCACAGCAAGAGGGCGCCTCCTCTCCCTCCCCACTGCCCGCCGGCACCCACACCCTGGCCCTTCCAGGCAGCGCGGCCCACCAGCACCGCCCACGGGCCCCGGGGCTCCGAGGGAGACGCTGGAAATGAGTCTAACGGGAAACGGACGCCGACTTCCGCCTGGCGATAAAGCGCGAGCCCCATGGAACGGTCGGGCGGATGCGGGGCGAGCCAGGCCGCTGGGGGCGCCGTGTGTCCGGTGTCTCCGGGCTACGCTTGCAGCCGACAATGGACTCTGGCTGCCTGCGGCTCAGCCCGTGAAACGCAGGCTGAGGGCTAGACGGGAGCCCGAGGTCATGGGCACACCCCCGAGGGAGGACAGAAGGGGTCCCCACGGGCTGCGATCCTTCCAGGTGAGCCCCCCACCATCCGTTCGGGGGAGGGGCCCCTGAGCACCTTACCTGGGGGCTTCTGGGCCACGGCGATCCCCTCCACCACCAGCACCGTGATCAGCAGCACTGGAGGGAGGAGAGAGGAGACGCGTTAAAACGTCGGACCTATGTTACGTGTCGCCCAGTTTGTGAGGGAGATCAGATGATGAAAGAGGAACGAAAACCATTGTTTCTTACATTTGCTCTCAAGATTTAAAAATTAAACATTTTTTTTTATTAAGCCCAGCTGGCGTGGCTCTGTGCTTGAGCATCGACTTATGAACCAGGAGGTCACCGTTCGATTCCTGGTCAGGGCACAGGCCCGGGTTGTGGGCTCCATCCCCAGTGTGGGGCGTGCAGGAGGCAGCCGGTCCATGATTCTCTCTCATCATGGATGTTTCCTCTCTGAAACCAATAAAAATTTCTTTTTTTTAAAATAAAAATATTTTCTTAAACATATTTTTATTGATTTCAGAGGGGAAGGGAGAGGGCGAGAGAGAGGTAGAAACATCCATGATGAGAGAGAATCTTTGATCAGCTGCCTCCTGCACGCCCCCACACTGGGGATAAAGCCCAAAACCAGGGCATGTGTCCTGACCAGGAATCGAACCGCCACCTCCTGGTTCATCATGTGTCTACGTTCAACCACTGAGCCACACTGGCCAGCGGGAATCTGCTGCTGATGGACACAGCTCTGTCAATATCTTGATCCCACAAGAAGTTTAAAGATAAGTTTTCTCTTCACATTCCTTTTCATTTTTTTCCGTCCAATTTGTTGCGTAGGCCGGTCATTTTTACCATTTGATTTTCTTGCATAAATGCATGTGGTGAAAGCACCGCACGTATTTCGACACGGGCCTCGGCCCAGGACTTTGTGCAAATGCGGCCGTTTCTGTGGCGAGTGTCAGTGAGGACCCGGGGCTGTGCTTGGCTGGGCTCAGGGTTTTTAAGGGTGAGATGTTATGTTCCGATGAACTACCCGACACTGAAGACAACCCAAGCACAAGATAACTGGCGATGTGCTCGGGTATCCGAGCCCTGAGATTACACGGCATGGAAAGCGTGTTTTAATTTACGATGCGTTCCAAGAACACATACTTGTTTTTTTCTTTTTACAAGTTTTGCTGGCCCTAATTATTCCCGTCTGCACTGTAGCCCATCCCCAGGAGCTCCAGGCTTTATGGCTAGCTCTGCACCGAAGCACGCCAGCAAAAATTCAACGAGATGATCGGACGTGAGGGAACATTCCTAACGAAGACGGAAGGAAGGGGGCAGCAGTCTCCCAGAAACCAGCGCAAGGCGCCTATGGCTGTGTCGCATGAAGCCGACAAAGGCTAGCGTGTGAGAAAATGAAGCTCTTTCTTTCTCCCCGTGTTGAACGTTTCTGAGGCTCAATCAACAACAACGAGTTACTTTATGTTTGGAAGAGCCTTTTATTGATTAACTTTTAAAAAACATGTTTTACGCGATTTTCAGAGGGAGGGAGGGAGAGGGAGAGAAACATCAATGAGGAGAGAGAATCACTGATCGGCTGCCTCCTGCACGCCCCCTATTGGGATGGACCCGTAACTGGGGCATAAGCCCTGACCAGGTCGACACTCAGCCACCTAGCCACGCCGGGCGGCTCAGCTGCGTTTTCATAGATCAAAATGGAACTATTAGAAAGGGAGACTAAGAAAACAGCCCCATGTACAGGTGCATAAAAAGCACAAACAACAACAACCACACGCACACGCACACGCCAAACCAACCAACCGAACAAACACAAAAAGAAACTGAAGCCCTGGCCGGTTTGGCTCAGTGGATAGAGCGTCGGCCTGGGGACTGAAGAGTCCCAGGTTCGATTCTGGGCAAGGGCATGTACCTGGGTTGCGGGCACATCCCCAGTGGGGGGTGTGCAGGAGGCAGCTGATCGATGCTTCTCTCTCATCGATGTTTCTAACTCTCTATCCCTCTCCCTTCCTCTCTGTGAAAAATCAATAAAATATATTTTTTAAAAAAAGAAAACAAAAAGAAACTGAAGAAATTACAACTGAGTGGAAGCATGTGCTGTGTTCACGGGTAGGAAGACTCGACATCATTAAATGTCCACACGGCCCACGGCGACCTGTAGATCCGCCGCAATGCCTATCAAGACACCGATGGCGCATTGCACAGAACTGGAACAAATATTCCAGAAGCGGACGTGGAGCCACAGGAGCCCCCGGACAGCCACAGCAATCCCGAGATAAAAGAACGCAGGTGGAGGCTTCACACTACCTGGTGCCAAACAGCCCGGCACTGGCATGAAATCAGTAGATCAAGGGGACAGAATAGGGGCCCAGAAATAAAGCCATGCCTTCATGCTCGAATTAAGATTCGACAAAGGCGGCAAGAACACACAACGGGGCAACGATGGTCTATTCAAGCGATGCCGTTGTGATAGTTGGACACGAGAATAAACTCAAAATCGATTAGACTTCGGTACGAGACTTGAAACCAGAAAAATCCTAGAAGAAAATATAGGCAGTAAAATTTCTTGTAGCAATATATATATGTATTCTTTTCTGATACATCTCCTCGGGCCAGGGAAACAAAAGGAAGAATAAACACACGGGACTACATCAAACTAAAAAGCTTTTGCACAGCAAAGGAAACCGTCAACACAATGAAAAGACAAGCCCCTGATGGGAGCACATATTCGCCAGTGACACATCTGATAAAGGTTTAATGTCCAAAATGTATACAGAACGTACACAGCTCAACACCAAACCCCACAAAACCAAACAACCCAATTACAGACGGGCAAAGGGCCTGAATAGACCCTTCTCCAAAGAGGACCTACAGGTGGCCAAGAGACATGAAAAGACAACGCCACGAATCATCAGAGAGATGAAAATTAAAACCACGATGAGGTACCACCTCTCCCGTCGGAGTGGCGACCATCAGTAAGTGAACAAACGACAAGTGCTGGCGAGGGCGTGGAGAAGAGGGAGCCCTCGTGCCCTGCTGGCGGGATGCAGACGGGTGCAGCCATGGTGGAAAGCAGCATGGAGTTTCCTCAGCAAATTCAAAATGGAACTGCCTCATGACCCAGCGATCCCACTGCTGGGAATACATCCGAAGATACCCGAGACACTGATGTGAAAGAATCTATGCCCCCCTGTGTTCACTGCAGCGTTATCTACAACAGCCAAGATGTGGAGGCAGCCCAGGTGCCCATCCGTACGTGAGTGGATAAAAAAGCTGTGGTCCGGTTACAGGAGGAATACTACTCGGCCATAAAAAAGAAGGAAATCTTACTCCCCTTTGCGACAGCGTGGAGGGACCCGGAAGGCCTTATGCTGAGTGAGCTAAGCCAGGCAGAGAAAGACCAGCACCATGTGATCTCACTCACGTGAAACCTAACGAACAAAATGAGCTAACAAACAGGATAGAAACAGACTCATAGGGACAGAGAACTGGCAGCAGCTATCAGATCAGAGTAGGATGTGGGGCTGGGCAGAAAAGGTGAACGGATTAAGCAAAGCAAAAACCTCCCCCCCAAAAAACCAAACTCACAGACAGACAGGGGCATGCTGATCAGCAGAGGGGAAGGGGGTGGGGGGCGGGGAACATACAACACAACACACAGAGGACGTTATACAGACTGTACATCTGAAACCGATATAACTGTATTAAACGGTGTCACCCCAATGAATTACAGAGAAAGACACAGCTTTTCAGCACTGAACTTCTTTCTGCCTTGTTTGCTTTCTCCGACATGAGCTGAAGAATAACGGACAGGAGCTGGCATTTGTCACAGTCTCACACAAGACTTTTTCCGACATAGTGCCAAGGGATACTTACGATACATCACATCGCAAATCTAGCCACAGCCTACAGGCTCCACCGTAATGAAGGTGATGGAATTCTGCAGCCGCGTGCAGAATGAATGAGGACTGTGAAACGGTGAGTTACGACCCCGATACAACAGCTCACGCGACGACGATGCTTCGCGCTGACCAACGGTCAAACGCTATAAGCCTGGAGAGACCGCAGGCAACTCAAAGCGCACCACTGAGTTGTAACCATCGGGCGAAGGGTGAAACAGCCCAGAGCTGATCTTTTTGTTCTCGCTGCTGAAAGCGGAACAGAAAGAAGCCATGGCCTCTTGAAGAGATGACCTTCCACCCAGAAGCCCACTCAGAAAGGCCGATTGGTTGTGGCAGAAACTGACCACTACGTTCCTGGCCAGGCTCTGGGTAGGTGATGCCTATAATTATGCAAACGTCCACTAACTGTTCCCATCAGCACCTCTGCCGCTGAAGCAATCCCCTCGCAGGAGGCTGCCAAGATACTTCCTCGCCTTCTGCACGCTGTGTTTTGGAAAGAGCAAAACACAACCTTCCTTTCCAAGCCACGGCTCGGTAACCGAGGAGTGACGGACGGGAAAGGCTACGGAGCAGCGCTCCCAATTTACTAGAACGGATGGCAGCACTGGCGGAACGCCAATCCCTTTAATTTTTAAACTTAAAGGACCCAATTTTTGCATAGGTAACACATGCACTGGGTTTTAAAAAAACCAGGAGTAGGGACAAGGGACGCCTTCCCTTCCCGGTGGTCTGTTCTGTTCTCCTCCGAGGCCCGGAAATACGGCTTATTCGGTCCTGGTTTCAGAGGCAACTTTGTGCCACGGTCTCCCCACATGCATCTTATTCGAACGCACATCCATCTAACCTAATGCACACCCACTTACTCTGATGCACACACATCTTACTCTCGCTTCTCCGTGCCTGCAGGTTCCCTTCTCAGAATCCACTTTTTAAAAAATCTCCCGAACCTCTCCAGACCGCTGTCTCCATCCCCATCTCCACAGCGGCAGGCGCATCGCCTGCAGGAGCCCGAACAGCCTGCTCTCGGGCGGGCCAGGGGCCTGCAGCCGCCACCAGCGAGGCTGGGCGCGCGCAAACAGTGCGGCTGGGGAACCGGCACCGGAGGAAAGCCGGATACTACGCTGTGTTCCCCTGTGTTCCCCGTAGCTCACGGTCGCCATCCGCACGGAAGGAATCCTTTCCTGAAAGGCAGCAGCGGAACGCACCGGCCAGAGGGGGCAGTGCGCACCCACGCGCCAGGCGCAGGCGGCCCCCATCACCCCCCTCCATCCTCCCGCCTCCGGGAGCCCCGGGCGATCCTGTCCTCCCAGCCCGGTCTCTGCAAGTTCTGTCTGCGAGGCTGTGCAGCAAACCCAGGGACTGGCCGCGGGGCCAGCACAGGGGCTGTCAGGAGGAGACAACCCGCCGCCACCGGGCGCCGGGAGAGCGCCGAGCAGCCGGCACCCCACTCTGCACGGAGCTTCTGAAAAAAGCAGAACAAAACCTTCATGTCTGAGCCGCGGCTACGGAGTCGAGGAGGGGCGGGTGGGAAAAACCACGGGATTCAGGCCAGCGTCTGGGGTGTTAAGAGTGAGGGCGCCCTAGGCACTGGCCGGAAGGTCCCGGTCACCCGAGCAGGAACCGGGCCCCGAGCACACAGCCCGGCAGGTCAGCGCTTTGCATCCAGTGACCGAAACCTCGGCGGCCGGCGAGCTCGGGCAGAGCCGGGGCAGAATGCGTGTCCCGCTCAGGCTGAAACGCAGGCTCCCACGGCGTTTGCGGATAAGACGGAGGAGGGAAAAGTGTCGGCATGGAGGGGGAGCAGCACCCCAAACACCCAGGCACCCATACATGCCACTCTCCACGCCTTCCCCGATCAGAGAGAGCGCGAGAGAGGAAGGAAGAGAGAGAGAGGGGGAGAGCGCGCATTCCATAATGTGGCAAATGCCGGGCTATTCGGCGGCACCCCGTCATCAGGGGAAGCCCGCGCGGTGGGCTGTTCTCCCCCGAGGACTGCAAACGGGGTTCATTCGGTGCGAGTTTCAGCGGCAACTTTGTATCGCGGTCCCGGCGACCTCCGCTCACGCGTCTGAATGGGAAACGCCCCCAGCCCCGAGGCGGAGCGGCCGCCCGGGGGGTTCCGGGCCCCGACCCAGCGGAGCGCGGCCGCGGCGGCAGGCGGAGCCCGGGTCCGGGCGGCGCGGGGCTGAGCCGAGCCGAGCCGAGCGGGTGGCGGGGCCGCAGTGGTGCCGCAGCCTCCGGCCGCTGCAGGTGGGACCCGGCCGGGCGCGCAGGCCGTGCGCCCCCCGCGGGTCGTGCAGACCGGCCGCGGCCGTTCGCGTGCACCGACTGGGTCTTCACCTGTCGGGGGAGCCCGGCCTGCGCCGCACGGACGCGAACCCCACAACTTCGTGGAGCGACGCCCGCCGCTCGGTGCTGCGTGTCCCCCGTCCCCCGGCCCGGAGCCCCGCGCGCCGCCCGCAGACAAAGGCGCGCGGGCGCCGGAGGGACGCCGCCCGGCCTCGGCCCGCAGGGGGCGCCGTGCCCCGCGGCCCCCGCGCTTACCTTTGAGGATCGAGCCGAGCTGCTCCAGGGCCATGTTCCCGGCGGCGCGCGGGGCCGGGCGGCGGCGAGGCGCCGGCGCTCACGGCCCGGCTGGTAGGCGGCCCCGCGCCGAGCCCATCGCGGCCACCAGGCGGCCTCCCCGCGGGCTGCGCTCAGGTCCCGCGGCGCGCCATCCCCGCGCCCCCCGCCGGCCCCAGCCCCCCGACGGGCGCCGCCTCCGGCCTCCCGGCGCCCCGTCCCATCGACCGGCCCGGAGCCGAGCGGCGCGGGCGCGAGGGACAGCCCCGGCGCGGGCCCCGCTCCAGTGGCGGCGGGCGCGGGGAGCCCGGCTCATTTAAGCGCGGAGCGCGAGCGCCGCGTGCCGGCCGCCGCCCGCGCGCAGGTCCCGCCCCTCCCGCCCCGCCCCGCCCGCGCCCCTCGCCCTCGCGGCCAATCGCCCCTGGAGGGCGGCGCCTTCGACCCGCGGGGCCCGATGGGCTGGGTCTCGGGGTCCTGGGGTCCCGGGGTCCCGGGGTCTCGGGGTCCTGGGGTCGCTGTCCCCGCCCGGGATGGGTCGGAACCGCCACCGCGGGAGGCCGGCGCCCTGGGGGAGCGGCACCGACTCCTCGGCCTCCTGGGACCGCAGTTCAAGGTCAAAGCTGCCCGGCTCAGTCCCGCTTCCCCACCCGCCGGGGCCCAGGGCCCTCACGCGAAACCCGCCCTTCGGCGCGGGGTGGTTGGCCTGACCCGCGGGAACGTCTCCAGCGCGTCCTGACCCCTTCCTCGGTTGCCAGGCACCGGACCAAGCGCTCGCGTTTGAGCTTTAACCCTCAGTCTCGCCGCGGTAGGTGCCGCGGAGGCTGGGGAATCGGAGGCCCGAGAGCGGGCTGTGTGCACAGCCGGGCGGCGAGGGAGGGAGGGAGGGAGGGCGGGCTGGGGACCCGACACCTGCCCCAGACCTGCCCTCCCAGCCGCGGAGCCAGGCTCCTGGGTCGCTTGACTCCGCTGATCAAAAGCTCCAGCTCTGCCAGCTGCTGTGTTGGGTGTGAAGGGCCGGCTGCATGGCTCCGTGGTAATTTGATCACCTTCTTGTTTATTTGTTCTTCCCCATCCCCCTCACCCCACTCCATCCACTTGTGAGCTCTTGGCCCGCCAGCGAGCACTGACCTATGACCCAGGAGGTCACGGTGCGATTCCCGGTCAGGGCACAGGCCCGGGTTGCTGGCTCAACCCCCAGTGTGGGACGTGCAGGAGGCAGCCGATCAGTGATTCCCTCTCATCATTGATGTTTCTCTCTCTCCCTCTTCCTTCCTCTCTGAAATCAATAAAAATATTTTTAAAAAATGTATAAAGTTGCTTGCAGGCAGGGAGGCTCGCACATGCACTCAGCACTTACTGTTAGCCACGTTCCGGAGGCAACGATAGCTGCTGGGAGCATCCCTGCCCCGATAAGCAACATCTGCCTGCGCTGACACACAGTAGGACCTCCAGCGTATCTGTCCGACCAGGTCTCATTAGGGACATGTCAGGCACCTGCAGGAAGCCTCCCAGGTTGTCAAGAACGCTCTTTCCTTCTTCTCTCCCTCCCAGAGGCAGAGGAGCGAGTGTCCGCAGGGTTTGCTAGTGAACACATTTGACCCCAGTAAGCACCAAGGCAGCGGTTCTCAACCTGTGGGTTGCAACCCCTTTGGCGGTGGAACGACCCTTTGACAGGGGTCGCCTAAGACCATCCTGCAGATCAGATATTTACATGACGATTCATCACAGTAGCAACATGACAGTGATGAAGTAGCAACGAACATAATTTTACGGTTGGGTCACAACATGAGGAACTGTATTTAAAGGGCCAGAAGGTTGAGAACCACTGCACCAACGTCTCTAGCCCATGGCCCTACCCAAGGAGGGGTCCCAGGGGCATGTGTGGGCTCACCCATCACCCGCCGTCACATCGAGATGGCACGTTTACAAGCCCGTTCCACAGACACAATCCAGGGCCCCCGGGGAGACCAGCACGCACGGAGAGTCAGCTGCGAGCACAGACGCGGTGGGCAGCGGGACTTGGGAGGAAGGCGCCGTCTCTGCTTCTGCAACACGACAGGTTCCACATGCACAGCGGCCGAGGGACCAAGGGAAGGGAGAAGGTGTGTGTGATGTCATCCGTGGAGGGATGACACGCTCAGAGGGGAAGGGCTGGGGTGGTGAGTGGAGAGGGGAGAGGGGAGGAGGGGAGGAGGGGAAGAGGGGAGCGTCCCTCTGGGGGAGGGTTGTGCTGGGAGGCAGTGATTACAGGGGACGGAGGTGGGCTTTGGCCCGGGAGACCCTGCTGGACCGACAGGCAGCGGAGTCTGCTCTTGACTGAGGAGGCCAGAGGCACAGGTTTCACAGGGGAAGGTTCAGTGGCAGCAAGTTCAGGCTGTAACAGGAGAGATGAAAGCAACCCTAGTAATTTATTTTAAAAAAATGTTTATCGATGTCAGAGAGGAAGGGAGAGGGGGAGAGAGAAACATCCATGATGAGAGGGAATCATGAATCGGCTGCCTCCTGCGCGCCCCACACTGGGGATCGAGCCTGCAACCTGGGCCTGTGGCCTGACGGGGAATGGAACCGTGACCTCCTGGTTCAGAGGTCGACGCTCACCCACTGAGCCGCGTGGCTGGGCCCACCGTGGTCATTTAACAAGCACACGCACAGCACGTGTTCATTCCGCCTCGCAGCTCTTACTGGTGGTGCCACCGTGATGGAACCTCAGCGGGCTCTTCTCTGCTGGCTGGGGAGTAGGCCCCCCCCCCAGGAGGGGCTGGCTGGGGAGCAGCCCCCGGGGAGGGACTGTGGGGAGCAGCCCCCAGGAGGGGTTTGGCTGGGGAGTAGCCCCCCGGGAGGGACTGGCTGGGGAGCAGCCGCCGGGGAGGGACTGTGGGGAGCAGCCCCCCGGGAGGGACTGGCTGGGGAGCAGCCGCCGGGGAGGGACTGTGGGGAGCAGCCCCCCGGGAGGGACTGGCTGGGGAGCAGCCCCCCGGGAGGGGCTGGCAGTGGTCGCTGGGGCTCCCTGGGGACGCCTTTCACACGGACTGTGTGAGGGCAGCAGCGTGTGGAGTGGAGTTTGCAGGGAGGGGAAGCACAGACTGTGGCCGAGACTGCGGAGAGGCCATATGCTCCCGAAGTGAGAGGCGAGCCCTGCGCATGCCTCTCAGCCGGGGTTCTGGATCCAGGTGCCTTTTCCCGGAAGCCCACCAGGAGTGCCCGGTCTGTCCCCGCTTACCTGCCAGCGCCCGGCACGGGCTCCTGGCCTCCTGCCCGCTCTTCCTGGCACAGGCCCAGCCTCTGCGGCTCCTCCCAGGGTCCCTCCCCCCAGCCTCTCCTGCGGCCCCAGAACAGCCGTCCGCTCCAGTGATTGTTGCTTAAACCTGTTTACTCGCAGCCAAAACGCAGGCTGGTTCAGTGGTACCACATGAAGCCATCATGTTAACGTGGGAAGTCCTTTCCTTTAGCGTTTCCCACCCATGGATGCCTGGTTAAAACAATACAGAGCGGGTTGACGGTGTTGGTCACTTCCCACACAGGTGACAATACGTGTGTAGCTGCTGTAGTTTAGTTGTCCCTGCTCTTTTTTTAAAATATATTTTTATTGATTTCAGAGAGAGGAAGAGAGAAGAATCAATGATAAGAGTAATTGATCGGCTGCCTCCTGCACTCCCACTACTGGGGATCCAGCCCCCAACCCGGGCCTGTGCCCTTGACCGGAATTGAACCCGGGACTCTTCAGTCCCCAGGCCAACTCTATCCATTGAGCCAAACCGGCTAGGGCATAGGGAGGAGTAATTTTAAATTCGAAAGTATGACTGTTGCTCTCAGATTTTCAATCCGAGTTTAGATGTCCCAAGTGGCATATAAAATGTTCCCTTTTCCTTCATAGAGGCTCCTGGGGCAGCCTGTCACCAATGATTGGTAAGTGTGGGAGCATACAGGCCCAGCCTTCTTATTAAAAAAAATATTTTTATTGATGTCAGAGAGGAAGGGAGAGGGAGAGAAACATCAACGAATCATGGGTCGGCTGCCTTCTGTAGGCCCCCCCACTGGGGATGGAGCTTGCAACCCAGGCCTGTGCCCTGACTGGGAATGGAACCGTGACCTCCGGGTTCATAGGTTGATGCTCACCCACTGAGCCACGCCGGCCGGGCACGACGCAGCCCTCTGACCCGGCTTGGGACCGGTTAGGACAGGGGAGCGCATCCTATCGGGAAACTCCCTGTTGGCTCCTTTGAGGCCTCCAGTGAGAATGCCTGGCTGCTGGACACAAGGCCAGTTTCAGTGCTTTTCCGAGCCGCGCTAGTGTGTGAGGGCCCCTCCACTGGCTTTGCTCCTTCTCGGAGGTCTTCCGAAGGACAGAAGG
Organism: Myotis daubentonii; assembly: GCF_963259705.1. NCBI lineage: Eukaryota > Metazoa > Chordata > Mammalia > Chiroptera > Vespertilionidae > Myotis > Myotis daubentonii. The sequence continues at coordinate 57,737,307 of NC_081854.1, read as the reverse complement.
AAAATTATGTTTTAAAATGGACTAAAGCTCGTTCTCTTGCAGTGACTGTCAGACCCACTGGGCCCGTGTAAACCAGAGGTTCATGATGGACTCAGTGGGCCTGCGTTTCCTGATCTTGCAGCACGCTGCTCTGGGCTTCCCTGCGGAGGCGGCCACCCGTGCAGCCCCGCTCCTGTTCTCTGTGCCGGTGAGAACCTGCCTGTGGGTGCTCTTCCCAGGAGTGCGGGTGCTCCATGCGGCGAGGGTGCCTGCCTGGGTCTCTCCAGTAACGGTCCCGCCTTTCCTCGGCGAGAGGGGGGAGGGGAGGGCAGTGTGTGTAGAAGCTGTGAGCTTTCCGCCCGAGGCCCAGGAGGGAGAACCGTTTTGGGATCCCGCTTTTGAGAAGGCATCACGGTTTTTGGGGGGTAGATGGGGCCATAGAAAGGGCGGGGCCACCAACAGCGTGCTAACGGCCCAGCCGCTTCCTGCTCCAGGATCATCGCTTAGACTCACGGACATGCCTGGCGAGGACTCAGGCCGGAAGGTTTATTAGGAAGACACGCTAACATGCTTAGACACAAAGAGCCGCGCAGACACGGTCTCGGGGACCCGCAGGGAAAACACCACGAGGGCAAAAGTGACTGTTCTCAGGGGACTTTCAGTTTTAGAGCCGCCGCATGTCCATTTCACAGCAGACAACTGTGGGGGCTGCTCCGTGAGCTCCTCACGCTCAGATCTGAGCCTGCGGGAACTCCGGCGAGGTGGCGCCCACGGAAGTTCACACAGACGTGGTGTCGGGAGGTGAGCCTGGGCTCCCCCAAGCGCCGGAGAAGGAAACTCGACCATGGCCGTGGCCTCTGGTGCGCCCGCAGCGGCTCCGTCCGGAAACCCACGCTCTGTGTGGGGAGGGGTGAAGTTTCAGGGCCGTCCGTTGGTGGAGGGCACCGCCATATCTGTAGTTAATATGAGCACACGCCCTCTGTAAGATAGCAGCCACCGGGAACTCAGCTTTTCCGCATGTGATTCCTGACGCCCGGAAGTAAGATTCTGGGAGTCTGTGCATTTTGATGTCAGTGTGGACGTCTAAGGATAGTACCCAACACAGCAATGACCCTGACCGCTCACGCTGTGCTGGGCGCTGAGCTCCCGGCAGATGCCCTGTCCCATCAGATGCTCCAGGGGGCCCCGCTGACCAGTGCCCGCCCCACTGATGACCAAGGAGACGGCTCGGGGGCTAGGCATCGGCCGCGTTCCCACCGCCTGCGAGGCTGGGACCGGGGCTAAGGCAGCCTGTCCCCGCGGATTCCAGAGCCAGATCCCCAGCCCCCGTGCTGTGCCATCAGTGAGGCCCCGACCTGCCAGACGGGGGGCAGGTGGGTAACTTCACCTGAGAGACGCTCACCAGTGTATCGGGGTGAGAAGCGAGACCAGGTCAAGCGGAACATAAACCCCTGCTCCTTTAAATAGTTTATTTACAGGCTTTCCCGTCACCATCATTCTACGACGATTATAAACACGGACACAGTGCATGCACCGCCCACAAAGGAATAGACAGCTCGGCACAAACAACCCGAGACCCGCCCGCTGCCAGAGCTCCAGAGAGACCCGGCGCCTCTGGCCGTGACCGCGGCGCTCCCCCAAATCACAAAGGAAGCGTCACTTATAAATAATGTTCACCCCCCTTTCCTGTCTCAGCCAAACCCGGCGATTCCGTGAATCCAGCGAGCGCCGGGCAGGTCACATGGCGTCGAAGTGAAACCGGTGGGCTTCCTGCCGCTTCTCTCTGTCGTCCGCTTTCTGAAAGAGACGCAGACCCGGTTATAAATGCAGGAAGTGGCAGCAGACGCCTCAGCTCTGGGATAAAGAGGTTAAGTCAGAAAAGCCTCAGCAGTGAACGGACACAGGTGCTTCTGGAACAGTCTGTGCCCGGGTTTGAAGTTTGCAGGAGCGATTTTCTACGTACTGAGCCACTGATTCTAACAGCCAACCAGAGCTGTTCCCTAAACGCTTCCTTTTGACCGCGTAGCATTTATGTGAAAGTCGGAGTAAACATGAGGCTCTGTAAAGATGGAACAGCGATCACATTTCTCCACTCCTGCCCCTGCCTGATGTTAGTCAGCGAATCTAAGTCATATTAAATAAAGTACATTCATTATTTTGGGGCTACCCTATTGATTTAGCAGATATTAATTGACCCTGTTCCCAGCAAAGTACTGTGCTTGGTACTTCGAGGGATTATAAAGACCCTCATTTTTGTATTTTGCTCTCAAGGAACTTAAAGCCTAGAAAGAAAAAAGCCTAACATACTGCACAGTATTTCAGAATAAAAAGTGAAATGTGCCTGGCGGTTGAAGATTGACAGATGAACCAGGAGGTCAGGTTCAATTCCAGTCAAGGGCACATGCCCAGTTTGTGGGCTCGATCCCTAGTGGGGGGTGCACGGGAGGCAGCCGATGGATGATTCTCTCTCATCGACAATGCTTCTCTTTCCCTCCCTTTCTGAAGTTAACAGAAACACAGATGTATGTTTAAAAGTAAAAATGCTGCCCACGTCCTGAGCGGGAGAGGACTGTAGCTGAAGCTGGCGGGCACGTGTGGAAAGCAGGGAGCCCGGGTGGGTGCCATGGTTAGGGAGAAGAAAGGAGCAGCCAGCGTGGGTGGACAGGCGGGAGGCAGGCAGGGAGCCAGGAGCCCTTTTCGGGAAAGCACTTTGTGACCTGCTAGTTATGTACTTTTTATTCATGTACGAGTAGGAATGAGCCTTTTCAATTTGCATCTAAACTGCCACTAACTGGTCGCCGCCTGGTTCCCTCATGGGCGCTGTGTGAAAACCTGCATATGTGGGGTTCTGTTCTTAATTATTCAGGGTGTTACACTGAAGCGCCGAACTCAGTTCAGTGCAGAGAATACCTGACAGAAGGCAGATGGGCCACTTCAGCTCCTCGCCCGAGAGCTGGGGCCCGCTGTGAGCCTGTGGGCTCGATTCTTCTCAGGGAGAGAGGGAGAGAGAGAGAGAGAGAGAGAGAGAGAGAGAGAGAGAGAGAGAGAGAGAGAGAGAGAGAGAGAGAGAGAGAGAGAGAGAGAGAGAGAGAGAGAGAGAGAGAGGGAGACGGAGAGAGGGGAGAGGGGTCATCCCCGCAGAAGGCCGTCCGCGGCTCTCCCAGGAAATCATGGACACTCATCAAAAATGATGACCATTTTCTCAGGCCGTTAGGAAATTGTTTCCAACTAAATTTTTCCCCTGTACCTGGTGACTTGGGGTGATCACTCTACCATATTGCACAACATCAACATTTTAAAGTAAATCGTCTCCTGTGATCTGTGTGACCTGCTGAGACACAGTCCCTTAAGGGGATAAAGCAAGTCTCAATCAGGTGACATGATGGCTCTGGCCAGCATGCCCAGTGGTTAGAGCGTTGGCCCAAGCACCGAAGAGTCAAGGGTTTGATTCCTGGTCCAGGGCGCGTACCTGGGCTGCAGGTTCGATCCCTGGACCCGGTCGGGGCTTGTGCAGGAGGCAACCACTCGATGTGCTTCTCCCACACTCTCTAAAAGCCAGTGGGGGAGATGTCCTCGGACGAGGATTAACAACAACAAGACATCATGGGCAGAAATGGAAACACCAGAAAACCCTCCTCAGGTCACAGGCCTAGAATGCGGTGTTGGGAAGAGCAGCCTATTCCTTAGCCAAAGCGAGCGCTTCGCTGGCGCACGGACCTTCTCCTGCCAGTGCAGGACGCCGATGATGGCCAGGATGAAGATGCAGACGCCGATGAGCGCGATGGCCGTCAGCAGGACGATGTTGCTGGGCGTGAGGTACAGCTTGGCGCTCCAGCTGCCGATCAACGGAAGAGGCAGAACAAGTTTAACTTAAAGACACCATTCTACCGAGACCAAAAAGCAGGACAGCTTATGAATGAACCCACTCATTCATTCCAGTCACTCCCCCACCTGTCCATGTGTTACCCACACACAGAAGCCACTGCGTTCAGGCAGGACGAACCATGCTGGCCTGAGGGGTCAGCTTTTACTCGGCGGCCTGGATCGGGCCGCTGTGACATTTCTCCTTGCTCCTGGGGACACTGCTCTGAGGTACATTCGACAAGGGCACTTGGGACAACGTTAGGCGTTGCTTTCACATCCTGCTTGCCTTTAACTCTATGCCCTGTACCCACCGGATTTCGGTAAGATTTCCGTATCATCCTTTTTTGGGCCTCTGCTCACAGAGGGACTACGACCACCTAAGACAACCACGTGACCAGCTGGTGCAGGGAGACGGCTTGTGTGTCCCTGTGTCGCGGGGGAGGGCTGACGCCCACGCGGACGGGAGACTCCTTACAGAATCACCCAAGTCGCTCTGCGTCAGTGGCATAGGCAGACTTCAGCGTAAACAGAAGCAGGTCTTTCTTGTGACACAGCCCACAGCCAGCACCTGCACAGCCCGGGAGCCTGAGGCAGGTCTACACTGCAGGGGTGCTACACAAATCACTTTTGTTCTCCCCAAAAAGAGGTAATGGATATATTTTCATTTTAGAAGTTTAATAACGGTAAGATGGTTCTATGAATGGCAAGTAGCGACTGACTTATTTGGGGCTAATTAAAATTTATTGATCCATAAGTTAGTCTCTAGTGAGTAAATCTCAAAATACGCCTCAAAGTAAAATCAATTTGGCTTTTATTACGTACGTAAATCTGGAAAGCACATTTCTTCAGAAAGAACAAGAGAAGCATGGGGAATGTGGAGGTTGTAGAGGAAAGCTGTAACAGTTTTCCAGAAGCTCAGGAGAATACAGGAACGAGCTGAGGTTGGCTGCTCCCGGCATGTCACCTGACTACTGTGGATATACCCGTGAAGGCTTTTATGGAAAAGATCGCTGCTTATTAAAAACCCAGCACCCTGACATGTTAGAATTTACAGCTCGTAACTGAGGCCTGGTTTATTTAGGTGGAACGTGTATAAACTCCTCATTGTTAACCTGCTGGCTTTCGGATAAGGTGGAGTTTGTCGCATAGGAGCGCCGGGGCTCTGTGTGGGGTGTGCAGTCACGGGGTCTGCGGGGGCGGGGGAGGGGTGCAGTGCTGGCCCGCTCTGGGGGAGCACAGCGGGGAGGGAGCTCAGGCAGCCTTACCTCCGGGGCACGTTGTGGGGGTAGGGAATGACGATCAGCTGCGAGTTGGGGATGATGGCAGTCCACTCCTGCTTCCGCACCGCCTGCAGGAGGAGGGAGGACTCAGCATCGGGTCCACTTACACTCTCTCCTCTCGACAGAGGAGCGGACAAGCGCCCTCTGGCTTCATGGAGCCCTGGGCACGGGAGCTGCATCACATGCGGCCCAGGCCAGGCAGGGCTCCCTGAGGCACAGGGTGTGTGGTCTTTCAGGGAAGGGTCGCATTTCCGCCTCCGGGTGCGTTCATTCAACAAACAGTATTATTTATGCGCAGCCGTCACCGGTCCCAGTGCTGCGTTCCCAGGCTGCTCCGAGCTCAGAGCAGAGGGAGTCTGACAAGCACGTGAGGCTCGGTGAGTGAGATGGGGGGGCGGGGGGAGCAGAGGGGGGAAGCAGGCGGAGGGCGGGGAAAGCGGGCGGAGGGCCAGGGGTCAGAGGCTCATGGCGAGGAGGCGGGAACTCTTAGCTTCCCATTAGGATGTGCTCCAGCCAGGCCACTACCAGCAATTCTCTTAGCTCTTGATTTGAATCATTGCAATTCAATTCAATTCAAGATTCTGAATTCAGATGTTTGAACAGTGAATATTAGAATACAGGTTAATTGTAAACAAAAGTATTTGTACTCACCTTCTCTCCAGACGGACGGGGAATCCCGACATAAAGATGATCGAGGAAATTCGCACTTCGGCCTAAACCTAGTACACTGTAGGGCAGCTGGAGAGCTAGATGTGCCGACTGGCTGAGTTGTCCAGCTACGTTTATTAAAAGAAAAAAAAGACACCTTCGGAAACAATGCTCATCAAATATTAAAATGATAAACTGTTAAAAATATGAATAGAATCTCATGAGGCGAAATCTTTTGTTCTAACGAGTCCGGCCCTACAGTTTCTAATTTTCTTTGGTTTTTCAGAATACGCCTGACTCACTGCATCTGTGCAGACGGGATCTCTAACTGCTGAATGAGCTGCACACTTTCTCAGTTTCTCACACTCTCTGTGTTATGTAAGTCATTCATTCACTCAGTCATCCGATTTCTGTCCTTATACCAAAGGGAGGGGTCAGCTGCTGCTTAGAGGTATCTGCATCGTCCCTCCGTCCCTCCCTCTTTCCTTCCAGTGAGAAAAAGTCACCATCACTAGTTAAGTCCCCCCCCCCCCACCCCCCCCCGCCACTGTTGACGTGGCTCTTCCTGTCAGATCTTTAGTTGATGTGAGATTAAGGTAAGGGGACAATTCTTGCAAAAACTCGTTTTTTCAGAGAGAAATCGTGTCATGGATATTCCAGAGGACATTCTAGCTCTTTCTGTTTTGTTACCGATTTATGTTTTTTGACACAAAAACAAGCCTGAATAATGTTTGCTCAAGCTAAAGAAAGATAACACCAGCAAGTCCTGGATGTTCTGGTTTAACAAGCATCTGAATTAAAATGTAAAAAAGTAATTTGTTCCAACTGTCTATATCCTCATTTACGTTTCCTTGACCAACATCGTCTATTAAATAAAGTATTTGATTATAATTGTCAATTTCTCCTTGAAATTTGAAAGTTTTGTATTATGGGATGTTTCTGTGCTGAGGCAGGGGCGTGGCTGGGAGCTTAAACGTGTACAATTAGCTAAAAAGGAGACGCACTGGGGTGTACTGCTGTGAGGCCGTCAGATACAACAAGGAGGGCCGTATGGTGAGTTCTCCCATATTCTGGGTCCATAAAAATGGAGAATAAAAGCACCTCGGCCGACGCTTGTTCACGGCGAGGCCCCTAGCGCCTCGGAGCAGCACTGACAGGTTACGGTCCTGCTCTCACTTAGAGGGTCGGGACGATCACAGTTGTTTACTGCGACCTGAACCCCCTCTCAGGCCGCCGGCGTCTGCCAAGAGCTCACCCCCTTCGCTTAGTCTTCGTTTTTGTATGAATTGCATTTCCCTTTATTGCTTCAAAAGTAGAGCTAGCGTTTTTCTTTATGATCATACATCAAAACCAGCTCCATGTAATGTTCTAGCATCTATTCCACTAGGAACAAACCAAGATTACTTTAGGTTGTAGATTGGATTCCTAATTTTTATTTCTTCTGAGAGGCGCTTTGTTAACTAATTTACCGCTTCACAATTTGATCAAGGTAACGCTAGTAATTTCTCTCAAACTCTGCTACTTCGACTGAGAATCGTGTAACAACTTGGCTCATCACCATCGGGAAATCTGAGGAACTGATATATTTGCCGTGAGGAGCTCCTGTGATCCGCTGAGGAGCGCCCACAGAAAGACGAAGTGTGATGTGAAGGGGAAGGTTTATGAAGCGCGTGGAAGCCTGCTAGCTGTTGTCGCCAGTTGACTTTGCCAATAGCCTGACTGCAGGTGTCCTGTGCGCTGTGAACTGGTGCTGGCCTTACCCGAACCATTTTTCGGATATCCATTTGCATCCACGGTTGTGTACATGATGTAAGGGCCAGGCTGGTTCACACCAAAGGGCTGCAATAAAAAAAGAGTTAAGCCGGAGCAGCAGTGAGTCATGTTGGACATCTCTAGGAGCCGATGCTGTCTCTCATAGACGGGTCGGCGTCCTGAGCGGTTCTCCCCAGAGAACGGTCGCTACTTGAAGGCGGGCAGCCCCCCCGAGAAGCCCCGCCCGCAGCACGTCTGCATTCCCCAGCCTGGAGCTTGCTCTGTGTGAACTGCCCTACCAGGCGGGACTGTTTGTTAAAAACAAGCTTCAGAGTGCCGATCTGACTGTAACCTATGACAACTATTTTGTGTGCATCTATTTTCATGCAAAGAATTTCTCAGAAATATTTACAACTGAGAGTTTACTTACTGTTATCTTACGAGGACAGTCATTAGAACAGAGGCCACTAAGAACTGTGGAGAAATAAAGAAAAGGCTCTTTATTATCCTATATAATAAAAGCATAATATGCAAATTGACTGAATGGCAGAACAACCAGTCACTATTTCGTGCACTGACCACCAGGGGGCAGACGCTCAACGCAGGAGCTGCCCCCTGGTGGTCAGCAGGCTCAGCCAGAAGCCAGGCTCACAGCTGGTGAGCGCAGCAGCGGTGGTGGGAGCCTCTCCTGCCTCCGCTGCAGGTGGAGAGCAAGGAGCGAGGGGTCCCGGACTGTGAGAGCCCCGGACTGTGAGAGGGCACAGGCCAGGCCGAGGGACAACCCCCCTCCCACCCCCGCACAAATCTCATGCACCGGGCCTCTAGTTACTGATAAAATGTAAGCTTATATTTAAAGAAAACTCTTACTGTTTCACCTAAAACCTATTAATATGCTCTTTTGGTTGATAATCACACGCAGAAACCAATTCATTTCTTTAGATCTGAGTAAATTAAATTTTTGTTGTTCACTTTATACCAGTATTTCAAAAGCCTTTGTGAAGCAATCAGAATGCTAATATATAGGTGCGATAATTCTGGTTACATCCAGCTATAGCTACTGTGGGTTTTATTTTCCAACTGGTTAGCTCCATTTCAAGGATGACTTGGAATCTGACAAAAGTGCCAAACGCAAACCAATTAAAATGCCTGCTGAGAAAAACAAACAGAACATTTAGTTCTTTATGTCTCAAACTAGACTTTTCCCATTTATATAGTCAAAGTTTCTGGTCACAGATTTTGGGCACGTTTGATAACTGTTATAGAAAACATAACTATAAAATAATTGATGAGTCTACCATACAACAAATATACAAAAATAAAGACACATTTATTCTATAACCACCCAAAAAGAGAAGGCGAGAATACGTGAACAGTCTTTATAGGAGCCACCTGAGTATGAGACACAGCTGTGCTACTGCTGCTGCAGGTGTGGTGATGCCGTGTAACAAAGCAGACACATGCTATTACGTAAACATCCTGTGTGTGACGAGTTAGAGCTGACTGTTCTGCTCAGCGCGCAGGAATTATCTCGATAATAGTTAGGAACGTGCCAGTTCAAACAGATCCATAGGAAAATGGGTTCTTCTATTTACTTGTATTCTGTGACTATAAAATGACAATTGTTCTAATAGGAGCACAAAGGCACTAAGACACGAGCACGGTTATTTCATCACGCGAGAGGGAGCTGCTCACTCACACTGAAGGCGTGAACGTAACTTCATGTTTACATTAAGTACAACTTCAGGGAAGAGTGAAGAAAATGTCTTCTACTTGAACACAGTGTTCAGTGGTGAAGGTTCTTATCCCGGGACCGTGACTGGTTCTCACTGGCTTCTTCTCAAGGGTTTTTTTGTTTTTTTGTGCACCTTCCCTCAGCTCTGGGCAGACATTAGTATTTCTTCTCCATCTGTCCCAAGGTGAGTTTCACAAGCCTTCACTGAAGGCACCGTTCTGCTGAACAGTAACGATTTGCTCACAGTCGGTGTTTCTGACCAGCAGGTAGGCTCTGGTCATTTCCTCACCTCGGGGCCTACGCCAACATCGCTGCTCAGGAAATACTCGGGACAGCAGGAAGAAGATGGGTTATTCAGCACTCGGGACTGGGTAATGGGCCACTTGCAGGAAAATGAACTTAGACTAGAACGTAGAACATCAAAATTACATTTGGCAGTGGCCCAAATAATATGAAGAACTCTTACATTTCAATAATGAAAAGACAATTTAAAAATGAGCAAAGGATTTGAACAGGCATTTCTCCAATGAAGAGACGGACAAGCTCACGAGAAGGTGAGCGGCTTCGTTAGCAGCGAGGACAACTCGCACCAAACCAGCGAGTGCGTGCCACTCGGTCCAAGGGCGGAAGCACCCAACACGCCCCACGGGGGGCTCCAAACTCGCCAGGGACAGGGCTCCGCCCGCACAGGAGGGATCCTGTCGTGGCCACCCGCGGGAACCCTGAGGACGTCGTGCTGAGAGAAATGAGCCAGGCACAAGGGGACCGGTGCTGCACAATTCCACAAGGAGGTGCCCGAGGAGCCACGTTCATGGACAGTGGGACGGCGGTGACCAGGGCACGCACTTCTGGGTCTTCTCTTAAGGCTTTCGGCAGGGACAGCGGAGCTGCTCCGGAGAGATTACGAAGCATCATTTCTGCAAACTTTTCGCTGATGTCTGGTGAGTGGCGGACTCTGCACGCGGATTTGTCACTGATGCTCGCCCTTGGGCCTCTCGGAATACAGCGAGGTAAGTGCAGTGGCCCCGCCCCTTAGTCAGAGGGGAGCCGGAGCCGGGCCGGACGCCACTCCTGGCACAAAGCACACGGAGCTCTGAACGGCCACGGGGCCACTGGCCACCAACTGGCCTGGAAGCCGCGTTTCCCTGCTTCAGGGGAGGCGGGAGGGGAAGGCCGCGGGACCGTGTTTGCTGTACAGGGCATGCTGTGTCGTGGTTAGCACCTGAGAATTTCACTCAGTCACATGATGGGCTCTCGCGTTCTGTACAGAGCAAGCTAAAAACGGGCTTGTATCCTGTATCTCTTTGTTTTTACAAGACTTTCTCTGTCAGACGTGAAGTTTCATACGGTAGCAACGGGGCCAGAAATGGTAAGCCTTCAATGTGCTGTCCATACATGTTGCACATATGTCCCCGGTGTGCCTTCCTTGGTTTTCACACGGTTCAGGAAGGATGAGCCCAGTGCTTGAGCGTCACTAACAGTCTGCAGGGAACACTTCCTTCGCCCGGGGCTACAGGTGCTTCCCAGACACGCAGCCCCGCAGCCTCGGGCGGCGGCCCGGGACCCGGGGACCCTCCCACGTGGGGCAGGAAGTCACGGCCACAGCCTCAGGAGACTCTAAGTGTTATACTCTTTACACGCGACTTTTCAAGCACACGCCCTAGAACAGTATAAGGAAGCCCACGGACACGCCGCACAGCTCCAACCGTCAGCAGCGCGTGGCCGACCACGTCCACGGCCACTTCCTGCTCCTGGGCCGCAGGGAACCTCAGGCCTGTGCTCCCGTGCCGGCGCGTGGCGGTCCGGCTGCTCCCTCTGTAAGGAGGCGGCCTGCTCTGAGCGGCCACGTGTGTCCACGCTGCCGGCCACTGTGGCCCTGTTTCTGGTCTGCTTCAGGGAGAACCCCGCCCTAACTGGACTAGGACTCAGTTTTTTTATTTGCTATTATTTTTAAATTTATCTTTATTGCTAAAAGTATTACAGATGTCTCCCTTTTCCCACCACAGACCCCCTCCACCCAAGATAAGCATACCAAATATACAGCATGTTTAAAACATTCATTTTAGCCCTAGCCAGTGTTGCTCAGTGGATAGCGCATCAGCCTGCAGATCAAAGGGTCCTGGGTTCGATTCCTGTCAAGGGCAAGTCCCTTGGTTGCGGGCTCCTCCCCGGCCCGGGCCCTGGTCATGTGCAGGAGGCAGCCAATCGATGTGTTGCTCTCACAGAGATGTTTCTCTCTGTCTCTCCCTCTCTCTCTCACTCTCCCTAAAAATTAATGGAAAAATATCCTCGGTGAGGATTAAGACAAAAACACCCAAAAGAAAAAAACAAAAATTTTTAGTTCTAAAATAGCCAAATAATACCCCTTTGAAATGGCCAAGGGGACAGTCACATGGAAAATAAGTGTAGACTCATGCTAGCTTCCTATGGCCTCATGGGTAATGGAGCCGGGAGTCATCCTTGCTCATTCAAATGAGAGGGCATTCGCTAGAAAATCCTCAGAAAGCAAAATTACATGCTCTGTCATTTTCATTTCTCAAATCTCCTAATACTCATATTTCCGTGGCTTTTCTATGTTCAGGTAATTAGGGCCATTTCAAAACTGTAATATTCATATGAAATACATGTCACTCCATTAACAAATAGACTGATGGCTGTCTTGGTGTCAACTGTCATGACAGCAATAACAGAGGCAGTTCCCTTCTAACACCAGTTCATGGTGAAACTCCCAGCAAACCGGAAACGGGCGACTTCCCACACACAGAGCGCCTACAGGCCCACAGCTCACCATGCTCAACGGGGAGACGGGCTGCTTCCCCCTGATCAGAAACAGGCCAGGACGTCCGCTCTCGCCACGTCCACACAGGGACCGGCATTCTCGCGAGAGCGAGAGCAGGGGGAAGGCATAGCCCTGAGAGAAAGAGATGGAACTGGCTACAAACGACACGACCGTCATGGAGACAGTCCCCGGGAACCTAAAAGCACACCCAGGCGGAAACCAGGCCGAACAGCAGTAACTTTACAATCACTGGACGGGAACAGACAGGCAGACGCCGACAGCGCGTGTGCAGGGTGTGTGTGGCCGGGTCAGCGAGGGCGGCTGCGGGGGCGGGAGCAGGAACCGCGGACACCGAGTGAGTGCGTGCACCGGGGAGAGGGAGCGAGGAGGCATCCCCAACAGGAAGGTGAGGGACAGCCTCTGAAGTGATTGGGTTGGGTATGGGAGTCATGGTAGGAATTCCTGCGAATACGAATAACAAAGCACAAACCACTCACTCACCGATGACTTTCACAAAGTAGGCATCTGCCTCAAAGTTGTTCTTCAGCGCGTGGATGGCCAAGTCGCTCCTCGTGTGCCCTTGACTGAGCACCACGATGTCCAGGATGCCCTGGGTGAGCAGACGGGAGCGGTGAGAGCAAACCCCGACCCACTGACAAGTGCTGGACACGCAGGGCGCGTTTCTCACCCAAATGTAAACCGTAGCCAACCCCATGTTCCAAGTACAAATGCCATTACCAAGATCAAAGCCCCGAGTAGGAAAACAAGTGAAAAAAACATTGCTAACTTAGATCCCCGGGGATGACAGCGCTTCCAGGCTGACATGAAGGCCTGGGACAGGGACGTCCACAGCATGGCCACACCCGGCCAAGAGCACCGACTGCTGGCCGCCATCCTGTTCCCTCTTCCCTGCGGAGGGGAAGCTTCGCTCATCCTATCGGAGGAAAAGGGGCGCCCTCAAGCGTCCCTGCCGCCCCTCGTGAGGCTGACCAGTGACCAGCTTCCCCGTTGGCCGCCTGGGTTTCTCCTGTAAACTGACGATGTTCTTTTTCTCGAGAGGGAGTTTTTGGTGACTTCTATCAGTTTATATAAACCCTTTTCATAGTGAGGATATTAATTATTTGATTCTTTCATAGCAAATTTATTTCCCAGAGTCAAAAACAATTTTAAATTTCATTCATTTAAATTTCATTTGGGATGTCTTTTCTGTAGAGGAATTAAAAATTGATATGTAGGCCATTCCCTGGGACCTTTTCGCCAGTTACTTCGATGCTTGAAAACTGCTAATAAAGGTGAAGTAACAGGAGGTTTGGTGGCAGGGAGACAGAACAAGGGCCTGGATAATTCCATGACTGGGAACCAGCCGCTTGTAAGAACAAACAACAAGAGCAAAGGGGGGTTAGGAGAGACGTGCCGCCCTGCCTGGGGGCCTCTCACTCTGAGATGATGAGGGCACCTCACAGGCGGCCTGCATCAGCGCTGGAGCCGAACGCATTTGTATCAGACACACGACTCTCCTGAGCGGGGACCTGGCTTTCACGGGAGGAGGGAGCCAGGCCCTGCGTGCCTTTCCCACGTTCACCGCAGCTGAAGGCCGCCGCGCAGCACCGGGCACAGCTGCGCCCGTAGCTCACACCGCGAGGAGCCCGAGCCACTCCCGCCCTGGGCAGGTGCAGGGCTGGTACCTGCGGAGCACACGCCCCTGCCCGCCTCAGAGCCTCCCTCGAGGGGCAAACACGCACCGCAGGGCGTTTTCACGTTTCCCTGCGCTGCTCGGCCAGTGGTGTCGGAAGTGCGTCCCCCTGTGTGCAGCCTGAGGGGCTTTCCTGAACGAAGCATTTGCTTTCGGGGCCTCACCTATTTCCTGGTCAAACAGGGTGAGAGAGAGCGGGGCGCGATCAGACCCGCCCGCGCGAACTCACATCTTCGTAAATGTCGAAGAAGGTGGCGACCTGGGCCTCCCTGATGTGACTCAGGTCCGTCAGCTCCCAGCACACACGGAACATGCGGTGCGCCCCCTCGCAGCTCGCGTTGGTACAGGGCACGTTCTCCAGCAGGAAGGCCTGCTGGCTGCTGCAAGGGAGGACAGGCATTCAGGACGCGGACACAGGCAGGCTACTCGGCCGTGAAGAGTGAGACATCACGACAGGGCACCCCGATCGTCCGCTCGCAGGAGGCGCCGTGCGGTTCGGGAGCTGAGCCGTGGCGACGGGACTGGGAAGAGGAAGGGAGGAGGGACAGAGGTGGGGATGAGGGCAGCTGCCCATTTCCCTCCGAGTGGCTGGGCGTGAGGCACCAGCTGAGACGGGGTTCGGGGAGAAGATTGCTTCAGGTTCGGGTGTGATGGGGAATGTCCAGGGGCAGGTCCACCGGCGGCTACACACGCAGGCGAAAGGACTAACCACATTTAAATTTCAATGCTATCTTCTTGGGGAAAGTTTGACCACATGCTGAGCTAAGATAATTACATACCTTAAGGAAAGGGCATTTTCCCATCAATGAAAACGCATTAAACCAGGAATGTATACACAATCACCTATTAAACCCTTTCTTAAGCAGAGGACAAAACATTTAGATAATTAACTAACAGAGAAAAAGGAGATGAAAATAATTAATTAGAGCTTCTGTGAAGCTGGAAACTTCTCCTTGTCATGTCTTCCTTGGCCTCGAGTGGCCCCAATTTAAGATTCACGCTCATCACCCGAAGTCCTTCTACCCTGCCTGGGAGGTGAGAGAAGTCTCAGTTCTCGAAAACATGATGGCTTGGAAACTGCCGCGTCATGGCATAGCCGTGATCATGGAAATTTACAGCAAATGTCACTAATAAGCCGTGACTCCCATGTTAGGGCATTCGAGGCAGTAAGCGCAGAACACGGTTCAGAGAGGCTGAAACTGCTCTCCCGGAATTCACCCCCAGCGGCCACGCGCCAGGAGGCGAGCCCAGGCCCCGGGCCCCTCCTCACCCTGTGGGCGCCGTGGCACATGAAAAGCGATGTCACCGGGGTCTACTTGGTTCGGACCTTCACTGACTCGAGAGGGAGGGAGGCAGTTTCTAAGGCCCGTGGCCACGGCATTGTTACAGTAAGTTTCCTGCTCACAGACCACGCGCCACGTTTCCCACAGGAACCCGAGCGCCAGCCTGCCACTGCGCTCTGCGAGGGGACGCTGGTCGCTCACCTCCTGAAAGGACTTAGAATGAATAACACATGTATTTTCTCGGGAGGTGAGCATCCCAGGCCTCTCCCTTACGTTTCCTCCACTGCTGGTTTTGTATGTCAAAGGGCACCGATTGTGGGCCTAAACAGAAATGCTGGCAGTAAATCCTTTTCTGGAGATTACTGTGGTAGGACTTCCAACACTATGTTGGATAAGAGAGGTGAGAGTGGGCATCCATGTCTTGTTCCTGACCTCAGAGAAAACTTCCAGCTTTTCACCATCGACTGTGTTAGCTGTGGGTTTGTGGCCTTTCCTGTGTGTAGGCATGTCCCTTCTATGCCCACTTCATTGAGCGGTTTTATAATACATGGATGTTGAATTCTGTCAAGTGGTTTTCCTGCATGTACTGAGATGATCATATGACTTTTATCCTTCATTCAGTTTATGTGATGTATTATGCTGCTTGATTGGTGGATATTAAACCATCCTTGCATTGCTGGAATAAATTTCAGTTGATCATGGTTATGATTTTTTTAAGTATTGCTGAATTTGTTTGGAGGATTTTTGCATCTATGTTAATATAAGAGACTGGCCTGTAATTTTCTTTTGGTAATGTCTTTCTCTGGTTTTGGTATTAGGATAATGCTGGTCTTGTAGAATGAGTTTGAAAACTTCCCCTCCTCTTCAATTTTTAAATTACTTAGAACAGGATAGGGATGAATTCCTCTTGGAATGTTTGGTAAAACTAACCTGGGAAGCTGTCTGGTTCTGGACTTCACTGAATAAAAAATAAGTTTTTCACTTTCTATTAGATGTCCACCTTTGTTCTACAGAAAATAAATCTGTGAAAAAGAACTAGTGTTCTTTTATTCTCTTTCTTTTAAAAAAATATACTTTTATTGATTTCAGAGAGAGGAAGGGAGAGAGAGAGAAACATCAATGATGAGAGAGAACCACTGATTGGCTGCCTCCTGCACACCCCTTACTGGCAATCGAGCCTGCAACCCGGGCCTGTGCCCTGACTGGGAATGGAACTGTGACCTCCTGGTTCATAGGTTGGTGCTTGACCCCTGAGCCAGGCTGGGTGGGCGGAAGGGGTGTTCTAAGCAGCTGGAGGAAGTTCAGGGACTCCGTAAAGAAAGGATCCACGCTGGTCCTGTTATGTAAGGGCCTGTACCACACTGGGGTGCTACTTAGTTACAAATGTCTCACGTGACTCACTTCCCGTACCTGCCAGAGGTGTTCTTCAGTATGGCCAGGGCGTCCGGGTAGCCGTCCATGTTGTAGTCTCCAATGCGAAGGGTGATTGGAATCGGAATTTCCATCGGGTGCTGTTCTTGCACGAACGGCACAAAGCCCCAGAGCGTGCCCTTGCTGCTGAAATCCTGCAAGACTGGAACCCACTATGAACGGGAGAGAGAGGCGAGGCTGTCTTACAGGCATTTTAGAAAAAAATTTCACCATTCGCAAAACAAGGAATCCCTTAAAGCCCTCAAGAGAATCATCATCTTATTTAAGTTCTTTCTCTCTACAAGAGGGTGGGGTATCATAATTTACTCTGATGAACTGATACTCTGGGAGAAAGTGCTCTTTAAAATTTATCACTAGTCATCTTTCACTGAACCGGCACATACAGCCTCAGAAGGTTTTTCACAGAATTCCAGAATCTTAGGATTAAAATGACATGACTAATGACGTAGCTGAATTGCCCATTTTAAAACCTGTGTCGACTGGAACTATAACCTCAAATAAGTACTGTCAGAAATCAGAGCAAACGGCAGTATGTAGCCAATGTCCTTCAGGAGGACGGCTGGGGGGCGTTAGAGCACGACCAAGTTCTTTCCGGGCGACCTCGTGCCCTGCTGGGCCCGATACGTGACCGTGAGCTTGGCCATCACCCCAGAACCCACCCCCCAGCCCGATGAGCCGGCCCGCCCTGGAGAACGAGCTTTTTCACTAAAAGAGCCGGAAGCTCCAAAGTCAGTAAGTTCTTTATTTCTAAATTAATAATGAACAGAACAGAGGGAATAGGTTGATTTTCAAATAAGCTTTTGGAAATAAATCCTTCTTTTCCGAATGCCCCGTTTTCCCTTTGTGCAGCCTAACGCACACTAGGAATGTGAGGAGCGGGAAGACGCTGTTAGAAGTAGACGCGCCCATAGCGAGCCCAGGGCGGGGACGCCGGCCGGGAGCTGGAGACACCGGGACAGCTGGCCGGACGGGCAGGCGGCCAGCACCCCTGCAGGGTTTCTTTAGGAGCAGGTGAGCTATCGTGAAAACTCCTGGAAAAGGACTCCTTTCAGGGTACCCGGACACCCTCCAGGCTTCTGAAGAAAGCATAACTTGCCGTGGAGAAGAAACACACTTAAAGACACAGTTACAGAAAACAAGGCGCTTAAAAAAAACCTGTCTATCTTTAACCGCTTTTTCAATCTCATAAAGTGAAAAAGTATTAAATAGCATCAAAGTGTTCTCGTGTTTCACTGGACTGAAAAAAATTGTTTTGGAAGATGGGAAACTTCATAAAGCGCCAACTGATGACCGATTTCTGGAGGCTGACAGCTTATTAATGAGAACGCGTTCCTGTGAAGGTCAATGCATTAGGGCCTGAAGAGCAAAACGTTTCCTCATTAAGGTGACACCCTAACAGTCACCACAGCCCCGGGCACTCACCTCCCAGAGGCTGACTGTGTGCGGATGGGCGGGCGGGGTCTGCCACCTGAAGACAGGCTCAACTGCCAGGCTTACTGACACCTAAGCATCGGCATGAGGTGTGTGTGACCTCATGTTTTCAGTGATTCAAACTTTTAGAAACTTCTAGATATTAACACTTAGGATTGTAACAGCTAAGTGTGTTTAGAATGCTATTACATTCATTGGGGTGACAATGGTTATAGAATTACACAGGTTTCAGACGTACAGCTCCACAATGCATCACCTGTGTATTGTGTTTCGTGTTCCAAGCTTCCTTCGGTCACCATTTATCTCCTTTGTCTTTTCCCTGCCCCTTCCCTCGGGCCATCACCGCGCCCACTGTCTGTGGAGACTTGTTCTCGTTAGTGTCTTAGTATAAAAGGTGATGTTTGTACTTATAAGGGCTAAAAGTCAATGTGTTATTCTATCCTCTTTACCTCCAAGAAGAAAGGAAAAGGGATTAGTTCTACCCTATTACTGCTTTCCCGCCAGGCGCTGTCCACATGGAGAAATTTTCAATGTCGTGACCTATTGTTTCCGCGTTAGTCCTTGGCTGTGACTATCGAATCCTAAATTGTTCACCTACAGGCTAAGGGAGGAATCGGCGGGAGATGACATAGATCTCGATATCGCGGACAGAAACCCGATTAGCCTGAAAGTGGATACGATGCTCTTCATTAGCCCTGGTTAGAGTTATGGTGCGTGTACCTTCCCC
This sequence comes from Myotis daubentonii, assembly GCF_963259705.1. Taxonomy (NCBI): domain Eukaryota; kingdom Metazoa; phylum Chordata; class Mammalia; order Chiroptera; family Vespertilionidae; genus Myotis; species Myotis daubentonii. The sequence continues at coordinate 57,718,708 of NC_081854.1, read as the reverse complement.
CCGCATATAGAATGCTAACAGATCATTTAATTACAGGATCAAGAACAGGTTTTCTTTACCCGCAATGATTACAACAGCACTTTCCCCCTCAATAAACCGATCAAGACTGGATGGAAACGCATTTCATTAAGTGAGGAAGTCGATCATTCGGTTTCTCTCTGCTCTATTCTTCAGATTATCTTTCCTGACCTCCGAGCCTGCTGTTCAAGGCGGGACCCCATCGATGTTAGCGAAGTGATGTACCTGCTCTGTCCCGGACCTCGCCAGGTAGATGGCGCTTCTCTGGCAGCCGCGATCCTCACAGCCCGGGAGCAAGTGGTCCATGTGCCCATCTCCATCTGCGAAAGAAGCGCCGAGTCCACCAGCAGCCCCCACACGCGTGCTCCCGGGGCAGGGCACGCTCCTGCCGTCCCCCGGGCACACCGGGCAAGCTGGCGGAACTGGCTCCCTGTTTTAACTGCTCACCTTTCTGGGCTAAATATTTACCCAAAGTGGGAAAAAAGGCCCCATTTCAGGGTCTAATGTTAAAATCGCCCATTTAAAAAAATGGGGCTTTTGACTTATTTACATCCTCGTCCCCGCTGCCCCATGTCAGCAGTAACCCATGATCAGGCATATTTTACATGTGTTTACACACGGGCTGTGTTACATGCACGTTTAGGTGTCGCCTATACAGCAGGGACCTCAATGGTCACAAAGCTCGCAGCCCCGACCTCAAGAAAGCAATACATTTTCATCAATCAAAGAGCAAGTGAAGGGAAACGATGTCATTTCCAGCTGCTGCATTTTCAAGCACTGCACGTCTGCAAAGACCTCTGGAGAGGGGGTGACTGAGGACCCTGGGGGCGGCCCTCAGGGCTCCCCCATCTACTGTCCCGGAGCCTGGGGGGAGGGGGGCAGATTTTGATGTCCGCACCAGGGAGGAGCCCCCTGGCTCCTAGGGCTGGGCCTGACTCGGCATTGCTCTCATCACCGACTCATCGCCACGGCCTAATGTTTCCGTCCCTGTGCCGACACAGGCCTGCACGAGGCTGTGCGAGGGCTCCCGGGAAATGTCCTCCCTGGCGGGGCTGGGTATTGAGAGACAGACGGCGGTGAGCCCCCCGAGTCTCCATACACATCCAGGGGGAAGGCAGGCGTGTTGGGCGGAGCGGGCGAACCTGGCAGTGGGAGGACCTCAGTGGGCCCCGCTCACTTCAAGGACAATGGAGGCTTTCATTGAATTTCCTGGGCTAACTCCTTAGGCTCCTCACGCTTAGCGTCTGTGGTGACACACCCTTCTGAGGGGAAGATAACATAAAACAAAGCAGCTGGACTATGATGGGCAGGGCAGGGAGCACCGGTGAGGGACAGTGTGGGTGCGGCCTCCTGAGAAAGCAGTGCCCACCTCGCTGCGGACGCACCAGCACGGCCCCATTTAAAAGATTTAAAAGGACCTTTTAGGATTTTATGCTCGGAGCTAAAAACTCCACCACAGCTGTGGAAAGCTTCGGTTCCTAGACTCCTTTCTGGAACGGACTCCTCCTGTGAGCTCAGCATTCATTCAAGCATGCGCTTTCCTTTCTTCCCTTCCTTTTTTTACACCAAATGAATGGCGGATGTCTGGAGTCATGCTGACTTCCTGGCTGTCAGTCATTCCCATGACGTGGTTCAGAGGAAGTGGGAGGGCAGCAGATGAAGGCAGGATTCGGTTCACAGGCTTCTCAAATGCACAGGAAAATCCATAATTTGTACACATTAATATTCATAGGCCTATTTAACGTATAGGAAAACGCATATTCTGCATATATTAATACTCAGACTTACTCAATGCCATCTGCTTTTTTGGACTCATTAGCAGCCTTGTTTTTTCCTAAAACCAACTAAGAATACAAGGACTTTTTTTTTTTTAATATTGTTGTTGATTTCAGAGAGGAAGGGAGAAGGAGAGACAAAAACATCAATGATGAGAATCATTGATTGGCTTCCTCCTGCACGCCCCCCCCCACTGGGGATCGAGCCTACAACCCAGGCACGTGCCCTGACCAGGAATTGAACCGTGACCTGGTTCATAGGTCGACGCTCAATCACTGAGCCACACCAGATGGACAGGACTTTTAAGTAGAAGTTGTGGGATATTTATCTAAAGTTTACTGATACGTTAATTCATATGCAAGCTAGAATATGTTTATTCATATGCTACCTAAAGTTATTAAAAATAGGGGAGAAATGTTGTTTCTTCATTGACTATATCCTATAGTTTGCACGTTTAAAAAGTTTGTCAACATATAAATGTCTATGTTTATAGTTAGTGCGATTTTTGTTGTTGTTAATCCCCGTCCGAGGATATTTTTCCATTGGTTTTTAGAAAGAGCGGACAGGGGAGAGACAGAGAGAAACATCGATGTGTCGGGCACATGCGCCCGACCAGGGACCGGAATGGAGCCTACAACCCGGGTACATGCCCTCGACTGGAACTGAACCCGAGACCCTTTAGTCCGCAGGCCGACGCTCTATCCACGGAGCCAGGGCTCAGGGAGGTCTGGAGGCCCGAGAAGTGCACTGGCCCACAGACATCTGCCCTGGGGGTGCGGAGGGTCTGTCACTGACGCAGCCTCGCGCATCCATCCTTGGCTGCTGCAGTAGAGACTGCACCAGGCGCCAGGCGTGCGCTCAAGACCACGGCGTGCTGCACTGTGCTTCACGGTCCCAGCCACCACGGAGGGCCACGTTTCCACCGACACGATCCGACCTCCGGCTGCGACAGGGACTGTCGCTGTGACAGGGACGCGCCGACTCAGCCATCGGACAGAGCCAGGCAAGGCCAATGGGAAGACAGCAACGCCCTGTGCTCCTACGATGTGCCGACACTGTGCTCCCCTCAGCCAGCCTTGTGAGGTGCCCGTCGCCGTCACCCTCGGTTGATAACGGGGAGACAGCCTCTGGGCGGGATGGCATTCCGCCTGCACCCTGAGTGTCAGGCTGAGGTGTTTGTTGGCAGGAGGGAGAGCTGTCACCTCTCAGGAGGAATCCAGACCCCTCCCACCCGCCCCCGTTCTTCCAGCTCAGCCCTGAGGGCGCAGGAGAGAGCATCTGTGCTTGGGTGTCCCCAGCCAATGGCGGTGTCCAGCCAACGTCAGCTTGGCTTGCGGTACAGAACCTATGCAAGGCGGAGACCACACGCCCCTGCAGGAATGCGTAACAGGTGTGCCTCTTGCCTGCCACTGGCTGCAGATACAACGCTCTGGTGTTCACGTCGCCAGAGGCAGGCGAACTCCTTCCGTTATTTTGGTTCCATAACCTGGACATACAAGAACCTTCCCTACAGACAGGCACCCCTGGGCTCGCTCTGTTACTAAACACACGCTGTAAACTGCTCCACTGCGTGAAGGTCTGCCCACATCGCACGTACCACGCTGACTGGATCTGAAGGCAGCTGTCTGCTGACCTGGGGAGCTGATCCGACCGGGGCAGAGTGTGGGGGTGAAAATGTAAGACGGAAACAACCTTACCAAAGTCTGCAAACGCTGACTGTCCCACCACCATCATATTTTGAGGTTTTTCAAGTACAGTCCTGCTAGAGAAGTTTCCATCCTGTTAAAGGCAGAAAATTTTGGATTAGACTCTATAATTCATTTGTCAGGCGTGAAAGAAAGCGTTTTAACGAAAGCAGGAAATAAGTAACTTTAGGCTTTTGCTGTCCTGCACAAAAACCGTCCCAGTGTCCTGCTCCACTTTTACATAAAACACAGGGCAGTGCTGTGGGTGGATGAAGCCGTGCAGCTGGCTGGCTTTCCTGTCGGTCCCAGTGTGACACCCTCTACTACATCGTCACCCCAATTCCAGGCATACCGAGGGCCCTCTTCGTCATGTGCACGGGAGTTTGGGAAAAGCTCAGAGCTATAAAAAATAGCTCCTCCCCTCAAGGCTTCCGTGCAGTTGGGAGATATGGTCTAAATCAGCGGTCGCCAACCTTTCGGACCTCACGGACCACCAGTGGTCCGCGGACCCCCGGGTGGCGACCGCTGGTCTAAATCAGGAAATCAGAATTTCTGAAGGTGACCGATCAGTGGTACAAATAGTTGCAAAGACACGATGCTTTACAGATTTCAAGGGGAAAGACTCTGTTGGAGACAATTAAGAAAAAACATTAAAATGAGGTGAGAACTGTATTGATTCTTGGTGCTGGTGCAAGTGGAGGTGCTGGTGCAGGTGCAGGTGGAGGTGCCGGTGCAGGTGGAGGTGGAGGTGGAGGCGGTGGTGCAGGCGGCAGGAGCAGAAACGGTGTGACTACACTGTTCACGGACAGTCCCGCTAACCGCGTGCGCCGCTGCACTCTCCATACAGACCCGTCTGACATGCAGTACCACACTCACTGCAATAATAAAAGCTTGAGGCATCTCACTCTGTCCTAAAACCTTTCAAAACGTATACATTTTTAAAAATATGTTTTTATTCATTTTACAGAGAGAGAGAGAGGGAGAGAAAGAGGGAGAGACATTGATGAGAGAGAAACATCAATTGCTGCCTCCTGAACACCCCACACTGGGGATTGAGCCTGCAACCTGGGCCTGTGCCCTGACCCAAAATCAAACCGTGACCTCCTGGTTCAAAGGTTGACACTCAACCACTAACCCACACCGGCCAGGCCACTTATAAGTTTTTAAAAGGTCAAATTCCCTTGTTTAGAGCCAGGGCCCTGACTTGGTGTGTGTGATCGGCCAGGCTGGCGGGTCCTCAGACCCTGTCCCATACTCTGTAGCCTGAAATCCAACTTTAAGATTGGGGTGATTTATTCTTCATGAATGAACCTTTCATATCATAAAGCAAGCTAAGAATAAATCAAATCAAATCATGAAATCAGTTTCAGAATCTTCTACCTGCAATTACAAAATAATATGTAGTGGGAAAAAACTCCTTAATCTTGGTCAACTTGGCAATAAGTTTAGTAACTGTTTTCGTGTGCGTGCGTGCGTGTGTGTGTGCGTGTGTGTGTGCGTGTGTGTGTGTGTGTGTGTGTGCGTGTGTGTATTTTAATATAAGCCTGAAGGCAAGGAAGAAAACGTTAGTCTCTTATAAAGAGTTTTCTTCAATAAACCATCAGCTGACAAATTAACTGACAGCCCCGCCTCTCAACAGCTGACAGACAGCCCAGCGGGGGCTGCTCCCGCTCCCATGGGGCCGCCTGGTGGGTGTAACTGGCAGCTGCCCTGAGCCTGCAGGGGCGGGCGCTGATGCAGGAGAGGGCGCTGATGCAGGAGAGGGCGCTGATGCAGGGGCGGGCGCTGATGCAGGAGAGGGCGCTGATGCAGAGGCGGGCGCTGATGCAGGGGCGGGCGCTGATGCAGGGGCGGGCGCTGATGCAGGGGAGGGCACTGATGCAGGGGAGGGCGCTGATGCAGGAGAGGGCGCTGATGCAGGGGCGGGCGCTGATGCAGGGGAGGGCGCTGATGCAGGGGCGGGCGCTGATGCAGGGGCGGGCGCTGATGCAGGGGAGGGCGCTGATGCAGGGGAGGGCGCTGATGCAGGAGAGGGCGCTGATGCAGGGGCGGGCGCTGATGCAGGGGCGGGCGCTGATGCAGGGGCGGGCGCTGATGCAGGGGAGGGCGCTGATGCAGGGGAGGGCGCTGATGCAGGGGCGGGCGCTGATGCAGGGGCGGGCGCTGATGCAGGGGAGGGCACTGATGCAGGGGAGGGCGCTGATGCAGGGGCGGGCGCTGATGCAGGGGCGGGCGCTGATGCAGGAGAGGGCGCTGATGCAGGAGAGGGCGCTGATGCAGGGGAGGGCGCTGATGCAGGGGAGGGCGCTGATGCAGGGGCGGGCGCTGATGCAGGGGCGGGCGCTGATGCAGGGGCGGGCGCTGATGCAGGGGCGGGCGCTGATGCAGGGGCTAATGCTGAGCGGAGCAATTCCTTCACGATGCTCAGCCGCCTGCACGCAGCAGCCCAGCCAAAGACTCCTCACCTCATTCTATTTATTGTTGTAACCAACCGACCAATGACTCCTTTCACTTTATTTTCTAAAACTGTGTGCTTTTACTGAAATACATCGTTTAAAAATGCTTCAAAGGAAAGATTTCTTACCACATTTTCCCAGATCTCAAACTGCGAGGTACCCGTGGCAGACAATGTCGTGAGGAATAAATCTAGAAGAAAAAGAACCGAATTGTCAGCTTTGCTACTGATGTGTGTGCTCGGAAACAGGAAGAAGCGGGCACAGAGCCGTCACCATTCAGCTGCTTACACTGCGTTAAGCGTATTGTGAGGAGCCCGATCCCAGCAGAGGAAGCAGCAGGCGAGCTGGGCTGCTGCGCTGAGGGGGTGCTGGGAGAGGGAGCATCGGGAGGGAGGCGCCCCCCGACAGCCCTCAGCGCCAGGAGGCCTCTCCCCTCCGCAGCAATCACACCATCCATGGAGCACCCCTCCCCCAGAGAGGAGGCCCAGGCCCCAAGCCACTCCCTTCCCGTGGGAGCATCTCCCTGCCCCGCCTTCTCCCTATAGAACCCTCCCACTGCGCAGCCCCTGGGGCCCCTCCTAGTTGCTGGCGGGCGCTGCCCACTCCTGAGTCACTCGAGAAAGCCAGTTACATCCCCCCTGCACCCAGGGCATTATGTCTGTCTTTGTATGAGGTAGACTCTATTTAGGGAAAAGATATTCTGGGCGTAATCACAGTTTGCTGTCCCCCCCTAAAAGCAGCGTGAACCCATATATCCCACTCCGGTTCAAGCCACAGTATTATTCACACCAGTCCCACAGAATCCCAGGTCTCTAGCACTCGTGTTAAATGAGCCAGTTGTATTTCAAATTTTGAGTAGAAAAATAACCTCCCTGTATTCTACCTGGAGAGAGAGGCACAGTGACTGATGAAATTCACTCAACAACAGGCTGCAGGGGTCAGACACCGTCTGTGCGCGGTCAGGGGGCGGGGAGCTCGCCCGCACCTGCCCCGTGTGGCTGGCGATGGCAGCTGTGCTCCGTGAGCGCGGGGATCAAAGGAGTGAGCCGACTCCCAGGGACAGCCCAACGACGTTATTCTTTCGAGCTTTAAAACTGGGAATTGTGCAGAGTGATGGGAAGGCCTGACTGTTTTAAAGGAAATGTGTACAGGAAAAGGTCATTCCTGCTTTGTGTTTTCTGTAAAGATTCCATGTGAATTCGATGAAGCTAGTGTATGGAGTCATTATAATAAAGCTTTCCCCCAGCTCCCCAGGGAGGTGAGTAATCTGCTCCCTTTATTACTAGCTGAACTCAAAGCTCCGGCCACGGCTACGTGAACCCATCCTTCTGTCGCGCACCGCCATCTCCGCCTGCGGGTCACCACTCCCAGGAGGCTCTGCCGGACAGAAAGTGGCCTATTACGAGGACAGTCCTTTACTCGGTCAAACGCACGCTCGCCCAGGAGGTCCCGAACACAGTCTGAGGCCCGCGAGATGACACGGCAGCCAACCCTCCCCCGCCCAGTGAGGCACAGTCACCTCCATCTTGTATAAAACCGCTGCTTGAATTCTCTGCTACTGTTAGATAGGCCCTTGTTCTGTAAACTGTCATTTTTAGACAGTCTCTTCTTCTATAAAATGCCTGTTTTAGTTTGAATAATAGAAAAAGATAAAAACTGTCTGACCTTGTAAGCCGGCCGTCTAACGTAATGGGTTAATACTGATAGCACTTCCCATGTTCTTATGCCACGTGTTTGTTCTTTATGTATCCAAGATCACAAACTGTCTGTAACAATAACTCACACAGAGCCCTTTGTAAAGCCTGCAGATAAAGAAGCTCAAAAGTATAAATACGGAAACTTCCTGTATGTGTTGTTCAGAGATTTGGAAGATACACTCTCCTAATGGATTGGCTCATTAAGGCGTCTTGTATCTCACTCGCTGATTTACAACACAACACCAGGCCCCTCCACACCGCCATCAGCACGACCCCGCACAAGCACACATCTGAGCTCTCTCCCGTCTTCCGGGTGTGGGGTCGCCCCCTCGCCTCCTCGTGCCGGTGACGCCCGCCCACCCGTGTCCAGGCTCACTCCCTGCACCCTCCCAGGAACCTCCTCGGTGCACCCAGCACCTGGTGCTGTCCTCAAACTCAGCTGGGATGGCCCCCCCCTCCCGAGGCCCCCCCTCCGTCTGGGCCCGGCTCTCCCTCCGCTGTGGCCATCACAGTGGCCATGGTAGCCTGGTCTCTGTCTGTCTCTCCAGAGCTCCCGCCGGGGAGGGTCACGCCGAAGTGCGTTCCGCCTCCCTCTGCTTCCTCTGTGCTTGGAAACAGCAGGTGCTCCAACGGCTGTTGGATTATGAAATACTGTATATATTGCAAATTTGCGTGGACTGCCTAAAAATAGTCACTTGATTGCGTTTCTGATGGGAAGTCTTGGGAGAAGAAAGGTCTTATGTTAAAGCATTTCATTAAAATGAGCATTGTTTTCACCTATTGCAGTGACTACTAAGAACACTGAAAAGCCATTACATTTTTATATTATCATTGGAGGCCCAGTGCACAAAAACTCATGCACTGGGAGGGGGGGGTCCCTCAGCCCAGCCTGTACCCACTCACAGTCTGGGAGCCCTTAGCAGCGGTTCTCAACCTGTGGGTTGCTAACAATGAAAATACATCCTGCATATCAGATATTTACATTACGATTCATAACAGTAGCAAAATTACAGTTATGAAGCAGCAATGAAAATAATTTTATGGTTGGGGGTCACCACAACATGAGGAACTGTATTAAAGGGTCACGGCATTAGGAAGGTTGAGAACCACTGTTAGGGGATATCCTACTGACGGCTTAGGCCCGCTCCCCCTTGGGAGGCGACCGGCAATCAGGGGAAGGCACTGCCCCCATCACCCTGCTGCTGCTGCCATTGCCGGCCCTCGCAGCCACTGCAGCTTTGTCCGGAAGGACGTCCAGAAGACGTCCGGTCTATCCAGCCTAATTAGCATATTACCCGTTTGTTAGTATAGATATTATCTGAAAATGTGGGTAATCAGCATAAGAAAGTGATGGGGATTACCAGCCACAGAGATGTCTAAGGTCACTGAGCCACCTCAATGCCAGTGCCGAGCCGTTTGAAAGAACCAGAAGCCAGAAAAGGGGCGGTGATGCCGTCACTTAATGTGAACAGGTGACTGTTCCAACTGGACCCACGTGAGCACAACCGAGGAGGCGCCTTTGCCACAGGCACCCACGGCTCACCGCCGTAACCGCCCTTACCGCCCGGAGTTGTTAGCGAACGGCCAAGCAGGAACAGCGGTGGGCGCTACCGGAGCCCGTCACCGGGCCTGGGAAAACAATGCAGTTTTTTCTGTAGATGTTGCATTAGTCTCAAAATACTTGCATAAAAGATGTTAAGAGCTTCCAGTCGTTTCACTCATATTTAGAAAATGTAAGAACTATAACAAAATTTTTGCTGATTGTATCTTCATGTCCGCGCTAAGACTTTGAAAACCAGTGAAGTGAGATAAGGGATTGGAAGTACCTTGTAAAATTGATTTTAAACATTCATCTCACTATTCAATTACGCACGGAGGTTATAGAAAATAAATGATTCATTATGTGGAGAAATAAAAATAGAGACAATTAATTATTAACTCAATATGAAGAGTCATGCCTCTGGCTCTGAATGAGAATAGAAGCAGCGCTAGAAAATCTCCCAGTCAGCAACGCAGCGAGGGGCTCAGCCTCCCTGTGGTTAAGAGTAACTCACACAGCCCAGCCAGTGTGGCTCAGTGGTTAAGCGTCGACCTATGAACCAGGAGGTCACAGTTCGATTCACGGTCGGGGCACATGCCCGTGTTACGGGCTCGATCCCCAGTAGGGGATTGTGCAGGAGGCAGCCGGTCCATGATTCTCTCTCCTCGTTGATGTTTCTATCTCCCTCTCCCTCTCCCTTCCTCTCTGAAATCAATTTAAAAAACACACAAAACGACTCATAGACAGAGAAATGAGAGGGCATGCACTCGGGGTAGCTGGAGCGGGTGCTGGACACCCACCCACGCCCTGAGAAATGGAGGGACCCCCTCAGCTGCTGGGAAGGCACGGACAGCCAGCCCCAAGCGCCAGTCCTTTCGGGAACAGCGTGGCTGAAAAGACCATTCTCACAGGCCGCGTCCATCTGCGTCCAGCACTGGTCAGCGCAGAGGCACCAGGCTGGGCCCTCGTCACAGCTCAGCAAGCGGGCAGGGCTCTGCGGGTAGCGGCCCCGGGCGGGGGCGGAGGAAGCTGTTACTGACACTGAATCAGGCCCCCTGCCCCCGCCCCCTTCCATGGCACTGACCACAGAGCGCGCCCCAGAATTCATCTTTTTTTTTTTTTTAAATCTTTTATTGATTTCAGAGAGGAAGGAAGAGGGAGGGAGAGATAGAAGCATCAATGATGAGAGAGAATCATGGATTGGCTGCCTCCTGCACGTCCCACACTGGGAATCGAGCCCGAAACCCGGGCCTGTGCCCTGACTGGGAATTGAACCATGACCTCCTGGTTCAGGGGTCAATGTTCAACCACTGAGCCACACAGGTCGGGCAACAGAATTCTTACTTTTTCCCACATGATGGGCTCTTACGCAGGGGCTGGGGTTGGAGAAGAAACCTGTGCTGCTCACAAGCACAGTGGCGAACACTGAAGAGCAAATGCGATGGGAGCACTGCATTTAAGTGGCACGATCAGTGGAGGTGACAGGGGCAGGGCTGGGAGCAGAAGCTGCTGTCGCTGACGGCTGATCCGCCAGTGATGCCACACACCGCGCACGGGCGGCTCCCACGGCCGAGGCCGGATCTGAGTTATTAACATGGAGCCGCCGCTAGCAGCCGGCAGGAGCCCGCCGGCCTGGAACTCCTGGTTTTCGCGCTGTCCTCCCTGCGAGCTGGTCCGCTTCCTTTCTGGGCACGAGGGGCTCCCCGTGGCCCTCAGGGCGGCCTGATGAGACGCCATCTGAAGTGCCTACGGCCACCCCGGACACCGGGAAGGGGCTCTTTCTGCCGAGTCCAGAGCAGGGCAGGGATCACACACTTCGCATGTCATGAATCCCAGTCCCTGGGGAAGGTACAGCGAGGCACGAGCGCTGGGCGTCTCGTCCTCGCCCCCCGAGGGTGTGGCTGGACTAAGGCCTCCCCCTTTCTTCCGCGCCCTCCAACCTCACGCAGCGCCTCCACGTGCCCGGTGCTCAGGTCCAGAGAAACACGAAAGTGGGGCCCCTGGCTCTAGGGACCTGCTGCCCTGGAGGCTGAGGGGGAGCCAGGCCACGGGAGGGCTCTGCGGATCGTGCCTGCCTGAGGGCCTGAGGGCCAGAGCTCCCTGCCGGGGCTGGGGCTTCCCGAGGCCACGTCTGTGCTGACAGAGCGCAGTGGGAAGCGCGTCGTTTTAGGGCTCGCGGCGCTGACAGTGAAATGCTGACGCGACCAACGCGGGACGTTTTGCTGCGTGTGAACCTCCTCATGTACGAGTGAGTCAGAACCAAATAACCGGGTCATTCAGGGACTCCACGCTGAAGCAAGTTATTAAAATAAGACGTATTCTCAGCCTGTAATTCACTAAAAAACAATTACTAGGTAAAGCTCCTCTTAGAGTGTAGAGTGCAGTACACACACTAAGTACACCCGGCATTTACGACATTTGCTCGCAGACCCATCCGAGCTATCTAGTCTGAACTAAGAGCAGTTCTGAGAGGCACTTTCCTCGGATCACGGAGTTTGAGGAAAGCAGTGCCCACACGTCACGTGTGGAATGGTGAGTCTATCTCTGTCGAAGCAAAGCAAGCACAACAGTGCTCACCGTGACAACGAAGAGCCCATGAGGTGAGATCAACAGCCGCCTGCGATCTCAAACCCAACCTCAGCTCCACACGCACCGTTAACACACGGAGACAGACGCCGCCGTGCAAGCAGCAGGCCCGACAGTGACTCATCGTCCCCCGTCCACCTCCCGCCCCGTGCCCCGTGCCCTGGGCGAGCCGATGGTGCTGGGAGAGCACAGCCTATTTATAGGTCACGCGGAGACGGTCCTGCAAGGAGGAGAGGGCTCACCTTCCTCTCTAAGGTCAGAGGGCCGTGCAGGAGGCCCCGAACATCCTCTTCTGACACTCAAGCCCCACTAGGTCAGGTCAGAGCCTGCGACGCTGCGGCAGACAGGAACCAAGTACAAGGAGAGGATGGGGCGGAGGGGCGCCCCCGGAGGCTCCGCAAGCTTATCCTGTTCTACTCCAGTCCCACGGAGTCTCACGGATCCCCCAGCCAGAGCCGCGAAGGAGAGAGAGCGGGGCCAGCGGCGTCATTAAAGTCTACATTACAACCCAAACCTTCAGAAACCAGCCCCAGTTCCCATGTCAGCTCAGTGCTGTCCATTCGTGGTAAAGATGGACAGGAATTAACATTCACCGTTGGGGTTTGTTAGTACCTGGGAAACCCTATATAATAGAAGTAAAACATCCGATTTTTATTATTGCACAGTCAGTAGGAGCTCAGAATTTAGGGAAACCAAAGGCTGTTTAAAAATAAAGTTTCTCTTCCAGAGTTCTATTAATAAAAATATTCATTTCAAAATGCCGTCAAAAACGCCGAGTTTCAAACACTCCCTCCCACTTAGGCCGAAATGCCGCGTTCCTGTGCGTCCATGGTCAGCGGCCACGCCTGGGGCCAGGTGAAAGCACATCTGTCCCCAGCTGCAGGCCAGGCGTGCGAAGTCCCACCTGAAACACAACCTGCTTGTAGCTGTCGCACAGCCTCGGGCCCGGCTGCCCCAGGCGCTGGGTGTGTGAGGAACGTGCACACCCACAGTGTCCTCCCTTCCGCGGTGCGCGTGGCAGTGGCAGGAACACCCGCGCGTCCTTCCCATTTTCTGACGCATATTGGGGGGGAGGGGACGGGCGGAGGGCGGTCTGCCTTCGCCTCTGGAGCTACTCCGAGCAAACACTTCGCAAAGTCACAGCAAGGGCAGGGCGGCCGCTGGCGCTGAGGAAATGTCGGTCCCGGCAGGCAGGAGACACGCACAGTGAGTTATTCACAATGACAGCCTCACTTCGCTCAGAAGCCGCTGCAAACAGCAGGCAGTGCTGCTTCCTTCTCTGAGGAGCCAGGAGCGGGTGGGGGCGGGGGGCGGGGGGGAGACAGAGCACCTGACAGCCATCAGGACGAGAGGGAGCCTCCAATTTCAAACCGTGAAACTGGCAGGAGGAAGACGGAGCCCAGGGCTGGGGCAGCTGGATGGGGCCTGGCTGAGGAGCGGGGCTGAGCAGGGGCGCTCCCAGCTCGTGATTACGATGCGTCCCCCCTGCAGGCGCTGGTGTCCCAGCATCGGTGTCTGAGTGGGAGTCAAGCCCAGAGGTCGCGTGCATTTGCAAGAGACGCAGCGATGCCCGTGGACAGGAGAGAAGTGGAGGATGGGGAGGAGGGGGACTAAAGCATCAGGGTTCCCCACGCCATAAAGGTACCCGGCTTGGACTGTCACCAGGGCACAGCTGAGAGGCCGAGGAGAGGGGACAGCAGAGGCCAGGGCAGGGCAGCGAGGAGCCCGGAGCCACGTGGGGAAGGCCGAGGTCAGCCCCTCGCAGGCGGGTGCCAGCGGGACCCGGGGCGGAGAGCCGGGGCGAGGCCTGTCACCGCGTGCGCAGGCTCCAGATGGCAGCCCATCCAGAGGGTGCGGAGGGGCCCCGAGGTCCCTGAGCACAGAAGTCACAGGACTCCTTTGCGTCGGGTGGTGTGAGTGGGACGGGAGCCTCGTCAACCGTGTTCAGGGTCCGAGCGCGCTCCAACGCTCCTGGCGCCTCCTCAGCCACAGCCAGGCCCGGGGAGACCCGTCAGAGCAGGCGCACAGTGGGCGGCCTGACTGCAGCTGCTGCACCGCTGTCCACAGCACCCACGCGCCCAACACTAACGACAGAGGAACAGGCAGCCCTCTCGGTCCTCTCGCCGCATCCCTAGCGTCCCTGCAGACGTGCGGAGGAGCGAGGAGGTGGCAGGAAGCAGAGGCCGGCACAGGAAAGGGCTGAGTGAATACCAGCATCTAAACACTTCCTGGGAAGCCACTGCCCGTGTGGGGACAGGCGTGAAGCTCAGACGTGGCCCCGACCTCTCCCACCACCTGCACCCGAGGGAGGAAATCTGAACCGCCCGCTGCTGTCGCCCGTGTTCGACGGCTCTGCGTTCGCGTGGCCCACTTCCGTCAGCTGGGACTCTCCAGTGCCGGTCATTTATAAAAGCCCGAGTAGGACCAAGGCAATCTGCTACTAAGGAGAAAATATTAACTTGATTCGGGCTGCCTCCTCTGTTCCTGTCCCTGAAATAAATGAGACACTGAGCAAGGTCACCGAGGCAATCACGCCCCCAAATAACTCAGCTCCTTCCTGACAGGAGAGACTTCACCCACGGGCGGCCTCCGCTCAGAATGCTAATCGCGAAGGTGCCGCTGCTCCTTCCCATGCGCCCGATGGCGCCCGGCCCCGGAGAGCCCTGCCCACGCCCGGGACAGCCTGCCTGCCAGACCCCGTGTTGGTGAGCACATCAGAGGGAGCGCCCTGCCCATGCCCGGGACAGCCTGCCCGCCAGACCCCGTGTCGGTGAGCACATCAGAGGGAGCGCCCTGCCCACCACGTGCAGGTCCTGCAGGCTCCGGCGGGCGGGACCCAGGACGGGAAGGAGGAGCCCTCGCATCAGCTCCTAAGTGTCCCCTCCCCCAGATCAGGTGTGCAGGCTCCTGACAGGCTGCTCAGCGGGCAGGAGGTGCTCCCGGGGCAGGTTAACTGGCACCGCTATTAATAGAGAATAAATGCAGTGAGAACGAGGGAAGGGTAAGGGGAGTGACACCTTTAAGTGAATTTTCACAGAGGCCCACGTTTTACTTTCGTTCTTTAAGGAAAACGCGCTAAGACACCTCAGTACACACTTTCCATCAGATCAGGTCCTGCTCCCGTGAGCCCCGATGTGAGGCGGGCAGGCCCTGCCAGGGGTCACCGGCCTCAGGGCGCCTGCTTTCAGCGCACGTGCTCTCCGTGTCAGAAAGCACAGTGACGACCGGACGCAATGCTTTATGGGCTGTCGGGGAGCGCGGGTGAGCAAGGTTAAGTGCAGGTACGGATAACAGGTGCTAGCAGTTATGAAACAGGCGAGGAGGATGCTGCCACCAGACGTGCTCAGGAATACACACGTGTGAGGGTCAGAGAAGGTGCAGGCTGCTCACGAGCAGCATCCCCGTCCCTCTGCCTCCCCGGTGCCCCTTCCTTGTCGGGAACCGCGGGGGACAGCGGAAACACTGCGGCTGGAGCTCACAGCCCGCTCCGTCTTCCCGATAACGATCAGCTATTATTTACAGCAGAATTTGAATCGGTTCAAACCAAATGCATTTAGAAGGGATTTGTAAGATAGTCTTATGAGATCTTAGGGGTTGAAATGGTTTAATTTGTATTTTTTAGAAAAATGGACAGAATTCTTTAAAAACAAAAGTCTCCATTATCGTCTACATCTGCTCAGATAAAGTCCCCACAGCCACAGTCCTAAGCTTTGCATGTGACCCTGAGACGCTCCGTGTGGGAAAGCTACATATTGATGCGGCCCGCAAACAACAGCACCTGCTCATCGCAGCCCTGCTTCCCCCGCGCAGCCATGTCACCGACCTCCTCACGTTCGTTCAGCACTTAAACATATGATTAGAAAGTGCTTGCTAAGAACATAGGAAATACGGCCTCACAACGCTTTGGCCGTCCAAAAGAGGGAGTTTACACGGACGTGCAGCTCACCTGCTGTGAAATCTTCAGTCAGGTCGATGAATGCGTGAGAATGTGGAATTCGCATTTTACTTTTAGTGGTCAATGCAGGGTGCCAGGATAAATTCCTAGGAACAACAATACAAAGATTTTCTTAAGTCAAACATCAAATGAGCATTGTTTTAAAACAAACAAACAAACAAACAAAGAATCGGTGCATGCAGACGTGTAAAAATTTTTATTTCCTTTATTTAGCTGTTTCACATAACCTAAGCTTCCCCATCTTACATTCTCGCTAGCAATGCAGGAGGGTTCCAATATCTCCATTTCTTTGCCAACACTTATTACTGTCCATTTGTTTTATTATAACTATCCGGTGCTCACTGGCCATTTGTATATCTTCTTGGGAGAAGTGTCTACTCAAAGCCGTTGCCTGTTTGAAAATTGGGTTATTTACTGCTTTCCGTTTGAGTTGTAAGAGTTCTTTATAAAGACTGAATCCTAGATCTTCATTTAATGTGTGACTTGCCAATGTCTATTTTTTCTTTCTTGCTTGTCCTTTGGTGTCATATATAAGAATTCATTTCCAAATCCAAGGTCATGAAGTTTTACTGCAATGCTTTCTTCTGAGAGTTTTATAGTTTTAGCTCTTACATTTATAGAACTTTTCTAAATACAAGAAAAAATGGTTATGTTTTTTCCTAGACTGTAGTAATGGTTACCTTTTATGAATATTAATTTTAAAGTTTAAGCCATGCAGAAGAATGAATTTAAGACTCTACCTCAAACCATATAACAAAAATTAACTCAAAATGGATCCAAGAGCTAAAACTAGAAAACTCTTAAAAAAACAGTGATAAACCTTCATGACCTTAGATTTGGAAATGGATTCTTAGGCATGACACCAAAATAACAAGCAATAAAAGAAAAACTAGATGAACTGGATTAATCAAAATTAAAAACTTTTGTACATAAGACATCTCATCTCTGATAAGGCTCTGGTACCCAGACTACATCAACAACTCTTACAGCTCAACATCAGAAAGACAAACAACCTAATTTAAAAACGGCCCCGGCCTAGCCATTTCTCCTAAGAAGACATACAAATGGCTGCCCAGCCAACAAAAGATGCTTAGCATCATCCGTCAGTGAGGAAACGCACATCAAAACCAGTGAGCAACGGCTCCCAGGCCGGGGATGGCATCAGCAAAAGCCAGGAGTATGACGTGGTGCAGCGCCTGTGGAAACAGGTCGGCATCCCTCAAAGCTCAGACACAGACTCACACAGGGCCCTGCCTCTCCACACGAGGCACCTACCCGCAGAACTGAGGGGAGCACGCTTACGTGAGAGCGTCCCCCCCAGGTCCTCATCGGCAGGCATTCCCGTCCGCAAGGCCCCACGCCAATCAGCCTCCTGCAAAAGGCCTTGCTCTCCTCTAACGGCGCTGTGGTTTGCGTTGCAGCCACTGGAGGAACCTTCTCTTTGAGGGGTGAGCCCCTCCAGGCACCCTGACCCCTAGCTTTGTGCCTGCGAGGCCTAACCAGGACCTGCCCAGATGCTGGCGCCCCGAGTCAGAGGCTTCAGTAGCACCTCCCACTCTGCTTCTAGTTAGAATTTGCTCCCCCCCATTATGTCCCAGCGCCCATGG
Source organism: Myotis daubentonii (assembly GCF_963259705.1). Lineage (NCBI taxonomy): Eukaryota > Metazoa > Chordata > Mammalia > Chiroptera > Vespertilionidae > Myotis > Myotis daubentonii. Next base: position 57,701,388 of record NC_081854.1, on the reverse strand, counting down.
AAGTACAGACACGTCATCTCTGAAGAGCAATTTAAGGCTCATTAAGTCCAACTTAATTGTCCACACAGTATCCACTGGCTGTGCCGCAAACAAGGTTTGCTTGTGAATTCAGCTTTGATGTGTTTGGAGAGTGGAGAGGAACAATTGCTAATCTGTGCTTGGCAGTGGGAGCCTGGGAGAGAGAATACGCATTCATCAGGAGGGATTTTTCTGCAGAGTAACTTCTTCCCAATGACCCCCGTATACACTCTTTTTAGCACACGTCAGGCTTCGGCTGTAAGCTGAACGTGGCAGGAAAAACAAAACCCAGCACTACCCGCACACCCTAATTTTATTATTTTAAGCAAAACCCCATGATATAAGGTTATGATGAATTTTATAAATTGAGAAACTGTATTTAGCATTTGTTGTAAGGTAATTCAATGCCAGGCATTCACGCCGTGTTCTTTCAGACTACACACGGTTAGAAATGCTTAGAATAATTTCAATTAAGTTCAATTGAATACTGGCTGGTTCACTTCTTTCTTTCTAAGATAGGCCATGCATTCATCGGTCCTTTAAACTCTAAGCGTTCAGGTATTTTTAGTTACTAACAAAATAATCAGACTCAGGTAGAGATTCTATGACAAGTTTAACCCAAAAGTCATTTCAGAAGCGCTTCCTGGTGTTTCCAACAAACTTGTAATTATAGGCCAAACTGAGTTAAAAACAGGCTTTTAGGAAGTTGAGCTTAATGCGGTTAATCATGGGTCTGTGATTAATTACTATCAGCACAGCTATTGATCTCATTGCCCATAGAATTTTCTACAGGTCTGCTTTAAAGTAAGCTACAACTAGAATTTTGGAAAACTTCAAATAACCGGTGATATTTTTCCTAGGAACTATTTGACAAAAATGTGCATTTCAAATGAAGAATTGAGAATAGTGATAAGGCAAGAGTAATAAAGAGGTGATGGGCCATATCCAGTAGAAAGATGTTTTATCTGAGCCTTCCGTTGTTTTAAAAGTTTTGAATTCACTGCTAAAGCTTAAGTAAAAAGTCAGGTTTCACCTACAAACCTGGATTTCCAGCTTCCCTGGGAACAGCAGGCCTGACCACCCCTGGCAAGCGCCCGCAGGCAGCGGCTTCCTCCCTTCGCTTCCTCCTGGGCCCCTCAGACGTCTGAGTTGGAAACTCCTCACGAACATTAACTGTGATCTTGCTCCCTGAACATTTCACATGAATCCTGCGGGCCCTCGCAGTGTTAACGTGGATATGCGTTGCCTGTCCTCTGCTGTGCCACATGGACACCTCTGACAGGCGGTTACCTGACCCTCACATGTATGCAGGGCCCATGCACCACGCTGCTGTGCTGCATGTTCATGGTTGAGAATGGAATACAGACACAGCTGTTTATCAGAATCAAATGGTTTAACATGTTATAGTTCAAAATAGAATTCATTTTTCCTTCTACCTTCAGTGCGGCTCTTTGTACTCAAGGTTTTTCAGTAATAAGAGCAGACACGGTAGTTCTCAAGCAACTGTGCTCACATAAGCTATAATCTCATCCGTGCTCAACTCCATTGGAAGGCCAAGGTCGCAGGTATAAGCTATTCTGATTACAAAGGAAGAAACAGCCGCAATGAAAGTGGGCAGTGCTGAGCCGGGTTGGGTGTATGGGTTGACATTTCTTGATCTCTGTAGAAAATTCCAATTATTAGCTTTTCCCCCCACGGGAAGCATACTCATGTCAAGGTGTTCTGATTTGTGGGCCTCATCACCCTTAATCTCAAAGAACAGCATTTATCAAAGAATCCATTTAAATGTAATTAATGTCAACCACAGCTTTTGGTTGCCTATGGTAACTGCTCTTTGAAGTGCCTGCTAGTCCACCCACTCTCCCCCGATCAGCCTATGCCGAATTATCATTGTTCAAGATAGCCGAGTGAGGGCACCGCCTAGGCGATGGGTCTGGCATGAAGATGGGTCTAGCTGAGACTCTAGCATGCTTCTCCAAGCTGCCTCGGTCTTCTTTTTTATTTAATATCCTCACCTGAGGATATTTTTCACTGATTTTAAGAGAGAGCTGGGAGGGTGGAGAGAAAGAGAGGAACATTGATGTGAAAGAGGCACATCAATTGGTTGCCTCCCACACTTACTGACCAGGGCTGGGGTTTGAGCCTGCAACCGAGGTATGTGCCCTTGACCAGAATCGAACCCAGGACCCTTCAGTCCAGGGGCTGATGCTCTATCCACTGAGCCACACCAGCCGTGGCAGCCTCATTCTTTAGCCCACCGGCCCTCACACATTTCTGCTCAGACAGGCTCTAAAAGAATTTTGAAAATCTGTGTGCCCTTGAACACAGATTTAAATTCATTTCTAAGAAATGTAACCTAAATATTTTCATCAGCCTAGATAGCTACAAAATAGGAAATCTTCAAATCTACTAGAATTGTTGAGATTTTAAAATAAAACGATTACTCTTAAAAATGCATCCAGTGGAATATAACTGCCATGCTGAGTTGCTACGGGGACCGCCATCCACACACAAACATGGCACGCTCCTCTTCAATTGCGACCGTTCCCTCTATCCTTGACGTTGTGCCTCCATCCCACTTCCTTACAGAACTTCATCATGATGGAAAAGTTTCTATATCTGAAGTCTTCTTAGCGACCACTTGATCCTATGTCTCTGAAGAAATGCAGGTCTACAAGTCAGTATGTCAATTAAAATTGGTATCTAAGTGGTTTTGTTTATGTATCCAAGTGTTTAAAATAAACCTGAGGTTATTTTAACTACGTGTACAGTTGCTAAGAACACACATTATACAGCTGGATCACGTACTAAGCCAAAGGTGAAACTGTACGGGAAATGGGTATTTGTAAGAGCCGAGGGGAGCTTTAACATGGATTGGCTCATGTGTCCTATGGCACCGCTAGGGCGGGACAGGATCAGCAGTCTACACCCGCTCTTCGCCCTCACAGACTAGGTGCTAAGAAATCCTGTTCATATGTCCTATTAAAATCTCCCTGGGAATATAATACTAAGAAATTATTCTTATTTTGTTAGGTCTGATATACTGTAATTATGTATTTTTTTAAATCCTTATTTTTTAGAGCTATATACTCAAACGTGTATAGATTACTGTGGGGAGCAGCTACAGTGTTTGGACAAGTTCAAGCCTTGGACTGAGTAGTGGGCACAGTCCTCTCGTGGCCGCGTGCAAGTCCCAGCTTGGAGGGCAGAGCCCTCCCAGCACAATCACAGCCAACAGCTGTAGTTGTGAGCTTGAACCTGTGGTCTGAACACATGGCCCCACGTGCCTGTGTGATAGAGTTCAGGTGCATGTAATTGAGTGGGACTGAAACCCACGAGAATGTTGTAAACATCTTGGTCACGCCCTTACTTTGCCTCGTGGCATCTGCTATAGAATAAAGACACGGCTGTGGGCGCTGGCGCTGTCTCTCCACCTGAGAGGGCAGCATCCCACCGAGACCCAGCTTCCATTCTCTTGTCTGTCTTTTCTAATCCTTCACCGTCCCCTCTCAGCGTCACTGAACCAGGCTGAGCTGGTGCGGCACATAAGGCGCCCTGGGGCTGAGTATGCCATAGCCGTGCCAGCTCGCCACAGCTTACACATGTCTGGGGAGGGAGCTAGAAGTGAATGAGCTAAGACTGGTCAGGCGTTGATGATGACAGCTGGATGACGGGTGCGTTACGCACCAATTCATGGCTGTCCTCTCCCCCTGCGCATACGTTTCAAGTTTTCCGTATTAAAAGCAAAAAGGGAACTGCAGAGCTGACGTAGCTTCGGGTTCAGTGTGGGGAAAATGTCTGCCCTGTAATCAATCCGCAGAGCCAGGCCTCACTGTCTCACCAGCCTCCGAAAGAAAGTTATTTCTGTCTGAAGGAGTCTGACCGCATTTCTCCAGTTCACGTAAATGTGTGAATATGCATCTCAAGGAAGATTATAAAAACTGCCGAGCCAAGGACAGGCTACAGAGCGTAGGGCAGATCACCCAAAGCAGCCAATGTTAAAATAATGACACCAGCAGGAGGGACTGACAATTATTAAGTTTTTTTTAATCCTCGCCTGAGGATACCCTCCTCCCCTGACTCATTTCTAGAGAGAGTGGAAGCGAGGTAGGAGAGGGAGAGAGAGAGAGAGAGAAGCATGGACTGGCTGCCTCCCGCACATCCCCCGACTAGGGCGGGGATCAAACCTGCCACCGAAGTGCGTGCCCTCGACAGGGAACCGACCCGAAGCCCTTTGGTGTATGGGCCCCGCTCTGACCACTCAGTGAACCAGCCAGGGCCAGAACCAGTTCTAAAAGCCATAGTTTTTCATGAATCATCAGAAAGGCAAAATCTAATATAGAATTCACAAGGAAATAAGCTATGCGACTATCACATGATATTCTAGGTAGGTTTCCGTAGACCCAGGAGAAAGCCCATGAAGATTCTAGACAGGCTCCTGTGCAGTCCCAGCAACAGGCAAACTCGCAGGCCTCGCCGTGGCAGGACTGGCCTCGCTGTGGCAGGAGTGGCCTGTGCAGCCCCCAACCCCCACCCTCCACAGCTCCTGGCCACCAAGGCAGGTCCCACAACCCCACACACATGAGGCTCCTGGCCACCAAGGCAGGTCCCACAACCCCACACACATGAGGCTCCTGGCCACCAAGGCAGGTCCCACAACCCCACACACATGAGGCTCCTGGCCACCAAGGCAGGTTCCACAACCCCACACACATGAGGCTCCTGGCCACCAAGGCAGGTTCCATCCGCCCGCCCCCTCCCCATCCCTCCCCGCGCGGACACACACACACATGGCTGCTGGCGAAGCCAAAGCAGGACCTCCCTCCACTGGCCTGTTAACCAGGGTTCTCTTCCAGGCGCTTTTCAAAGCCTGGGGGGTAAAAAGTCTCTGGTTCAGGATTCACAGCAAGTCAAAGGTCACCATGAACAGCAGCAAGACACCCACGTTCTTGACTGCAAACCTTTGGGAAAAGTGACAGGAAGTGTGACAGCTTCTCTTCATCACCTTGAATTTTAACAACTGACTCATCTGCGTGCCTGTGAATCACATCTCAAAACCTAACCATAAAAATACGCGGCTTCTCCAAAGCACAGAAGGAGCCGCCACTGATTTCCAAGCCCCTGGGCAGGTGATGGGTCCAGGGAAGTGTGTGTGCTGGGAAGGCAAGAGTAAATACTGCACTCTGTCCTCAGGAACCAAAATGTGGCTTCATTAGCAAAATCCCTCTTAGCGGTTTTGTGATCAGATACAAGAGAAAGTAGCCAAGTGGAACAGGCTAGTAGTGAAAAGTGCCTTGTCATGAACTCTGTGTTAGGACAGCTCTATTTTAAGCCTAGAGGAACTGTAATGAAGATCTTAGAGCTGGCCCGGCCGGCGTGGCTCAGGGGTTGAGCACTGACCTGTGAGCCAGGAGATCATGGTTTGATTCCCGGTCAGGGCGCAGGCCCAAGTTGCGGGCTTGATCCCCACTGTGGGGTGTGCAGGAGGCAGCTGATCCATGACTCTCATCATTGATGTTTCTATCTCTCTGTCCCTCTCCCTTCCTCTCTGAAATCAATAAAAATATATATATATAAACGATCTTAGAATTGCAAGGCTCCAGATGGTTTCTCCCGAGAACAGCTGCTGGGACGGGAAGAGTCCTCGCACACCACTGGTCAAGGAGAGAGTGTACACGGAAGAGCCCCAGGACGAGGGAGGGCTGTTTACTCTGATAGGCAGTCATTGCTCACTGAACAAATACAAGGAAAAGGAAGGCCGTGCATCCCTGAGCCTGGGCGCTGAGGCGGAGAATCAGGCTCCATCCAATGACCCAGCCTGCACACGGCCCCGGGGCCTGGATGTGGCTGCTCTCCACAGAGCACACTTGCAGCCCCAGCCGGACGCCCGGGAGCGCTCACGCGGACCAGACGCCCTTTCCGCGTCTTTCCCACCAAGGATTTCCAGTGGCTAACGCAATCGGCTCACACAGACACAGTCCCCGTAGGGCTGACACCTACACTGAATTACACGGTAATAAGCATGTCGTTTACTCACCCTCCTAACAGAATCTGTGGCTGGCTGGCTTCATGCGTGACGCCAAACACATCAGGAATTAAATCACCATTGAAGCTGAAAAGAAAACAGGAGGCAGCGATTTTATCCAATTCTCAACCGTGGCTTTAGAAGGAAAGGACGCCCGGGAGGGGGGGAGACATCAGGATGCTCACAGCATCTGCTGTGGTCCAGGCAGGTCAGCAGAAGGGACAGGGTCAGCTCCAGGCAAAGGGTGTAGCTGTGGTCACCAGACGCTCCGGCCCCCCTGCCGTGGCCACGAGGAGAGCACGTGTCTCAGGGTCCGGCTGCACACAGGGGTGCAGGGTGAGCAGGACTAAACCGGTGCTCTAGACCCTGGGGCTGCCGTCACCTCTGCCTGACCGTGTCCATCCCCGAGGGACACGGAGACGCCACTTACTGCAGAACCTGACCCAACCCGTTCAGTCGATGGACTTAGGAGAAATAACCGGCTGGTATCCAAGTGGCCAAAGTGGCCGCTGCGTGTTGCGATAACAATGAGAACATGCAGCAATGGAAGAAACCAAGCTGAGTGCCGTAAGGAGATCAGTCCATGGGTTTACAGAGCTCTGAGGGCCACTGACCTATTGATGTTATGACTGTGACTTTAATAACTATGAAAGGACAGAGTGGCCATATGCTGCCTGTCCCCCAAATGATCTCTACCGCATTCCTGAAATCCCTGAAATCTGTATTAATTTTATCCCTGTATGAGTCTGTATTGAGGAAATAAGTGAGAACATTAAGGAAGAGCTGTAAAAAAGGACAAAAGTTTCTCCTAAATATAAAAACCCGTGTAAATTGCTGGAGGAAACCCTGTACTCTGGCTATCCATCCATGAAGTAACAGTTTTACCCAAAAGCAGTTCTCTTAATTCTCTGATTAATGACATGGCTGGAATTATCATGGATCCGTAACAGACACCATCAAAACTACTGAAACAGAAAGAAAACACAAATCCCCTCTTCTTTCAAAAATACCGAATTTCATTTTCCTCTTTCCTCCATCATGGCAAATAAACATATCACTGGGAGCCCCTATTGGCTTTAAAGGGAGAATGAATTTAGTGTCACTACTACTTAGCCAAGTAGTTTTTAAAAAATATATATTTTTATGATTTCAGAGAAGGAGAGGGAGAGAGAATCATGGACCGGCTGCTTCCTGCACGCCCCCCACTGGGGATGGAGCCCACAACCCAGGCCTGTGCCCTGACAGGGAATCGAACCGTGACCTCCTGGTTCCTAGGTCGATGCTCAACTGCTGAGCCACACTGGTTGGGCAGCAAAGTAGTTTTTTATGTGAAAAATTTTATTTTATGTTTGTAAGTTTAAAGTGACTCAAAGGGAAGCAAATGCATACTTACTCCATAATCAAAGGTTCATCTTGAAAAGTCCTGTTGAGCATGGTCATGTTATTAGGATCTGTAAAGAAAGCAAACACATAAACACAGGCCCTGTGGATTACCTTTCATATCCACCCATAGGACAAAGATAGTCTTTCAATTATTTTCAAGATTCATCTCTAACGAATTCCAACTGTTACCATTACGGAGACACTATAAACAGAACTCAAACCGACAGCCCGTTTGTAAAGACAAACCACTGGGCGAGTTCACGCCACAGTGACGACCGGCCTGACACCAACTTGCACTGGCGCTTCCCTCGACCCACCACGCGGGCCTCCTCCTTCAGGTCCGTGCTGACGGGCTGAATCTGCAGCACGAGAGTCCTGTCTACACCCCCATGTGACGGAAAACACGACGGCGCCCCTCCAGGAACAAAGCTGTCTGCTTCGCTACGATGACCTGGCTTCAGATAAGACTGGAGGTCTGGAGGGGACATGGTCTGACTCTCAACCCTGCTCCATCCTGGCAGTGCCTCCCTGGGCAGCCTTTCTTAGTCAGCCTGGCACCTGAAACCTGGAGGTAAGCATGAGCCTTGCCCACTGGGTGCACTGGGAGTTCCGGAAGGCAGGCGTGCGGGGACGCTGTGGCCTGCACGTCTTCTCGGGTCTGATCACTGAACTGTGAGTCCCCAGAGGCCGGTGCAGGGCACCCAGTTTGTGGGGAGAATCACAGCGGGCGTGCACAGGGGCATCCTGGCAGGTGCTGTGCAAATGGCCACTTTCTGATGGTGAAGAGGCAGTCGCTTCCTTGCCGGCTTTGGGGATTGTTCCAGAAAGTTCAGCCTACGGTGTGCTCTTCATCCATCAAAACCCTCTAATAAATCTCTCTTCATAAGCTATCCAGACTGAATTGTTTTCTGGAACTGACCTCAGAACAGGTCTAGGTTGAGAATGAAAAATCAGAAAATGGACTTTTTTTTTTTACACAATCACTGACACTCAAGAACTGCAATTCTTTTAAAAAATTTGACTTCAGAACAAACTTTTTGCTACATAAAAATACCCTTTCCTATCCAATGGTAAATAGTAAAAACTCCTAAGACAAATTCACCTAATGTTTGATTTTTCCCCCAGAAGATGACAGCGCTTAATCCACCGTCGACATGATTTTTGGGGAGATACGTCAGCAGGACGTCCATCTGCGAGTCTCCGTCGTAATCCCCCGGCACCACACCTGTGATCAGTGCACTGTGATTCCTGCAAGAGAAAAGACACCTTATAGTTATCCCACACCAGATACTCCCAATGCAAAAGCTATAATTTCACAGAACCGGTTTATCTCATTCTCTTCTCAGTATCTCATCATCCCTCATGGACGCAGGCCCCTTTGGTCTACAGAAGAATTCAGGATGAATGCAGAGTGGTTTTAAGAAACAAGACCATGACCAGCCCGTGTGGCTCAGGGGTTGAGCATAGAGGCAAGAAGCAAGAGGCCACTGATTTGATTCCCGGTCAGGGCACAGGCCTGGGTTGCGGGCTCGATCCCCTGTGTGGGGCGTGCAGGAGGCAGCCGGTCCATGATTCTCTCCAATCACTGATGTTTCTCTCTCTCTCCCACTCCTTTCTTCTCTGAAATCAATAAAGATATATTTTTAAAATAGAAAATGAGGACAGAAATCACTGATCTTTTCTCCAGTGCAAAGGACTCCCTCCCTTTACCTCCCCCCTCCTCCCTCCCCCTCCTAAACACGGTTGACCTGATAAGCCTGAGTGAACTGCTCCCGGGACACTCAGGAGGAGGGACAGGGAATCCCGACACATTCGGGAAAGCAGATTAGAGAGCAAGGTAGTGACAGGTGCCTGCAGGAACAGACCTGCACCCACCAACTTTTATCTATTTTCAAAGTAAATCATTTGTAACCTTTGCTACATTCACTATTTTCCCAAACAAATGACTTCCGACTCATACCTCCTAACTAGTGGTTCTGTGTCAACGCCACAGTTGGGTGCCAGTGAATTCAAAGACAATCCAACCAACTGCTGGCTATCCCTTAGGACACTGATGCCCGTTCCACAGAAACAAATACATTTGTACTTACTTCAAGGAAACCTTCACTCTGGGTTTAAAATAGGGTGCGCTCTGGTCCGCCAAAAAGACGATTAGATCATTTCCTAAAAGAAGCGAACACAGGGTGTTAGAATGAGGTTCCCTGGTCAGACTTCCAATCAGTGTTTATAGGAACCTTCAGGATACTTTTCTCAACAAGAAAACTTTTGTTTGGCTCCAGTTCACCTTCCCTTTCAAGGTTAGTCCCCGAGTCTGATGGGACGGAGATCCCTAGCGGTACATCACCGATCCCAGGCCCAGAGGAAGGATGGGCATGGGAAACGTAGCCGGGGAAGGACTTCTGCCAGAAGTCGGACTGGTCGCCTTAAATAACGTGCCTCGTACCTAATATATATATACACACACATACACTAGAGGCCCGTTGCAGGAAGATTCCTGCAAGAATAGGGCTTCCTCCGGCTGTCTTGCTCCCTCCCGTCTCCACTGCCTCGTCTCCGCTCCCGCCTCTGCTGCCTTGGCTCCCTCCCTTCTCCGCCACTTCGCTCCCTTCTGTAGCACTTGGCTTCCTTCTATGCTGTCTTCAGTCTTTGCGCCACACCTGCATATGCAAATTAACCACCATCTTTGTTGGGTTGATTTGCATACTCGATCTGATTGGCTGGTGGGCGTAGTGGAGGGATGGTCAATTTGCATGTTTCTCTCTCTTTTTTTTTTTTGGTGTAGATATATATGTGTGTGTGTGTGTGTGTGTGTGTGTGTGTGTGTCTGTGTATATATGACTGTGCCCAGATTGGGGGAGTAGCTACAGGTGTGGGAGTAGCACCCTTTCTGCAACATGTGGGGTCCTACAAAGGCAGGGAAAGTATCCGGGTCCACAGGAAGTCCCAGGCCTGGCAAGGGCCCCAAGAAATCTGGGCTGGGGTCCCGTCTGTCAGGCTTGGTGTAAGCCCTTCACTCCTGTCTTCCTGGCCTTGACCTTAAACAGTACCTGGTTCTGTGGGTCCTGGAGAATGCCCCGGCCCCATAAGGCCCATGGTCAGCATCAAGATTTACAAAAAGGTTTGCCCAGTGATGGTGAGAGCAAGGAACTCCCAAGAACCCCGGGTTGGCAAAGCAAGCAGTGATATGGCAGACTAGGAGAGTGACCCCAGCAAGGATGGGGCAGCCGCACACAGCAGGCCCGATGGCTCGGGAGGGGGACGTGGAGAGCGGCAACAGCAGCGGTTCTCAACCTGTGGGTCGCCACCCCTTTGGTGGTCAAACGACCCTTTCACAGGGGTCGCCTAAGACCATCCTGCATATCAGATATTTACATTGCGATTCATCACAGTAACAACATTACAGTGATGAAGTAGCAACGAAAATAATGTTATGGTTGGGTCACAACATGAGGAACTGTATTTAAAGGGCCAGAAGGTTGAGAACCACTGGGCTACAGCGTTTGGACAGGTTCAAGCCTCGGACTAACTAACGCGAGGGCACCACTGATCCTCTCGGGCTTTGCCACGTTTAAGTCCCAGCACAATTGTAGCTAAAGGCTATGGCTGTAAGCTTGACCTTATGGTCTGAATCTGTGGGCCCACGTGGCTGAGTGATATGGGCTGCGGGAGGTGTGGCCAGGAGACAGAGCTTGACCAGGTGCATGTAACTGAGCAGATTCCAAACCCGGGAGAACATGGTAAACATCTTGACCACGCCCTGGCGGAATCTGGCTATAAAATACAGACTCGGCTTGCAGGCCCTGGGGCCGTCTCTCTAATCAGAGGGCAGCGTCCCACCCAGCCCCGGCTTTATCCTCTTGTCTAACCCTTCACCGCCCGCCAACCCCCAGGCTCACCCCTGGCCGAGCTGGCCCTGCACAGGGGGGTGAACTGGCAGGTGGACACCCCCTCCCCTTGCCTCCATGCAAAATGCTCCTGAGAGTTGTGGCGAGTTGAGGGGCTGGCAGGGCCCCGTAGCTCCCGAGAAAGGGGGGGGGGGGCGGGGAGAAGCCCCCTGGGAAGAGATGTCAGGATGCACCTTCCCCGTCCCCAGGGCAGGAAGCGGGAGGGAGAAAAGCAGGAAGGGACGGGGCTGCGGGAGGAGCGCAGGTACAGCGTCCTGGGGACCAGGAAGGACTCGGAAGGCAGGGGATCCCACGGGGGCAGGCGGGTGCGTGGGCCTGTCGGGGGGAAACTGGGGTGTTTGCAGGGCTGCGGGTTAGATCACACTGAGGGGAACCCCGCCAGGACCTGGGTGGGGGTGGGGGTGGGGAGGGAGATGGGGGGACGGGCAAGCTGTCAGGGGAGCTGGGGGTGAAGGGAGGGCCCGGGCGATGCAGGGGGCCAGCCCTCGGGCAAGGGGCGAGGGGGACCCCGGGAGGACACTGACTTTCTCGCAGCACGAAGAGGTCCGTCTGCTTGTCGGAGTTGAGGTCTCCGAAGGCCGCCACGGCGCCCCATGCCTCGGCCCCGAAGAGCTCGGCCGTGACGTTGTGCAGCGCCCCCGCCGGGACCGGCCCGACCCCCAGCCGCGCGAGCGCACCAAGCAGCGGCGCCAGCAGCGCCCAGAGCCCCGGCAGCCGGCCCGCCGCCGCCATGGCCGCCCTCGGCCCCGCCCGCCCGCCGCCGCCGCCGCGCTTGACGGCAGCCGTAAAGCACCGCGCCGCCGCCCCGGCCGAAGCGCCCGGCCGCCCGCCCGGCCCCGCCGCCGGCCCCTGCCCGTCGCCCTCGCCCCGCCGCCGGCCCTCCGACGGTCGCGAGGCCGGGACGCTGAGCGGGGCGCCGCCCGCGCGCTCACTTCCGGCCGGCGTTTTCGCGACAGTGTCGCGCGCGGGGGCGGGGCCTGCCGGCGAGTTGACAGGCGGCTCGGGGGTGGCGGCCCAGACGGCGGCCCCGGCGCGATGGCGGGGGCGGCAGGGCTGATGGCCGAAGTGAGCCGGACGGTCCTGGAGCAGAGAGCCCGGGCCAAGCGCTCAGGTTTGCGGGCCGGGGCGCCCCCTCCCCCGGGCGCCTGGGGCGGGGGGCGGCGGGGTCCCGGCGCGAAGCTGTGCCCGCCTGGGGCCCCTCAGACAGCAGTCGGCGGCCCGGCCTTCCGCCCGAGGTCTCCCCGCTGGAAATGAGGGGGTGCTCTAACATCACCCCGTATGTGCCCCCAAAAGTAGGGGGTGACACCGACTTCGCCCCAGGCTCCCTCCTTAGAAACCAGGCGGGACCACGTTCCTGCGAAGGGGAGTCCTTATGGGGGGTCCCTCCCCCGAGGCCGGGTGGCTGCACCCCCTCTCCCCCCTGCCACGTGACTAGAATCCGCTCGCCGCCTCCTCTCCTCTCTGCTTCCCGCCTCATCTCGTACCTGCCGGCTGCCTGATCTCATATCCCTTTTGCGTTCCTCCCCGAATCCTCAGCCCCAGCCTGTTATCTTCGCGGCAAAAATGTTGGGGGACAGGGCCCAGGCCATGAAGGGGGTTCCGGGGAGCACAGTTCGGGCTCGGAAGGAAGCGGGTGCCTTCCCCAGGCGAGGGGCCCCAGGGGTGCTCGCCCCGAGGCCGAGCCGGCAGCCCCAAAAGTTCAAGTGTCCCGAGCTGACTCCTTCAAATTGCACCGTCAGCGCCCTGCCGCTGGCACCTGTGGCTGCGGCTCCCGGGGAGCCAGGGCTGAGCTGCCCGGAGGGGAGAGGGAGCCTGTGAGCAGTACTGAGCCTCCCCCCCCACCCACCACCTTCCCTTTGGAAGGACCCGTGTTACTATAGGTCAGAGGTGGGAGATGCTCATGTCCGCGTTGCTAACGGCCGAGCAAAGGCAAACCAACTCTGCAGCTTGCATTGGTGCACGGATGTTAAGAACTCTTTTCCCTCAGCTCATGTTACCGTTATGCCGAGTTCTTGCCGCCTATGAAGTTCTTATCGTCTCTAGTGCGTTCTGCCTCTTTTTTTTTTTTTAAAGAAATGATCTGATTTCATAAATCCCACACAGAAGAGGTGTGCCCAGCCTTTGTTGCTAATTTCGTTCTGTTTTTTTAAAGCCTCACCAAAAAGCTCCATACTTACTAGGACGAGACCAAAACGACCCAGGAAGCAGGAGAGGGGGTCTCGGAAGGCCATTTGAGCCCAGACAGTACCTGGGAAGAGTCACGTGTGCTCTTGTTCCACCCTTTTTCTTAAAGTCTTTGTGGCCGAGTCAGCGTGTGCAGCTGGCCACTAACAGCGTAGGGATGGGGTTCTGAAGAGTGTTGTTGGGTGGGTGCTATCTGGTCACAGAGAGCCACCCAGGGTTGTTTTTTTTTGCAGGGAGCTGAGCTCTGCCCTCAACATGTTTTAAAAGCATTTCTCTCTTCCTTTAATAAGCATGGAGGGTTTCTTTTCTCCTCGTCTTTATTTCCTCTGAAGTGCATGTCGTAACAGTAAGCCCTGAAGACCTGCCTTCTCCTTCTTCGCCGAGAGGAGAATCCCAGTTCTATGTAACCGCTGTTGAATGCAGCCGCTTCCGTCCCTTCCATGTGCACGGCAGCTCGGCGCCCGGTCCACGCGTCGCCTGCGCTTTGGCTTGCTCCGCGCTAGCGGGGGAGATACCATTCGAGGTCCTCGCTCCCAGGTCGTTGGGGTTCCGGCGTCTTCTGCTAACTCCGAAGCAGCATGAGACTCTGAGGCTGCTCGAGTGCATCATTGACGCCCCGTGTCATTAAAACAACCCGCCTGATGGCTGTTGCTTTTAGAAGAACGTAGGAACTGAGCTTGGTCTGAAACTTGGACCGACCTGGCTCCGATGGAGGGGCCGCTGCAGAGTTCTGAGCATTGTTACATAGCCGCCCAGTCACCCGCTGCCCCTGGGAGGGTGCCCCAGGAGCTGATGCGTGATAAGTGGGTATTCCGTATTCCTGCCAATCCACACGGGCCACCGGAACTTAACCAGAGCAAAGCAAAATTCCAGATCATAAAAAGAAAAAATGATCACGAACCTTGATTGGTTGCCTGCGTTGCACACGGCATCACGTGTTAATACCTGCTCACACTGCTTTCAATGAACCTAACCTTGATTGCTTCTAACCTCCACTAAACAGTTGTGAACGCTGCCGTAGTGTAGCCTGTGGCGCTTATGGTCAGAGGCAACCATTTGACATGGCCAGCCCACCCGACGCGGTCGCCTCGTCTCCCCGAGCCTTCTTAAGGTCTGGTAAGTGTGGAGACCCCCCCCCCCCACCCCGGGGGGTCGTTTTACTTACCTTTGTTTCTGAAGTTTGCTGTCGCCAGAGGATAGCGTTTGGATTGTGGGCCCCTGGCGGGCCCGGGCCTGCACACCGTGGCCCTGTGCCCGTTGGCGCGGCTGCTGTGGGCACCGTAGGTTGAATGTGGCCCGGCCTGGGGTGGTCGCGCGGCGTGAGAAGTGACGGTGGAGCCGCAGTTGTCAAACGGGTACATGAAAAGCTTCGTAAATGGTTTTTGGTGTCTTGCGTCACGGAAGTAACCTTGCAGAGTTGGGAATTTTCGGTCAGCCTCCTGATTATATTCTCGTCAGCAGCTCGCTGTGCAGTAGGTGTTTTTACACATTTTTACAGCCGGGAAGGGAAGCTCACTTGGTGAAGAGATGAAGCAGCTCGCCCAGGTCCCGAGACTTAGGGTTCAAAGCCACGCGGTGCGCTTGGTCGAGGGGCTGGGGGAGATGTGCGCACAGGGGCTCGTAGGCGGCTGTATTGGTAAGACCCCTTGCCAGCTGGACGGAGGCTGTGGAGCTGCTCCTCCCGGGGGCCCGGGTGTTGAAACCGGTTGGAGGAGGTCCACGCATCCAGGAAGGACCAGCTACGGGTTCCCGTTTGGAACCCGGGCCTTCGGATGCGGCCAGTTAAGTGGCCTTGGCGCGGAAGCGAAGGCTGGAGCCACCTTGGCCACTCGGGAGAAGCCTGTGGCAAGAGGCTGCTTTGTCCCTGAGGTGCCTTAAGCAGAGTGTCCAAGCCTCGCCCGGCTGGTGTGGCTCGAGTTGAGCGTCAACCTATGAACCAGGAGGTCACGGTTCGGTTTCCCGTTGGGGCACAGGCCCGGGTTTCGGGCTTGATCCCCAGAGTGGGGCGTGCAGGAGGCAGATGACTCATGATTCTCTCTCATCATTGATGTTTCTAGCTCTCTCCCTCTCCTTTCCTCTCCGAAATAAACTATATATAAAAGGAATGTCTAATCCTCAGGGCCCATTAACAGGTGAATGTGAGCTGAGCCAGCCAAAAGGTGACAGTGAAAACGTTCTGTTTTCTCCATAGCCGTTTATTTCCATTTCTATTTCAAATCCTGTTTTGGCACGATAGAGGAGGAAAATCTTGGGAAAAAATAAGAAATAGCTCAGGAAAGACTCAGTCCAGGGAGATAAAAAAGCTTCTACATTAAGGAGTGAAAACAATTCTTGTCTTCAGTGGTCATCAGCTAAATGACAACAGCATACGCAACATTGCCAATGTTTGACTTCTGATGTAGGCTCTGAACTGAGAGACCAAGGGGCTATCTATCTATCTTTGGACTGTGTTTTCTTTCGTTTAAGCACTAGGCTGTTCCCCACTTTGGCAGTGCCGGTAAGGAGCTGGGAGTTTGCAGGGGCTGGCAGTTATGGGGAAATAGAATGCTGATGGTGAGATAGGCTTTCCTGCGCCGGCAGTCCTGCACATTTCAACACCTCCGAGCGGCTTTGACATTGCACAGCGTTTGAAGGCACACACAGGAGGCGTTCCCAGCACCGCGTCGTTACACTGAAATAGAATGCGGCCAGAAGCAAAACAGAAAAAGACCCGCGTCACTGCCGTTAGCCATTTTACAGACGATTCCTTATACTTGACTTGCAATGTGTATACTTTTTGGAGGTGCCTCCACCCAAAGCGTAGTGATGACTCTGAAGAAATACTGAAAACTTTCATCTGTTAAAATGCGAATACACAGAGGGGCTTGCACGTACAGGTTATGGGCTCATGTGGAAATTCCGCGTTTCTGTTGGAAATGATTGTTTCCCCGGGGTAGTTCCTTGGAGGTCGTCATTGTAGGCGCGTGTTTTATGGAGTCATTTATCAGTCATTTCAGAGCTCGGGTCCACAGCTGACCTTTTCCTGGCCCAGATGAAAGCCCGTCTCTTGCTTTTGGAAAATCCCTTTCCAACGTACCTAGGTCGTTTTATGTATTTTAATCCTCTTTATCCCTCCTGGAATGGTCTGCGTTTTGTCCGTTTCTGCTCTTTCTTGAATGTAGTGTGTGTCCTGCATTTCTGTGTGGTGCTTGTGCTGTGCTTGGACTGCTAATGTGTCAGTCTGCGCTGTGGCCGAGTGTAACTCCTCTTGTTCAACCGCTTAAACCCAAAGAAAGATCTGAATGTCCAGCTTCCTCCCTCCCTCCCTTCCTCCCTCTCTTCCCTCCCTCCCTCCCTCCCTTCCTCCCTCCCTTCTCTCCCTTCCCTCCCTCCCTCCCTCTCTTCCCTCCCTCCCTCCCTCCCTCTCTTTCTTCCCTCCCTCCCTCCCTTCCTCCCTCCCTTCTCTCCCTTCCCTCCCTCCCTCCCTCCCTCTCTTCCTCCTTCCCTTCCCTCCCTCCTTTCCCTCCCTCCCTCCCCTCCTTTCTTTCCCTTCCTCCCTCCCTCCCTTCTCTCCCTCCCTTCCCTCCCTTCCCTCCTTCTCTCCCTCCTTTCTCCCCTCCTCTCTTCCTTCCTTTCTTCTTGTATTAAATTTTAAAACTTTTTCCGTTACAGTTACTAGATGATGTTATATTAGTTCCAGGTGCACAGTGTTGTGATGAGACTTTACATCTTTGAGACTTGGTTTCCTTGTCTGTAAAAATAAAGATAATAATACCCCCTGAAGCTATTATTGCGAGGATTAAATAAGATGCTATGTATGTGAAACACTTGCTATTAAGGAGCTGGCCAGGACATTTTAAATATGTTCTTGTCTCTCCTAAACACACGTGGCTTGTTCAGTATTGCTGGTGCGCATCCAAAGTGGGAATCGCCCACAGCAAACACGCGTGCTTATTTCTGTCCCTCGTTTTGGTGTCTGCCCTCTGAGCAGCCGTTTGACTGAGGAAAGGCGTCACGCTGAGCTGCAGGGGGCTCAGAAGGCAGCGTCTAGGGACTGGCCGGCCCCTCCCTTGCTCACCACCCGGCATCAGCTCCCCGTCTCCTGCAGGGATGGGGGCGCGGGGGGACTTGGGCGAAGGCCTCTCTGGAAGGGGTGTCTGAGCTGAAGGAGGAAGCGGGAGTCACAGGAGCCCTTAGGGTGGGGGCTCCAGGGAGGACGTCCGGGTGGAGCGAGGGCACAGGGAGGAGCTCCGGGAGGGCCAAGGGACAGGGCTGACCGGGTGGTGCTGGGGGCGGGTGCTGGGGGGGGGGGTCACGGGGCTGCCCGTGGAAACCTGGGCACTGCGGGGAGAGCCTGGAGGGGGCCCTGCTCAGGCTGCAGACAGGAGGCGGGCCTGCCCCCTGGGCGCCGTCTCCGGCTGCACACTTCCGAGTCCCTTTATTTCACAGGGACTTAGGGTCCTCTCTGAGCAGCTGTGTGTGGTGTTAGGCTGGGCACTGGCAGAGGATTAATCATTTCCATTCGTTTTCTCTCCGCTTTGATGGGAATTTTTTCCTTTCAAATGGAGGCTCTTTTGAGTATAGCTCATCTAAGGCAGTTGATTTCAGACCTTTACGTCATGTTTGTATTGAACATCTTTAAAATGGCCTGCCGGTAACGGGCGTTTCTGTTAAATGTCTTTAAAATAGAGGTATTCAAAATCAGAGCTGTTTCCTTAATGTACGTATTTCCGAGGGGAATTATCTTTGCTTTGCGGGCTCTTCCTGTGAGTTGTTATCGCTGTTTCTATCAGTTCAGAGATCCTTGTTCACATGGAAATACACCGCGACGCTCAACTAATTTGTTATACCCACTTAATCCTGATTCTCAGTAGGCTTGTAGCTTCGATAATTATCATTTGTTCAATAACCACCAGGATGAAAAATCCTGGCAGGATGCAAAGTTAATTATTACCATTTAAAGGAATAAAAACCATCTGAGGATTAGATGCGATCCTTGGATTCTCTCCTGCTGCGTCACACGGTACAGTATTGGCGTTTGTACCCACGACCTGCACCGCACGTCAGCCTTTCCTCCGCCTGTTTATTCTACCTTTTCAATACTTCCTGGAG
The DNA here is from genome assembly GCF_963259705.1 of Myotis daubentonii. Lineage (NCBI taxonomy): Eukaryota > Metazoa > Chordata > Mammalia > Chiroptera > Vespertilionidae > Myotis > Myotis daubentonii. Next base: position 57,682,782 of record NC_081854.1, on the reverse strand, counting down.
AGCCCTCCTCTCCGCAACCCTGCTGTCACTATCTTTTAAAAAAATCACATTTTTGTTGATTTTGAGAGAGAGGAAGGGAGAGGGGGAAAGAGAGAACCATCGATCAGCTGCCTCCTGCACCCGCCTGACTGGGGATGGAGCCCGCAACCTGGGCACGTGCCCCGACCAGGAATCAAACTGTTGACCTCTCGGTACCTGGGACAGCGCTCAAGCGCTGAGCCATGCCGGCGAGGCTGCTCTCCCTCTTAATTCGAGGCCCGAGGGTGCATGCTGTAACCCACAGAGGACCCCGTGCCTCGGCTGACCTCTTCCCGGCTGCCCTTCACTTTCTGAAGGTTGGGTCACGTGACGCCTTGCCCTCCACCTCCCAGCGCCTCTCCATCATCCAAAGGGCAGAGGGCAGACCTGGGCCGGGCCGCGCTGTCCAGCCTCCCCGCATGTGCTCTGTGCGGTGCTGCTGCCTGCGAGCCGCTCCCAGATGCCACCCTGTGCCCTGGCTCCTGCACCCTGATCCCGGGGACTCTGTTCAAGGCCTCTCTCTGAGCCGGGTGCACGCCCCCCATCTTCTGTCCTGCTCCAGCATCTCTCACGCCACATATTTCCCCAGGAGCCCGTCCCTGCAGCCCAGTGTCCAGTGATTCCCTGCACTGGCTCCGCGCTTCCTGCGCTCCGTTTAGCTCCCACGAGCATTGCTGTTAGATACGCACAGACCCGTTCCCTTCTGGGCGACGAACCTCTTCAGGTCCGAGATGGACCGGGCTGTAGCTCTGAACCAGTAGCCCCAGATACGGGGCCTGGTGCTGGGGACTTCAGGTTGAATGAACCAATGAGTCACGCCAGGAAGAATCAGTGCAGTCTGAGTACCGAGGGAACTTTCCAGAACTCCGTGTTGCCTAATCATTTCACCTTTTCTTTAAAAAAAAAAATATTTTTTTTATTGATTTTAGAGAGGGAGAGGGATAGAGAGATAGAAACATCAATGATGAGAGAGACTCACTGATCGGCTGGCTCCTGAATGCCCCCCATTGGGGATCAAACCCGCAACCCAGGCATGTGCCCTTGCTTGGAATCGAACCCAGAACCCTTCAGTCCCCAAGCTGACACTCTGTCCACTGAGCCAAACTGGCTAGGGCTCATTTCCCCTTTTTATTGGGCAGAGGGTCGTGTGGGCCCCACGTGTGAAGTGATGTAGCCGTGATGGTAGCCCAGGCCTGACTGTTTTCAAAGCCCGTGTTCTTTCCAAAGCCTGGGTGTCAGGGGCTCGCCCCGTCCAGGAGGTCTGTGCACGCTGGGGCCGAGGGCGGGGCATGGAGAGCAGGCTTCGGACCCGGGGTTAATTTCACTCACCGAGAAGTGAAGGTCGGCTTGGAAACGGATTGACCTGGCTCCCTTGCATGCTGGGTCAGTTAACGGCTCCATCGTGGGCAGGTCTTCACAGAAGGCAGTGGCTGCACAGGACCGCCGCAGCCTTGGGGGGGTGGCCAGTGTGGGTGTGCGTGGGCCCTGGCCCGCCTGGCCAGCCGTCTGCACGCGGCTGCGTGTGGATGAGAAGGACTAGCTCCCATTCGTTACCTAAAAAGGCCGTGCTGGAGACTGTGCACGAGTCTCCTTAATCTTTTCTGGTTATGAATGTTTTTACTCCTATAGTTGTCGGACTTGACTAATTCATAGTTTATTGTAATTTTTTTTCTTACCATTCAAGACTTCATCATGCCGACTGTACAAAGTGTTATGGGGCAGGTTTTTTTTTTTATATATATTTTATTGATTTTTTTACAGAGGAAGGGAGAGAGATAGTTAGAAACATCGATGAGAGAGAAACATCGATCAGCCGCCTCCAGCACATCTCCCACCGGGGATGTGCCCACAACCCAGGTACATGCCCTTGACCGGAATCGAACCTGGGACCCCCCAGTCCGCAGGCCGACGCTCTATCCACTGAGCCAAACCGGTTTTGGCTATGGGGCAGTTTTTGATTAGCAGTAATAACACTCCCATTAAACGCACTGCTGAACTTTGCCAAGACAGGAAGTACCGACCAGGTTCCGTCCCAGTATAAATGACAGATGGGAACGGTGTGGTTCCGTTTCAGAATGCTGAGCGGCTGGACGGGCGATTTCCCTGGGACTCGTGTAGAAGGACGCGTACACAGCGGAGGCCTCGTGTCACATGCTTTACGGCTATAATAGACGACATAACACAGTGAGGGAGTCTTGTGAAGATTGGGAATGGTGTGGAGGGAAGTTCTTTCCCCTCCACGTAACTCAATCAGTGCTGAGCTAAGGCTCTATCTCTCCTGTAACTCAGGAGTTCGGAAGGTGAGCGTTTCCGTGGTGGTGTAAGTCTGAAGCATGACTCCAGGCTTCTCCTGAGAAGTCTGATGTGTTCAGATGAGCACTGTCCTTTAGAAAGTGACCCCCTCTAAGGCTCTCTGTATTTATTCTCGGGATCAAGTCATTGCAAAATCCTATCCTTTTATGATTTCGTCCAGACCCTCCTCTGTGAGGAGTGGAAGATCAGAAGGGAAGAAACCATAGAGAAGAACAGAACAAGTTTAATTACTTTATGGTCGCAGCATGGGTCACTGAGGAGTGGGTCGTGTGTAACTTCACGCTGTTTAATCGTCATCGCTGCCGCCTCTGCGTAGCTTTTGGCAGCTCTCAGGCCTCAGAGGGTGTCAGCCCGTTTGCTCTCTAAGTGCCTCCTGAGAGCTCACTGCGTGCCAGGCGCGCTGGCATTGGGCCGTCACAGGAGGGCACCGCCACGGCTGAGGGAAGTGAAGGGCCTGTGCCATTCCTGAGCATTTCTTATAAAGAGGAGTTCCAGACAGCTCTGAGAGAGATGAGCGTTGTCGGGCTGCAGCTCTGACCTCCCGGACATCGTGCCGTGGCGAGGCGCCCGACGGCCCGCACGTGGGAAAGGGAACTCGGTCTCGGACCGCGTGCTTGGCATTCACGAGGGCCCCGGGAAGCGCCCGCAGCTCCCATGTCCTTAAGCAGGTTTATCGGCTGAGCGCCTCTCTGAAGGTCACAGGGAGGGCTTAATGCGTTTTTATTAGAAATAAAGTGGACCGTGGAGTGGCCTTTTCACATCTCATTTGGATAAGTTGAACCGGCAAAGTTTACTGTATTTTTAAAAGTCGTGTTGTTTCCTGTTTGCCATTTCCCATTTGAAACGCGTTTCTTACCCAGCTTGCCATGGAGAGAGTCAGGCTTAAAAAGTTGGGGCTGGGAGGTGAGGGCATGAGCGGGGGGGCGGGAGAGCAATGGGGGGATAAGGACACATGTAATACCTTAATCGATAAAGAAAAAACAATATAAAAACAGTCGGGGTTGGGATGAGCTGTGATGATAAACGGGCTCACTGAGTAAAGGCGCGCACGTGTACATGCAGTCGGCTTGTGATTCCGGAGCAGCTGCTGCCTAAGGCAGGAAGGGGACGCGAGCACTGAGGGCTCTCGCTCTTCTCCGCCGACGTCTGCGTGAGGCCTCACGTGTCGGGATTGGAGCCCTGGGTGCAGGCAGCCTCCAGGCAGTAACCGGCTTGCGCCCCAGTGCGATGCCAACCTCAGCTTTGCCAGGAAGACAAGTGGGACAGGGCATATAAAGTGTCTCGCGCAGTATTGGGAGGAGGCATTCAGAATTTCCCTTCCTGGGGTGAGAGGGCTGTGCAAGTGGCCAGTGGACACCCTCTCACGTAAGCTTGAGACCATCAGAAATATGTAGAGAAAAGCCGCTGTCCTGTCCCTGCTGGCGATCCTTTCCACCAGTTCGCTGTGTGCCCCGACTTTGTAAAGTGCTTTGTTTATCTGCATGTTCACCTGCATTTGTAAAACCACACGTGTAGTCATCTTGGCTGAGTTTGCAACACATAGTATCATACTATATGCCTTGTTCCCTGACATTACTTTTTCACACTGTATTTTTTTGCTCTTTCCTGGTATTACAAACAGGTCTGCTTCATCCCTTTACGGTGTTAAGGTATTTCATTGAATGGAGGTGTCACCATTTATTCGTTTCCCCCCCCTGGGGGTACATCTGTTCTCTAATGTTTCAGTTCCTGTGCATGGACCAACTGGACAGTAAAGGAAATCACGGTTTACACTTTGTTTCTTTGCTTTGCAAGGAGAGTTTGGCGTCTGGAAGATGCTCCGTGTGCTGAGTCATGCACAGTGCATTCAGATCTCTTAACTGGAACAGTGACCGTGTCGCCAGGAGATCCCTTCTTCAACTTGTCTGACTGTGGGAGTCTGATGGGTGGCCCTTGACTGTCGACTCCGAGGGCGTGGGTGGGTCGCAGACAGGGCGGCCTGTGAGGATGCTGCTGTCACCTGATCATCAGCGTTTCCTAAAACACGTTTTGTCAGCGTCTCTCCTTCATTTCCTTCCTTCCTACCGAACGTTTACTGCCGTCTGCTGTGTACTAGAGCCGGCCCCTGTCACAAAGCACTTTCCAGGGTGGGTCACACATGGAAGAAACAGTGAGAATGACATGTTCTGTGATAAGGAAGAGCTGTCTTAATTGTTCACTCGGCGCTGCCGGCTGCGGAGGGCGGGGCAGGGACCCCTGGCACGTGGGCCACCCGGTTTGATTCAGTAAAGACTTGCTGAGAGCTTCCTCACGCCAGCGTTAGAGACACAGGCCGAGAACGCACCGGAGTCACTTGTCCCTTCGCTGGTAGTGTCCTTCTAGCTTTAATCGGTGCAGGAGTAAAGGGAACTGTACGATGAGGACATTAACATCTAAAGGCAATGGTGCGATTTCAGTTTCAAAGTTGCTGGAAAATATATTGTGTCATATATAGATGATGTGTAGGATAAACATATAGATTCTGTACTCTGGGGACCCTTGCAATCTTAGCAGCTGAAAAATTGATGTTCTAATCTATACTAATAAAAGGGTAATTTGCTAATTAGACTGGACATCTTCCGACGTCCTTCTGGATAAAGCCACGGTGGTGGGGGCTGAGGCAGAGGCTGTTAGGGGCCATCAGGCCAGCAGGGGAGGGCAGTTAGGGGCGATCTGGCTGGCAGGGGAGCAGTTAAGGGGCATCAGGCCAGCAGGCAGAGGTGGTTAGGGGCCATCGGTCAGGCAGGCAGGCGAGCGGTTAGGAGCCAGCAGTCTCGGATTGCAAGAGGGTATAGGCCGGGCTGAGGGACGCCACCCCCCAACCCCGTGCACAAATTTCGTGCACTGGGCCTCTAGTATCCTGATAAGCCAGAGGTGTGGTTTGCCTGCGTTTTGTGTGTTCATAGACAAGACCGTCTCTTCGCTGTCCCGTGCCTACTGGTCTGCACCTGCCTGCCCTCTCACCTTGTCCACGTGCATATGTGACTGGGGGCAGGGAGCCTGCAAGCTCTCGGAGCTGTGCGCCGTGCCCCTCCCCAGGGCAGGCTCTGCGCACTCCTGTGAGCTCGCTGTGCAGCACGACGGCCCAGGGTCCTGGTTGTTCTCTGCTGCCTTGCACACGCCCTGTTGCTCTCTCAGCCTCCGCCCCTCACAGCCCGCACAGCTGTGGGCTCAGGCTTCTTAGACTCGTTCCCGGAAGTCACAGCCCTGAGCCCGGCCTCTGTCTGCGCAACTGGCTGCTCACCGTTAGCGAAGGCAGGAGACCCTAAACGTGCACCCTCTGACCTTCAGCGCGGCCCCTGTCTGAGAGGATTGTTTGTAAACTGCAGATGGGGACACTGGCTGCGCCTCCCCTCAGGCTAAGATTCTACTTTCATGAATTTTATGTATTTTTCTGCTAGAACCCAAGACCCATAGGAAGATGGAAGTGCTTTATGTTTCAACTTTGCGTCAGTACGCAGTACTGAGGGCTCCCTGAGATCCTGTATGCAGATCAGGGCGTGCTGCCCCAGGCATGGAGATTTTGAGACCTTCATGCAGCCACACAAACGCTGTGGTTGAAGCCATTGGTAAACATCACATGTCCATGGTCGGTTTGAGATCTTACATAACATTGTTCCATCTGAGGAAATGCATGTAGGCCAAACGCTCCGTTATCAGACACTACAGTGTTAATGCTGTTTTGGAAATGAAATTGCAGTTACTCAAGAGGAAATGGTCTATTTGAATCCCATAATTTTGGATGCTCTCTGCTTAGAATTTAGGATAAATGGATCTTTCTATTCAATATTTTGTAACCTAAAAAAAAGGAGGGGCCAGTTGGATCTTTTAAAAATGTACGGACTTGACTTCTTACTTTAAAATCAGTTAGGAACCTAATTCCCAGTGCATCAGATACCTCCATGGGAAGAGCTATTTTCTTACAGAATAAAAATGGAGCAGAAAATTGGGGTGGCTGTCTGTGTAACCGAGGGGTTACACACACAAACCAGGCAGATCACAGATTTGTCCTTGTGCTGGGCGGCAGGCCGACGCGCGCTCCCTGGGTCGGAGGTGGACTCGTGACCCTGAGTGGGTGGTTTCTGGGCGCTTTCCACAGGAATTGGGGGGTTCCTTAGCCCGTGGCTGAGGGTTCCCATGCTTTCCTGTCATTCAGCCGCTGAGAGTGGGCGCTGGTCAGGTGAACGATTGAGTGGCAAATGGTCCTGGTCACGGTGAGCTCTGCGGCGTTTGAGCCGAGCGCCCCGCTCGCGCGCTGGAGAGTCCCCCGGCTGACGTGCAGTGGTCTCCCTTAGAGTCCAGGCCACACCGGGGGACCAGGCGTCAGAGCTCCTGCCTGCGCCGAGTGGTGGTGGGTGATGCCGGGGAGCATGTCGGCGCCCTGTTCTCCGGGGCGATGTGGGTGAGCGGCTGGCAGAAGGCCGGCGGGTGCGGCTTGAGCATTGGACACAGCGCGGACCTCAGGGCAGGTCAGAAGGCGGATTCCTCAGGCGGAAGGGAAGCTGATGGGCCAGTGCGGGCACCTGAGCAGGAGAGCTGTTGGAGTGGCTGGTGGCTGCAGGGTGCGGGGGGGGGCGGGGATCTCCCTACAGTCAGACCCTCGGACCTGCTTCAGGGGAGCTGTCTTCTCTCCCTTCTCCACCCAAAACGCGAACCGTAGTGAGATGCGATCGCTCGCCCGTAAGCGCGAAACCCTGCTCGTAGCTTCCTCGGCGGCCGCGGCCTCCTGGGGGCGCGGGGTGAGAGCACCGAGGGTGACAGGCTCCTTCCCCGCAGGCTCCGTGTACGAACCTCTGAAGAGCATCCACCTTCTGCGGCCCGACCATGAAAGCCTGTGGGAGAAGCTGGACCGTCACTACAGGACCGGTGAGCAGCAGGGGCGCGCCCCGGGCCGGCGCTGGCTCTGCTGGCTCCTCCGTTATGTGCTGGCATCAGCGTCATCCCCTCACTGGGCTGTGGGGGGGAGGAGGGGGCTGCATGGGGTGCTGGGGCTGCAGAAGGAGCCGGCGGTCACATCCGTCCTGGAATAGTTGTAGCGCTGTCACCGGGGTCCCTGGTGCCCTTCAGGCTTCTGGAACATTTCAGAGGCTTTCCTGAGGGCGCTTGCCCGGTTTGTGGACGGGCTCGCTGCTCATTCACTTAGGCCTGGCTCCCGGGCAGCCCTGCACCTCGCATAACCGTCTCTAACTCATCGCAACAGACGGTGACCTCGGGTCACTGGCACCCATGTCAGGCCCCTATCCCGCTGGTGCTTTGTTTTCTCTCTGTGTGTATGTTTGTACGTGTGTGCGCACGCGTGTGTGTATACGTGCACATGTATGTATGTGTATGTGTACATGTGTATGTGTATATATGTGTGTATATACGTGTGTATGTATGTATGCATGCCTGTGTGTATGTGTGTAGGTGTATGTATACGTGTGTGTGTGGGGGGGGAGAGGGAGGTTCCCTCTTTGTCCCTCAGAACTAAGTGGAAATGTCTGTGTTTTGTGTCAGTTTACTTCATGTGCCATATGCTTGGACTGGAAGGGCAGACACTGTAACATTTGATTTATTTGTCTCCCCTACAGTAAGGATTTTTGCTTGTTTGCTTCAAGTTTACCTTAATTCACCTTCCTTTGGTCAGGATTCCGGTCTATAGTTTACGTTGTCCTTTATTTCCTCTGTGGTCATATCTGGCTACAAAGATTGGCTGCAGTGGCTTAGCGTGGAGCTCTTCCCGTGTCATCAAAGGTTTTACGCTGCAGCTCAGTTTAGAAACAGCAAAACCGTCAGAAGGGGGCGAGGCGGGGCGGCCCGGGGGCAGGGCTGTGCCGCTCACGCTTCTCCTGCCTCCTTGCAGTCAAGGCCACGGTGCTGCTGTACCAGAGTCCCACCACCGGCCTCTTCCCCACGAAGACCTGCGGCGGGGACCAGCAGGCCAAGGTCCAGGACAGCCTGTACTGCGCCGCGGCCGCCTGGGCCGTGGCCCTCGCGTACAGGTGAGCGGTGCGCGCTGTCCCTCGAGAGGGAGGGGCGTGCTCCCAGGACGCCGGGTCAGCTGTCCCTGGCTCTGCTGCGGACTCCCGGCACCGTCCCGTCTGCCTACGGGTTGACACGGGCCTGGTTTTCATGCTTCACGAGCGTAATTCCTCAGCTCTGGGCCTGCAGGTGAGCATTAGGTGTTGGCAGGAGGAACCGCCACAGGAAGGAGCTGGGAGGAGATACAAGCACGTGGAGGGATAAGTCAAGGCCACAGCGCTCCTGTGCCAGCCCAGCCCCGGCCTCCTGCTCACGGGCTGGAAGGACTGGTATTGCTAAGCTGTCCTGGCACCTGCAGCCGCATACAGACGCATGCAGCCCTGTTAGAGGACCCGCGGCTGCTTCTCAGAACTGGAGCACGAATCCTAAGATGCATCCAGAACTACAGGAGATCCCAAGTAGCTAAAGAAATCTTGAGGAAGTTCAAAGAGGGAGGGATCAGGCTCCCTGATGTCAATACTATAATACAAGTCAAAATATAAAATAATAGTCAAAACGGTATGGTACTAGCATGAAAAATATATATACTGGTATATATATATATATATATATATATATATATATATATATATATATAGAGAGAGAGAGAGAGAGAGAGAGAGAGAGAGAGAGGGAGAGAGAGAGGGAGAGAGAGAGAGATCAATGGAGTTGTATGGAGGGTTCAGAAATCAAGTGGCCATTGTATAACCTAGAAGGATCGATATTAAAAATTGCCTCTACCCTGTAACAGTGAGTTTTAAAAATATCTTTTGGTAGATTTTTCCAACATAGAAATATCGCTTAAAATTTGAGCCAATTCCGTGTGGAAAACATTGTCTGCTATTTTTAGAGCAATTGCCTTCCGTCCTTAAAAGAAGGAGAAATCGGCACAAGTTTCATCCTGGGATTTTTATATTTCTTTGGCAGCATTTCTGCATCTGCTGGGAAAATGGGGCTTCACTGTTAGAGAATTAGTAGACGTCGCCAGAACATGGGATTAGCCAGATAGTTAAATACGTAATTATCGGCAGCTCAGCTCCCTTCCCAGATCCCTTTCCGATTTCTTCCCTGCGCTATCTCTCCCGCCCAGGCGCATTGATGACGACAAGGGGCGGACGCACGAGCTGGAGCACTCGGCCGTGAAGTGCATGCGAGGGATCCTGTACTGCTACATGCGGCAGGCCGATAAGGTGAGGCGCCGGCCGGGCTGCAGCCTCGGCCCCCCGGAGTGAAGAGCCCACAGCAGCCTCTCCCGAGGGGCAGGCACTCAGAGGGCCAGCACGGCCCCTGCCTGCCCAGCGCGGCCCTGAAGTACCGCCTTCGGAGAAACCCTCGCGGCGGGTGGTCGGGAGTTGCTGTTCAGGCTTCGGTCTGTTTGCATTTTGCATCGGGTGTTTGCTCGATAAGGAGTTCTCGGGAGCCTCAGTGTCCGAGTTCTACCCGCTATTACTGTACCTGAGAAAACCCTCCTGAAAATGCCCTTTGGGCCCGGCCAGTGTGGCTCAGTGGTTGAGCATCGACCTAGGAACCAGGAGGTCACGGTTCGATTCCTGCTCAGGGCACAGGCCCGGGTTGCAGGCTCGATCCCCAGTGTGGGGAGTGCAGGAGGCAGCTGATCCATGATTCTATCTCATCATTGGTGTTTCTATCTCTCCCTTCCTCTCTGAAATCAATAAAAATATATTTTAAAAAGAAAACAGCAGACTGTATAGGTCACTGGAAATGAAAGGAATAATATACACAATAAAGCTTTGTAAACGGCAAAGCACCATACACATATAATGAGGTATTTCCTACTTGCCTGTATGCCTGTGTCCAGGGTCCTAATATAGTAAGTGTCTGTGAGTGTGTCACGTGTCCCCAAGGCCAGCCCAGGCGGACGGCTCCTTGCAGAGGTGCACACCAGTGATTACTCGGGCAGTCTTGGGTATGTAGCATTTTGTATGTTTTTATCATGTGAATATTGTATTGTTTTAATTTATGCTTGGAATGGTAAAAAATGGGATGGTACATTTTCTTTTTAAGACCTATATCTCAAGTTAAAACTTAAAAGGAAAATCACCTATATCCTGCCGCCAAAATATGGCAACAAGAGCATGTCCCTCGCAGAAGAAGTAGATGTAGTCGCAGGCTGGTGATAGGGACACGTGACACACTGTCATTGTCAGCCGAGACCGGACTCCGCAGGTCACGAGTGTAAAGGTTCAGGAGTGCATTAAAAAAATATATATATATTTTAAATATATCATTGATTTCAGGGAGAGAGATAGAAACATCAATGAGGTTTTTCAAGGCCTGGAATGCAGCTGTGTCAGGCTGACATGCTGAGTCACAGAGCGTGTCATCTATAATTGAAGCGATTACCATGCGCGTTGTTTTTCCCCGCGTGTGTGAAGTGCACAGTTTACCTGACAGTTACTGTTTCCTGAGCGCCTGTCATCTGTGAATCCATCTTCTCCCCACAGGAGGGAGACCTCCTTGAGAGCAGGTAGATCTCAGTGAGCATCGCTGACCAAGGGAAAGGATGTAATAGCGAGGCTTTTCTCTGTGGTTTGCTGTAGTCAACTCTTAATTTCCTTCCTAAACACTCTTCACCTTTACTGATTGGCCTCCTCAGTGACGGCGTCTTTTGCGTGTAGCTCGAGTGTGACTTTAGCGGTCCTGAGCCCTCAGTGACAAAGGCTAAGCGTGTTTTCCTTGCGTGCTGGTCATTAAAATCAGCGAGCTGTAAGGCGATGGGACGACGTTGGGATTAGGAGTCTGTGCAGACCACAGGGCACAGGGTGGGATGAGGAGTCTGTGCAGACCACAGGGCACAGGGAGGGATGAGGAGTCTGTGCAGACCACAGGGCACAGGGTGGGATGAGGAGTCTGTGCAGACCACAGGGCGCAGGGTGGGATGAGGAGTCTGTGCAGACCACAGGGCGCAGGGTGGGATGAGGAGTCTGTGCAGACCACAGGGCACAGGGTGGGATGAGGAGTCTGTGCAGACCACAGGGCGCAGGGTGGGATGAGGAGTCTGTGCAGACCACAGGGCACAGGACTTAAAGCTCCTAAGCATTTTCCTGCTGTGATCTTTCCTGCTCCCACACCTGTCAGAGCAGGGCTGGAGGGCGTTACTGTAGCTGGGCAGCCCCCCTCCCCCACCTGCTGCCTCCCTTGCCTCGCCTCTTCCTGGTGCTCACCTACCCTCAGGGGCCACAGCAGTAGGGCATGTCGCCCTACGTATTGGAACACGTGCACCGTGTGTCCTTCGCCTTTCTGTAAAGCTGAAGGAAGCCTGAGTGGGGCTCACCGGCTGTGCTGTGCCCGGACGGCTGGTCATCTCCGTCGTCTTAGGTGAAACCATGCGGAGGAAGTCGAAGGCTTTCTACTTCCACTGATCTCTTGTCGTCAGACACGCTTCCCGACGTAACTTCCAAAAACACAACCCGAGAGAGGCTGTTAACTGAGGGTGGATTTGAGGGGGTGAGGGGTGGTCCTAGGTCTGCAGGAGGGAGAGCAGCTGACTCCCGGCTATTGCCGTCTGGCACGTCTCAGGGCTCACCTGCTGACGTGCATGTTCCCTCTCCCCTCTCGGTGTCTGCGCCTCCCCTCACCGGCTGGCTCCCGCTCCCGCTCGCTAAGGAGAGGCCTTCCGATGCAGGTGGGGCGGGATCTGCCTCGCACCAGGCGTGCACGCTGCTGTCTTTATCGACTTAAACATTTGTTTGCTTCAAACGCTACTAAGTAATTGCCAATTCATGAGAAACCATTAAAGTTTCATAAAGCTTATTCTCTCAGGATCGCCTTGAGAGATGGGCTTTCCTACCTGAGTGCATGTTCTAAGGCTACACATTGGGAATGGAGGACACAGTACTGTTACCTTTTCCTGAACGAGAAGCTGTTTATTCACAAGGACACATTTCAGAAAAGCCAAATAAAACAGAGACAGAGAAAACATGAATCTAGATTTTTTAAAAATCTTCACCTGGGGATATTTCCTCATTGATTTTTTGAGAGAATGGAAGGGAGGGAAGAGGGGGGAAGAGAAAGAGAGAGAGAGAGAACACCATGTGAGAGAGAGAGACGTCGATTGGCTGCCTCCCACACGCACCCTGACCTGGGCCAGGGATCAAGCCTGCAACCGAGGTACGTGCCCTTGACCGGGAATCAAATCTATGCTTTGGTCCGAGGGCCGACACTCTAACCCAGGGGTCCTCAAACTACGGCCCGCGAGCCACATGCAAATACAAATATTGTATTTGTTCCCGTTTTGTTTTTTTACTTCAAAATAAGATATGTGCAGTGTGCATAGGAATTTGTTCATAGTTTTTTTTAAACTATAGTCTGGCCCTCCAACGGTCTGAGGGACAGTGAACTGGCCCCCTGTTTAAAAAGTTTGAGGACCCCCCTGCTCTAACCACTGAGAAACCCAGCTAAGGCTCTAGGTTTTCTTAGCCGAGCAAATTTTGTGTTAATCATTCCTTACTTTTACTTGCCAGATGTCAGACGCCATAAAGCACGAATTAATGTCTCCTTGATTTTGGCTGCTTTCACAAGAGCTTTTTGTCAGTGATTCACATGCAACTCACCCCATTGCATTCCAAAGCTTAGAGAGTCTGGGCCTTATTTTTTGTCTGAAATGTTAAATTACTTGTCTTCTCGCAGCGTTAGGGCTGAAAGCAGAGGCACGTGATTTTCCTTCTGAGCATCTTGAATCGTTTAGCAGTTGCCTTTCCCCGACGCAGTGATTGGATGTGAGTCCTCTGCCGGGTGCTGTGTGTCTCGGAGACAAATAACAAACGCCGCCCGGCAGCTGCGGCAGCCACCTTATTAAACAGATCAGACCGTCTCCTTCGATAGGTCCTTACCCAGGAGGCAAGGTGGCTTTTGTTCTAACTTGACCCTGTTTTGGTCTCAGCTCCCAGGACGGTGTTTGAGATGATAATGTTGTGTGGAAGGATTGACCGCACGGATGTCTGTGTCGTTCAAGACCATGGTCAGCAGTTATGGTCTGAGTGATGTTTTTTTAAAAATGTTTTTATTGATTTCAGAGAGGAAGGAACGGAGGGAGAGAGAGAAATATCAGCGATGAGAGAGAATCATGGATCAGCTGCCTCCTGCACACCCCACACTGGGGATGGAGCCCACAGCTGGGCATGTGCCTTGACTGGGAATCGAACGGTGACCTCCTGGTTCATAGGTCAACGCTCAAACTGCTGAGCCACCGGCCGGGCCTCTCTCACATCTTTTCAGAGAGAGAACCCCGTTGCTTTTCCACTGAGTCTTGTGCCATCCTGTTCACCCTCCGCTGCTGTCCAGCGGGTGCTCGCGGGGACCAGCCCGCACCTGGCATGCAGTCGGCTTCAGTCAGCGGTTGCCAAGTTGAATATGACCGAGACGAGACGGGCGTTGTTGTCCTTGGAGCGGGCCTGTAGGGCATTTAGTGTTCACGTCGTGTTCTGCGACGTTAAAGTGGACGTCCAGCGAGCAAGGGAAGGCGTGGACTGCGTTCCTGGGAAGGGGAGCGGGTGGGAGGGAAGGAGCCATGCGGACAGGAGCCGGGCTGCGTTCGCCCCTCGGAGAAGGAAGCAGCATTTCCGTTCGGCGCCCACTGACTCCGCACGTGGCCCGCAGCGCCGTCACCGAGTGTCAGGGCAGCGCCCCGCCGTCAGTGGGACACGGAGCGGCCGTCCTGCTGCTCCGCGTTGCTGGGTCAGTGACATCCCAGTGAGGACCCACGGCCGGTTGACGCCGTCCAGTCAGCAGTTATGGGTTCTGCCTGTTTTGTTTCTTCAGAAACAGTCACGTCTCTGGCTTGTTCTGCCCTCTACCTACAAGCAGTGACTTTCCTCGCTCACACCTTTCACGAGGAATAACTTGGGATCTGTAGCTTGGCCGTGAACGTGAACGGCGAGCATTGTGTACCTGTTGCCTTTGCTTCCAGGTCCAGCAGTTCAAGCAGGACCCACGCCCGACAACCTGCCTCCACTCCGTGTTCAACGTGCGCACCGGGGACGAGGTCCTCTCCTACGAGGAGTATGGGCACCTGCAGGTGAGGAGGCACACGGGCCTGCCCTCCCCGCAGAGGAGGCTGGAGGCCTCGCAGTGTTTCACAGCGACTTCAAGGTGGAAGGGCGCCAGCTTGACTCGGATGGCTGGGAGCCGCAGGCGGGGTTAGTTATGGGGGCTGAATACTGAATCCACAAGCAAAAAGGGCAGCTGGAAAGGTTATGATGTTAGGACCACCTAAAGGAGGAACACACGGTTTTTTAAAAGCCATTTTTGTGTATTGATTTCAGAGAGAAGGGGAGAGGCAGAGAGACAGAAACATCCATGATGAGAGAGATTCATGGATTGGCTGCCTCCTGCCCTCCCACCCCCCACACTGGGGATCAAGCCCGCAACCCGGGCCTGTGCCCCGACCAGGAATGGAATCATGACCTCCTGGTTCATAGGTCGACACTCAAGCACTGAGCCACACCAGTTGGGTAGATCTTACAGTTCTTTTCTGTGACGAAAGCTTGTACTTGTCATCAAACCTGAAAGAGTTTCGACACTTAGGAACCAGGGGATAAAAGACCATCGACGGGGCCGTCACGGCAGATCAGAAGTTCCTGTTCCACAACAGTTCATTTTTAATATGTCAGTTTCCCATCCAGCTAAACCTATCCTTGAAACGACACTCCAGAGGCTCTGGGGTCTGAGTTTTGTCTTTATAATGCCTTAACCATAGGGCCGGGGCTAAGAACACGCTGCAGGATTCGATGTTCTGCTTCAGCATTGCCCGCTGCTCTCAGCTGGACCTCCTGTTGCCTGTCCCTGAGACCCAGATACCATACACCTACTTATCCTTAATGCGTCTCCTTCCTGCTCCTCTTGCAGTTTCTCGAGCTGGAGGGCAGAATATTTACTACCCATTATTTGGTGCTAAAATAAGACCTTCTTGTAGTTCCCCTCTTTCTAACGATCAGAAATGTCTTACTGAGTGTGACTCCTCCAAACAGTGCGGCATCTCCATTTCTGTGTAGCACAGACTCCGGTACTTACTTGTGATAAATGCGTACGTGGGACCCAGGATCCTATGCGTATGTCGTTGCTCAGCCTTCTCTCAGGGCTCTCACATAATTAGGCTCCAGGCACCTCTTGCTTTGGCAAATGTTTCCTACTTGAAGTAGGGTTTTCAGATGTTCACTCCTCATTTATTGTTGTATCCCAGAATTGAAGCGCAGTGCAGGGCACATCGCAGGTGTTCAAGAAATGCTGGTCACCAGCTACTTGGCAGTCCCTTTGCAATTGTCACTTACTGATCGTTTCTCACGGAAGCACCCCAAAAGTCGGAGCAGAGGGCTCGTGGAGGTGGAGCCCTAAATGGCTGTCCGTGGGAATAGAACCTCTCTGAAGCCGTTTCTGACGTGCCAGTGTCAGTGCTGGAATAAATATTTGGGGGCTGGCAGTGCATGCAGCCCTTGAGACAGGCCGCTCAGAAGCCACGTCCATCTAAATTCCTTAAAACCAGCATCTTGTATCTTTCTGTGTGGCCGCCTGCATCTCGACGAGGCCCTTGTCTGTCTTTAATAGACCAATACACTAAAAGAAGGAAACTCATTTGCTTATAAACCATTTGTTCACACATAGATTTGAAAGGCTCTGCTATCGCGCTGAGTCAAACGGACATGGCCTGCCGATGCCCTCGAGTCCTGCGCTCTCTGGAGGAGGCGCTTTAGCTGCGTAGTGTTTTGGCCGGCAGAGCCCCAGCCCATGGGACGCGCGTGCATGTGAGATGGTCGACATGACCAAGTGCCTTTGGGGCAAAACGGTGCCCCCCAGGCGTGCGTTAGCCCAAGTCTGAAAGTGGGTCTTTGAAAACAACTGCCGTAGAAACACCTCCGTGTCCTCCGGCGGCCGTTCCCTCTCCAGGCGAACCGCCCGAGGACGTGAGGGGGTGGGTTTCCTCCGGAAGCTGGGGTTTCATCAGGAGCTAGAGCCGCAGCCCCGTCATGTCACGATGGGGAGGGAACAGCGTTCGGCCGCAGCGAGAGCGGAGGGCTGGTCGTCTCATTTTTACATGGAATCCGATGACAGCGTTTCTGCTGCTCCCTGTGACCCTTCCCGGTGCTGCTTGTTTTCAGATCAACGCGGTGTCCCTCTACCTCCTCTACCTGGTGGAGATGATTTCCTCGGGGCTGCAGATCATCTACAACACCGACGAGGTACGCGCTCCTCCTGCTCTTTAAAAAATGATTTTATTGATTTCAGAGAGGGAGGGAGAGGGAGGGAGAGAGAGAAACGTCAATGATGAGAGAGAATCATGGACCGGCTGCCTCCTGCACACCCCACACTGGGGATGGAGCCTGCAACCCGGGCCTGTGCCCTGACGGGATTCGAACCCTGACCTCCTGGTTCATAGGTTGATGCTCAACCTCTGAGCCACGCCGGCCGGGCTCCTCAATTCTTTAGCACCGAATTTCATCTCCAAGGATCTCTCTTATCTTACTTTTTAAAACTCATTTTTTGTTTAATAAAAAATGGATCATTCTTCATTTCATATAATCAGAGACTGGATTTGGGATATTGGATCAAAGTCTTTACATTTTCAATGCTCAGCACTTTGAAAATGAACAAACATGTAGCAAGTTATAAAATTGTACTCCTGTGAAGGCTCTAAGGCGATCTGAAATAGAAGCTTTCAGGATATTTTAGTAACAAAGAAAGTACAATAGCATTTGCAGATTTTCTGTTGTTATTTGTTTTTTTACATCATTCCTTTTTGTGACCCTCCTTTTCCAAGTGGAGAGACACTTCTATCATATTGTATTATCTTCATTTGCGGGCCTCTCAGTAGGGTTCTGGGTGTTTTTCAAAAGACAGATATGCTCTTTTCTTCTTGGAAATTTGAACTGAATTTCCGCTCAGACCACCCAGAGTTGAGGGGTGTTTCTTTCATGGGCGGTCATGCTGGACACACACACCTGCGACACACTTTCAGCTGAGCCCAGCCAGACACAGGCTCTTACTCTTTTTTTTTTTTTTTTAATACATTTCTTTATTGATTTCAGAGAGGGAGGGAGAGAGAGAGAGAGAGAGAGAGAGAGAGAGAGAGAAGGAGAGAAACATCAATGATGAGAGAGAATTATTGATCGGCTGCCTCCTGCACGCCCCCCACTGGGGATCGAGCCCACAACCCGGGCATGTGCCCTTGGCCGGAATTGAACCTGGGACCCTTCAGTCCGCAGCCGACGCTCTATCCACTGAGCCAAACCAGCTAGGGCGAGGCTCTTATTCTTGAGATGGTACACACAGTGGGAGCACAGGCTCCTACTATTGAGATGGTACACGCAGTGGGAGCACAGGCTCCTACTATTGAGAAGGTACACGCAGTGGGAGATCCCCAAAGAGGAGGCGTGCTGTGTGGACTGGTCCTTCTTCCTCGTCTGTGACCCCTGCGGGGAAGACATGGCCAGACACTAACTGCCAGGACCATCAGTGGGCACACGAGACCGCTGGACGTGGGTGCCTGCAGTCCTGCCCTCTCGTGGTGTTCAGCCTCCTAGGTCCTTCCAGATGCAGCTCTACAGAAAGCCCAGTCTATTTAGAAGTGAAGAGAAATAGCAAAGGAGAAAGGATGATATGAAGAAATTACTAATAACCACTAAGGTTGCTCTGTTCCATTCATCCAAAAATTGCATGTTTTCGTTTCATCTAAATCATCCTCATTTTTAACACATTGTTTGTGGGTAGTTTTTATCGCGCGCTAACAGGTGGCATGGGCCATTTTTGCTATTTTTTTGCGCAAATGGCAACGTTCAGTAAAATTACGATGACTTTAGTTTACGTATTTATACGTTACCCGCATTCTACTGCTAGTCTATAAAAAACGCATTAATATGTGTCCCGCGCTCTACTACTTACAGTCAACGTAAAACGTATAAATACGTTTCCCGCATACAGTGTGTTTTAATAACATTGGGAAATATTGGAATTCAGGTATTCTGGGTCGCGAAGGGGTTGGGGACTCCTACTTCAGACCAGTCGTAAGCAGCCTCCTAAATGTAAACAAATATGAGAAGTGTGACTGATTGAGAAGCCCGCCCACCCGGCTTCCCGTGCTCCCCACCCCGGGAGGCGCTCCGAAGCCGGGAGAAGGGGTGGCTCTGGGCGGGACCAGGGTGGGGCCCATGCACAGTGAGCAGCAGCCCACGCGATGGCTGCCCACGATTCCCGTGAGTATCACTCACGGCGGGTGACAGGCCTGGTCAGTGGCGGCTTTGTTTTGTTCGGTATTTTATTTTCATTTTCAAGTTTCAGCATTTATTTTTTGCTTTCTCAATATCTGCTCTGGCTCATTTTAAAACTTGTCAACTGACGGATTTTATAAATACGATATTGCTTTAAGCTTTGCACTCTGTTTATATGGCTTATCCATACTTAAGCAATTTTGGTATCTTCTCTTTAATTTTTTCCCCTTGTTTCCTTATGCTTTTTCTCGGCCTTGTAGGTTTTACCTGGCGATATAAAATTTTTATGTAGCCAATATCAATAAGCCTTCAACGTGTGCACTTAAAATCCCGGGTAACCGGCAGAGTCTGGGGGCTGAATCCGGGTCGCACGGCGGCAAATGGGCTGCGTAGAGCCTTTCAGGGACGAGGTTCCTCTTAAGACACGGTCTTTGCTCTGACACATGAAGGCTCTGAGAACGGCTGCCGCTGTGTGCGTGCTGGTGGAGGTGGGGTAGCATCGCCACTCTAGGGGGGCCTGCGATGAAGGGGGGCGAATGTGTGCAGCTGGGCACATTGAACCATTCGCGATGGCTAAACAAGACCCTGCAATCGGGACCAGAGGTCCCTAGAAAATGCCTGCATGAAAACGAGTGAACTTGAGCTCAATAAGAGCGGACCATGAGCTCTGCTGTCACAGTTCTGAGACTGTAAACTTCATCAGGCGTCTGAAAGTTTAATGCAGAAGCCGTGTGACCTGGCTTTTGTTTGCCCCCCCCCCCCCGCCCCCGTCAGCTCTGGGTTTATAAGAAGGGGTGCCCGCGGCTCTGCAAAGTGGGGGATTAGAATCCGGAGGAATAGAAGTGAGACAACAGGTCGACCCCACGGGGGACTGGCTTGTTTCAGAACTGAGAAATGCCTTCTTACCACCGAGGTTTTAGAATATTTAACATCTCACATGGGCATTTGCGATTCCAGCTGTTACCCACTGTGAAGCAGCGCTTTCTGTCTGTCTTCATTCTTGAGATGCGCAGCCCTTGCGAGCGGCATAACGCATCGCTGGAGAAAGTGGGGGGGCACTGACATGTCGGCTCTTCCGTGTGGTGTAATGTTGGCGCCTCCCTTTAGGCCCGAGGGGAGAGTAGCAGGCGGACCACAGCGTTCACAGCGCTGTAAGCGGCACGGGAATCTCAGCTCGTCAGAGGGCCGGTTTCAGACGGGGCGTCATCGTCCGTCAGGATCTGAGCATCTGCTGTGGCCGTGTCCTCACGTTCCGCTTCTTGTCTTCCAGGTCTCTTTCATTCAGAACCTGGTGTTTTGTGTAGAGAGAGTTTACCGGGTGCCTGACTTTGGAGTCTGGGAACGAGGAAGCAAATATAACAACGGCAGCACCGAGCTGCATTCGAGGTAACTTGCTGATTTCTGAGTGGTTTTTATTCAGTTAAATGTGTGAGTTTGAATATGAGTTAAAATCAGAGTGTTAGATGGGAACTGTGGCTTCTATGTTAATTTTCACCTGCTTCCTTCCTCTGTGTGATGCAGATGAAATTCGCTTACAATTAAAGTCAGAGTCGGCTCCCCTGCCCCAGCAGCTGCGGGAGGAGCAGGCGGCCCCCAGCTCAGGTCAGAGCTGGCTGGCCTGGACCCGCCCTCCTCTCGGCCGGGCAGCGATGCTCTTTGAAAGTCAAGTCCAGGGAGCTGCCCGACCCCAGTGTGCACGCGCTGCATGGAGTCCCCCCCCCCGCCCCCCCCTCGTTCACAGGGCCGAGCTTCACCCTAACCGGCAGGCCCAGACCTTTGGAATCCAGAGTAGCGCCGGTCGCTGTTTTCTGGAAGAGGTGCGAGCAGCCGGGAGTCTGAGTCAGCCGCAGTGGCTGCCGACTGCGGTTACTAGTGTATGAATTCCCCTGCTCCTTGGGGTGAGGGAAGTAGCTTTAGTGCCTGGTTGCGCCTTTCAGACATTCTAAATTTACGCCCAGGAGTTCAGCTTTTAGCAAAAAGCGGAGCTCGGTGGGTCCTAGTGCTGCACACGGAAGGATTTGCGAATGTGGAGGTTATGAGCTGCAGGTCAGCTTAGATCACTGAGATGCGCGCGGAGTGGGGAAGCAGGCTGGGAAGCTGGGTACGAGGGCTGTGCCGCTCTGCGCCCTTTGGATGGAAGGGCTGATCACAGGAAACATGAAGCCGATGGAAGATGTTTAGTAAAGGTAAGACTGGCTCCAGATGGCTCGCTGTATGAAGTCTCCACTCCCTCAGTTTCCCCATCCGCAAAATGAAGGCAGTGATAGTTTCTACTATGTAAATGGTAACGGTCACACTAACATACATACATGTTAACAGGTGTGTGCATATGTGTAGCATGCACGTGCATATGTATGTGTGTATATGTACATATACATGCGTATATATGTAGCATTTGCACACCTGGCCTTGGTAAGCACTAGCATACAAGTGCACACGCACATATCAGAATATTTTAATAACAGACACCAGCGGGAGGACAGTTCAGTGCAGACGTTAAACCAACTCCGGCAAGTAGAACATAGGAAGATAGTGCTGCATTTTAGCCATCATCCAAGTTAAGTTCTCAGCACTCCAGGTTAGCAGTGAAATTGTAAGGGGGCAGTGGAGGTGACGAGCGAAGGGGGTTTTGCGTTCACCATCACGGACCTGGCGGGGCGCCCCGCCCCCGTGCTCTGCCGGCCTGCGCTGCTCTCGGCCGCGTCGCTGCACACAGCGCTCATCCCAAAGTGACTGCTTCGTCCCGTGTCGTCGCTGGTGCTCCAGTCCTCGAGCTACAGCAGCAGCCACGTCCTCCTCTTCCACTTCCTGCTACGTGTGGGCTTGTTTGTTCATCCCCACCCGAGGAGTTTCCCATTGATTTTTAGAGGGAGTGGGAGGGAGAGACAGAGAGAAACATGGATGTGAGAGTGACCCATTGATTTGGTTGCCTCCTGCACACAACCTGACTAGGGCCGGGGAACCTGCCAAGGTACGTGGCCTTGACTGGAATCGAACCCAGGACCCTTCAGTCCGTGGGCTGATGTTCTCTCCACTGAGCCAAAACGGCCAGGGCCATGGTATGTGGTTTTGCCAGAACCATCCGTGAAGGTCCACTGAAACCACAGCCCTGCACAGCCCTCTCTCAGGAGGTGGGGCTGGTCGCTGGCAGGCAGAGCAGGTGCTGGCGCCAGGAGGCGGAGTTCAGTTCCCGCACGTGCCGGTCACGGTGGGTTTGTAAATCCCCGGGCCTAACCCATCATCTTTTTAGAAAAGTGTCGATCTATCCGAGCGGTCACCAACTGGTGGTCCGTGAGGTCTGAAAGGCTGGCGACCGCTGACCTACACCACAGATCACTTATTACAGACCAGCTCCCAAGCAAACCTCCCTTTTCGTTGGCCCTCTGAAACGAATGGGGAAGTCTCTGGGGCAGAAGTCACAGTGGGGTGTGCTCTGCTGGTGCTGGTCCCTAATGTTAACATACCCGTAGCTAATGACAGAGCCACTTTCCCAGACTGCCCAGTGCTGGTAAGCATTTCCAACTCTAGCAACAGCATGTATGGTATCTGCCGTTAAAAAGATCCCATTAGGCGTCTGTTTTATTTTCTAAATGGCTTGCTGTCGCCAGAGACTTAAATATACAGAGGAAAATAAATTAACATATTTGTACATTTCAATTAAGTCCAATTATTTAACCGATTGCATGGGGAAAAGGATGAAGTGGGAAGAACTGAGCATCCCCGCTCGTCCGGGCAGTGTTGGTTTCTGTGATGCTCTAAGTAGGAGACGGTTTCCAGCCCACCCCGGGCTGTCTGCAGAGAAGACAGAGCCGGGCTCCTGCGTGTGTCTCCTCCGGCGCGGCTTCCTCAGGCCGCGCCTCGTGGGTGAGGGCCCCTCACGCAGTCTCACTCACACGTGCACCCCGCGCTGCGGGCGGAGGGTTCTGTTACCCGCTCCAGCGGGGAACGCTGTGCGTGAGCCGCCGCCGCCTCGTTCTGGGTGCGTGATCGTCGGGGCCCAGCTCAGGTTCCTGCCTGCTCACCTGTTGCTGCAGATGAACCGCATGGCCGAGAGGCTGGGGGGGTGCAGTCCCTGGTGCACTCGGCCACAGTTTCTGAGACGCTATTGTCCGAGCGTTTCTGTCTTGTAGGCCGCCCTTTTCCGGGCCCCGTGGCTGGGAGCCGGCTTTCGCGGGGCCTTTCTGGTTTGTGCCCCTACTGGCATTTCCCCGTTAGCGCTGCTTCACCTCCAGGCTGGAACATGCGAGGCAGCCGCCTTCCCTCTTCCCGGGACTTTGTCTCCCTGCCTGTAACGCCCGGGATTTTTAGTTGCCCTTCGTGAGAGGCATAGAGAAGGTTGCGTGCGCCACTTCCTGTTTCCCATCTACTCACCATCCTGTGGTACAAATAGCGCTCCCCTGAGAGATGGCACATGAACACGCCTTGGAAAGCGTGGGTCACAGCGACACGGATCGCTCAGAACGCGCTCAAGCACCTGCAGGGCTTTCTGCCCTGGGCATGGCCTCTCCCAGGGAGGAGGGAGGGGGTAGGGGAGGGAGGAGAGGAAGGGGGAGAGGGAGAGTGGGAGGGGGGAGGACTGGCTTTGCTGCCAGGCTCCGGGCCAGGCTGCTGCTCCGGCCCCGCTTTGTTAACTCTGCCTGGGAGACGTGCTGAAACGACAGATCATTAATTTTGTTCAGTATTCCCGGCGAACGCAGTTGCTTTCAGAAAACAGTTGCAGTAAGGAAAATAAACGGGATACGAGGTCTAAAATGCTTAAAGGTTGCTATTTATAAGACGACAGTGTCCTGTTTTCAATGACATTTGGGTCTCCCCAGTTTTGAGCACAATTGGTGGCTGATGAGAGGCCTGCTGACCAGCCGTCTGGGGACAGAACACGCTGCCTGTTTACCGGTCCCCGAGCGCGATGCTCGGCTGGGCGCAGCTCACCACGCTCACCGCGCTCAGGTCGTGTCTGACGTGAGAGTCTTACAGGCCCGATTGACGTCAGCACAGCCCTTTTGCGTTGGTCTGAACTGACGGTGCCCAGCCTGGTGGTGACTGTGCCCCGCTCATCCCCGCAGCCTCCTCCCAGCTCGCCCTTTCCCTCCTGCGCCAGGGGCTGTCCGTGCTGCCGCGTTAAAGCTGCTCCCACCCGTCCTATGGCCATGTGTCCACGCCAAGGGGACCTTAGAAACATTCCCCCCAGAGGTCACTAACGATCGAATAGAAACACTAAAACAGCGACGTGTCATCCCGAGGCCTCCCAGACGTTCTTCTCCCGGAAGTTGTTATGAGTGTTAATGAAGAAACTGGCTTGTGACTATTCCTCAGATGGTGGTGCTCATTTTGTAGCCAGATGTGTCAGAGTTACAGCGTGTTCCTTTCCCTTTCAGCTCCGTTGGCTTAGCAAAAGCGGCTCTAGAAGCAATTAATGGATTCAACCTCTTTGGCAATCAGGTAAAAAAAACATAGCAGCAGCAACAAACTTTGATTACTTTTTTAATTACCTGTTTAATTAATTTGGCCACTCATTAGCCAAGTCATTCCTCAGTATCGCAGAATGTCTGAGATCTATGTCGCGCGGTCGAACAGGCTGCCCTGGGACTTGCCAGTTAAATTTTAGTTTCCTAACTAAGAACATTGCTTCATTTTAAAAATCTTTTAGTAAAGGATTCTCGTTATCTTTTTAAAAAAATATTTTTTATTGATTTGAGAGAGAGAGGAAGGGAGAGGGAGAGATAGAAACATCGGTCGGTTGCCTCCTGCATGCACCGGACTGGGAATTGAACTGGTGACCTCTCTGTTCATGGGTTGATGCTCAACCACTGAGCCACACCGGCCCGGCAGAATTCTCATCATCTTTGTTCAGTAACTTTTCCCTCAAATCTGCTGATGAGCTTTCACATTGAAGACATTTCTGGCATTATATGCCGTGTATTTTCCGTGTCAGTTCTCACACCGGTTTCTATGTGATGTACACCAGCGTACAGCTCTGGGCAGGGGAGCGCGTAACATATACAGCCACGGAATTGCAAGTCTGGGTCCTAGCTTAACCCTCCCCTGGCTGTGAGTATGTCTAAATCTCATTTTCTTTGGGACAAGAGAGAAAACCCTGAGGGTTGCCTTACACGTTCAGAAGGTCATTAACCAGTCCCTGCACGTAATCAAGTAGCCTGGATCGAGCTGCTGATGGGAAGGAATGAAATGTAAGAATACCGCATCCTCTGGGTCAGGAAGCCGCGCGTGTTCTTCAGCAATGTCCGTAAAGAGTCCTAAGCTGGGCGGGCAGAGGCGGCTCCGGCTGATACTACAGTGAACCCCACGCTATTAAAATGCTAGGTCAGCGCAGATGCACTGGAGGGAGTTAACGGAGGTGTAAAATGTGGCGGTTTCTGTTGGGGCGATGACAATACTGGGGACCCCAAGCGTTGAGTGTAAGAAAGTTCCTAGTGGTACCAGCGGTCTCCCCCTCCCCACGGACACCTCTTCCCTCCCTCCCACCTCCTCTGGGGGATGGACTCCCGTCACACCCGGGACGGGAAGGATGAAGAGTGAGGCCGACAGGAAGGGACTGGGACAAGGGGCGCAGCACCCATTCTGGGCGCTCTCAGGGCAGCCCTACGTCACCCACGGCCCACACTCGCCCTCTCTCGTGGGATGTGGGTGTGAGAGCCCGTGGACTGCTGCACCTCTCCCGGGGATGCCGGGGCCTCTCGGGGCCTCCGACCGGGTCCTTGGCCTCTACCCACACTCCTCTCCTCCCGGGGAGCCCAGCGCTCACGCAGCTTTCGGTCGTTTTATTTCCTTTTCACCCTCCCTCTCCACACGTCATTTAACGTGCGTGCGTGCCAGTGTGTGTGTGTGTGACAGAGAAATAGGAGGGTAGTATGGCATAAATAATGGCATTGAGCCTTGTTACAACAGCCAAGAAAGATGGGAGCAGCCGGGGGCGCTGACGGATGAATGGGTGTACGTGTGCCCGATAGACTAGGAGTCAGCTGTAGGGAATAAAGTCTGGACAGCTCCGTCAGCATGGGCATGCCTCGAGGGAATTATGGGAAATGAATCAGAGAAAAAAGACAAATACTGTATGATCTCACTGATGTGTGGGATGTAAATAAACAGCGGCACAAGGTCGTAGGTGGGGGGAACTGATCGGTGTTGCCAGAGGTGGGGGAGGGCAAAACCGGGGCAGAGGGGCAAAGGCAGAAACTCCGGTGAGGACACCAGGAGTCGGGGAGGGGGCGCGGTGCGTTCCCTAGAGCACCGTCAGGGCGCCTCCGCGTGGGCAAGTCTAGCTGTGGGCCTTCAAATACGCTCGCGAGCTGGAGGCAGGCGCCGGGCAGACTTGTGATGACTGAGGAGGGGAGATGGAAAGCTGCCCAGGGCGCAGACATGCTGGCTGGCACGTCCCCAGAGAACATTCTTCCTTCTCCCGTCTTCACGGGAGAAGTCACCACGCGACCTAGAGAGGCCCCGTCTGAACGCGAGGAGAGATCGCTCAGGCTATGCAGAGCGCTCAAAGCAAGGCATCCTGCCTCCCTCCCTTTGGACGCTGCCGCCTGAAACGAATGTGTCTGATCCTCTACAGCAGGTGATCATTAATCCCATCTGTACGTCCTCCTCAAGGATGGTTTTTGAAAAATCGCTTCTGAATACGAAAGCTGCCTATGGCCCTGGGTGATTTTTATCCTCCTGTAAATCGACCATATGCCTAGAGCATGGCCTGGTTTTTTTTTTTTGTTTTTTTTTTAAAGATTTTTAAATTGATTTTGAGAGAGAAAGGGAGAGGGCGAAAGAGCAAGAAACATCCATGTGAGAATGAAACATTGATTGACTGCCTCCTGCACGCCCCCTACTGGGGATGGAGCCCGCAACCCAGGCCTGTGCCCTGACCGGGAATCGAACCCGCGACTGTTTGGTGCTCGGAACGATGCCCAGCCAACCAAGCCTCAGCAGGCAGGGCGGCTGGTCCGTTTGTAAGAGGACAGAAGCCATGCCGCTGGCTGGCCTCTGCCCGGTGAGGACTGGTGAGAGCAGGGGCCTGTCCCCCTGCACACCTTCCTTGGAGGCTGGGAGAGGGGAGGCCTGGACAAGGAGGCCATTTGTTTTTTGGCAGAAAATAGAAGGTGACTGTTCATATTAATCAAATCAAATCAAATTGAGCAAGAATTGCCAAAGCTACCATTTCGCTTCACTCCTTATAAATTAGCCTCCTTAGGTTGTGCCTTTAAAATTTCAACTCGGGGCAGACTTGCATGATGTGGCATGCAGGCAACTTCCCTAATGACCAGCCTAAGCGCACATGGGGAGTCTTACTGCGTTCTCTATTCACAGGCTAACTAATGTTGGCATTTTATTAGACTAAATATCTTTTATTGATTAGTCATCAATATATTTTGATTTGTAAGAAAATATAGGAGAAATAGGAAAATAACATTTGTTATGATTACAAAGTTAATCTGTGCATTGCAGGATATTTGAGAAGACCTGACTGTGCTGAAAAGAAAATTAAAATCTTCTGTAATAGAGCCGCGCTCACATGCGGCCCGTGCTGTTGTTTTTGGGTGCAGTTTCTTCACAGTTCAAACGCCCGGCTCTGTACAAGTCCCGTCTCTCTCGTTCCAGGGCTGCTCGTGGTCGGTCATATTTGTGGATCTCGATGCTCACAATCGCAACAGGCAGACCCTGTGCTCCCTGCTGCCCCGGGAGTCGCGATCTCACGTGAGCACCTTTACCGTGAATTAGACGCCGTTTGTGGTGTCGCCTCTGGGTGACTTCCACATGCCGGGAGGAGACCTCCTCAGAGTGTTCTGGCAGTTGCTTGTGGCTCTGTTTTTTAGAAAACACCCCAAGTGAGAGTATTTAATTATTTTCAAACAACTCTTGTATAGAAGAAGTAGCACAAGATTTTGATAAAAGTAAAACCCACAAAGACAAATAATATCATGTCATTCCTGCACCCCCAGATTTTCATCGCAGGCGGCGCACTCCTGTTTGTGGGTTTCCGCATGGTCGATGTACATATACAATATTTTCACTTTACAAAACTGAAGATATTCTTAATAATGCTCTGTAACAGAGTTCTATGAACGGACATGCTTCCATATTTAAAAAAAATGGTTTCCACAGTATACATTTTAATGGCTGCTAATATACTGTCCTAGTTGTCAGACATTTAGATTGTTCTGTTTTTCGCGATTATAAACAAGTTGCTATGACAAACTAAGTTGTAAGGACTAATTAATTATCAGTGTGAAATTTCACACACTGCCTTAATGAAGATCTCAAGCCTGAGGTCAGTGTTGAGCCTTGAGAAGACTTACTCGTGGATAAGATTGTCTCCTCTGAGGCCCACTGCCCAGGCCACGTGGACGCCCCTGTCCCGGGGCACGCCTCATTGGCACCGGTCCCTGCCCACTCCCGACTCCCTGGGTCTCCGCGGGCTGTCGGCCATGTCGCTGTAGGCCCACCGCCCCCTCTTCTCGTCCCTAGAACACAGACGCCGCCCTGCTCCCCTGCATCAGCTACCCTGCCTTCGCGCTGGATGACGAAGCTCTGTTCAGCCAGACACTCGACAAGGTGGTTCGGAAGCTGAAAGGGAAATACGGCTTCAAGCGTTTCCTGAGAGACGGGTATAGGACGTCCCTGGAGGATCCCCACAGACGCTACTACAAACCGGCTGAGATTAAGGTACCCGAGAGTGCCACCCCCGGTGCCCGCGGGTCAGAAGTGCCGCCTGGGTTTGCGTCCGGCTCGTCCGGCTCGGCCGCTACCAGTGGGCGAGGCAAGGAACCTCCTTGCACGTCCTCTGCGCCACTGTGTGGAGGAGGAAGTTAAATCCCTGGGTGCGTGGTGAGGCGCCCCCCGCTCCCTCGCTGGGGAGGCCTGCAGGCATGTGAACCCCCTTTCTCCAAACCCTTCTCTGACCCTGGCAGACTCCGGGGTTCGTCCCTGTTCCTGACACACGTGGACGGACATCTCAGAGGGCGGCAGGCGCTGCCTCCTCACCGCCTCCCTGTGGGCTGGGCCCTCGAGAGAGCGCGTCTGTGTTCTCAGCCCTCGTCCTGCTGATGCCGGGCACGGGCGGTGCTAAGTCCCCGTGAACATTTATGGAGTGAAGGCGCGCTGAGCGATGATGAAGCACATGAGCTCTTGAATGAGTCCAGGGAATTTAAAAAACAACGAATCAGCCCCGTTTTGTTATACAATAAGTCACTCCTTTTGCATATCCCACGGTAATTGTGACTGATACATTGCCCTGACACTGTGATTGTCCCAGCTAATTGTTCATGACATTCCCATATTTTATTTTCTGTTCTAGCTGTTCGATGGCATCGAATGTGAATTCCCCATATTTTTCCTGTACATGATCATCGACGGTGAGTGAGCTTCCCTGCGGCTGGGCTGCGGGCTGGGTGTGTCGGGGGGCGCAGGCACGAGATGCCACCGCGTCCAGCCGCTCAGACGGCGCCTGTGCCATTTCGGCATTTTACGCTCTCCCACTCCCGGCGCAATGCTAAATCACTTAGAGAATTAGAACCACGCTGTGAATTATTATTTTTAAAGATATATTTGTATTGATTTCAGAGAGGAAGGGAGAGGGAGAGAGAGAGAAACATAAATGATCCTTACACTGGGGACTGAGCCCGCAACCCAGGCATGTGCCCTGACCGGGAATCGAACCACTACCTCCTGATTCATAGGTCGATGCTCGACCACTGAGCCACGCTGGCCGGGCTGAATTATTTTTAAAATGATACAGCTCTATTTTCATATTTAGAAAGAAGAAAGTTTCATGCGTAGAAACCACAAATGCTATAATCTGCGACACCGAATATCTATAACATTCACACTGAAGAATCGAGAAATTTCAATTAATAATCAGTTTTCAATCCTAAATGCTAACATGGCCTTCTGAAATTGATTTCCTGGAAAACTATCACACATTTTCCTTACCTTTTTTTAAGTTTATGTTTATCATTTACCGAGATAATTACCAAAATAGTGGTAGGTGGGCCGGTGGCTCTGCGGGGAGTCCCCGCGTGCTCGCTGAGTGGCGCTGCGCTGTGCTCTGCGTTGCAGGGGTTTTCCGAGGCCACACCGCGCAGGTGAAGGAGTACCAGGACCTGCTGGCGCCCGTGCTGCACCGGACCACGGAAGGTAGGCTGCGGCTGCTGCAGGCGCTCCTCCCCAGGGCCTCCCGGAGGCGCCTTCCACGTGTGCATGAGTCCTCTTAGAGCAGTTGCTGTCAGACGGAAGGAAACGAGGGGGCCTTGAATGAGTTCGAAAGAACAGTCTATTCACTTGTCACAAATGTGTCTTCTGAACGGAGTGCATGTGGCACGGCCGGGATGGGGGATTCAGGTGGTCGTGGCTGCAGCCACTGCAGGACGCAGGCCGGGCGTGGGTCCTCCTCTGCCACCCGCTGTAGCTCCTTTGCTCTGTGCTGGCGTGACAGGAAGGACTGGTTTTTTAATCCTTACCAGAGGATATTTTTTCATTGATCTTTAGAGAGAGCGAAGGGGCGGGGGAGAGAAGCATTGATGTGAGAGAGATACATTGGTTGGTTGCTTCCATACATGCCCCAACCGGGCTGGGGATGGAACCTGAAACCGAGGTACCTGCCCTTGACCAGGAAGCGAGCCTGCGCCGCCTCAGTCTGGGGGCTGCGCTCTCACCACTGAGCCCCCAGCCAGGGCGGACGTGACGGACCTGCATCAGGTCCCGGAACCGCGGTGCTCAGGGGAGTCCGCCCGCAGAGGGCCACGGCCCGGGGCGCTCTGGCCTCCTCTTGGGAGCCGCCTGTGGCACCTTCCTCGGGTTACGTCCATGTCCGCTAAGACGCCGCCCTCTGAGGATGGACGTCGTATTTTAGAAATGACCGCAGGCCCGTCCTCGGAGCAGCGTGTGGGCTCCAGTTGGAGGCAGCGGGGCTCAGGGAAGAGCGGGACGGAGTGCTCTGTGTGAGACAGAGCTCATTCTCAGAGGACTTGCAAAGGCGAAGCTCCAGCCCGGCCGGCGGGGCTCAGGGGTCGCGCTGACCGAGGAACCAGCGCAGGACGGACCCTCGTGTGGGTGTCAGACACACGTCAGTCCTGCCCGACGCAGGGAACGGAGCTTTAGGGAAACCTGTGCGATCTCATTAGGAGACGAAGTTTCCCACGGGCTGACGTGCAGCAGCTCAGAGTGCTGCCTTCCCTGTGGCACCCAGACTCCGGCCTTCACACACTAGCACTTCGCTTCCCCTGAGGAGCAGGTCTGACCAGGCGGCCGGGGAGGTCCTGGGCCCGTGCGGAAAACGGTCTCTCTGCTCTCAGCCGGGCTCCGGGTCTGAGCCCCCCCCCCCCCCCACACACACACCAGGTCCCAGGTGTGAGCTTCCCCGACCCTCCCTCCCTCTCAAACCGGCTTCCTCGCCGCCTGCCAGCACTGCATCGCGCCGCAGTGGGTGCCCTTCCAGGCGCCACAGGAAGCGTTGGCGGAAGCGTGACCTGCGCGTGGAATCGGGTCCTCAGTTCTTCCCGGCAGCTTCTGAAAGGGGCCCCCCAGGCGCTTCCCGTAGCCCGTCGGGCCGTCACCTCCTGCACCAGCCTCGTCTCGCTCTGCTTCCTAATAGTCACTCTCGCACCCCCAGGCCACCCCGTCGTCCCCAAGTACTACTACGTGCCGGCCGACTTCGTGGAGCTGGAGAAGAGAAACCCCGGCAGCCAGAAGCGCTTCCCCAGCAACTGTGGCCGCGACGGGAAGCTGTTCCTCTGGGGCCAAGCCCTGTACATCATCGCGAAGCTGCTGAGTGAGTGCGGACGGCGGGCGGCTCCCCAGTCTTCGCGCCCAGACAGTGTGTCTGCGGCCATTACTGTTGGTCTCGGGGTGGGTGCGGTGCGGAGGCCGGGGAGCGGCTTCGTCTACACCGGCCTCTGAATGCGCCTCTCACTGCGAGCCGATGGGCAGTTTCTGGAAGGTGTCACGTCGGCGTGGGCCGCTCCGGTCTCGGGGCTCCGGCGGCGTGCGGGGCTCCAGCAGAGGCTGTGGGAGCGCCCATGCACTTCATAGCATAGAATGACATTCCCGGCTCATGGGATGGCCACCTGCGGTCAGAGCTTTAGCAAGCCGCTTGCCAAAAGGGATGGGCTATCTCCAAGTGCCTTCTTTCCCATGAACCCGTGTACTGGGTGTCAGCTCCGAGGCCCAGTAGAGCCCTCCCCCTGCCCAGGCCACGCAGCCATGACCGCAGCACTTTATGGGTTTGGCCAGGGCCTCGGTGAGCGTGCCACCCGGAGCCGCTGGCATTAAGCATGCTCATTAAACAGACACCCTTTGCTAACTTAGCAAGACGTGACTGTATTCTGCTTCATTTACATGCTGATTATTAAAAACGTATTTCTTAGTCATTTCTCTGTCCTCTGCAAAGTGTCTTGTTAATTCGCTCTGCCCATTTAACCTTGGTTTTATGGTGTTTTTTTTCTCAGTCTGCATAGTGTTTTATATATTACGTGTATTAAACCTCTCTTGCATTTTCCTAGTTTGTTTATCTTTCTAAAAAATATATATTTTTATTGATGTCAGAGAGAAAGGGAGAGGGAAAGAGAGAGAGAAATATTAATGATGAGAGGAATCATTGATCGGCTGCCTGCTGCACGCCCCACACTGGGGATCGAGCCTGCAACCCGTGACCTCCTGGTTCATAGGTTGATGCTCAACCACTGACCTACACCAGCCGGGCTCTGTGAAATATTTTTTAAATTGTCATTTCATTAAAGAAACAAAAATTATCCCCCATACATCTTCTTACCCTCAACAATGATGGTTTGAACTGAACTCAGGGTCTATTTCATAAACCTTTCTGTGCATTAAAAGGCAAATATGAATGGCCCACCCACCCGCTGAGGGTTGAAAGCGGCTTCTGTGTTTGTGGAAACGCTTGGCTGTCGGAGGGTGGCCCTGTGCGGGGAGCTGCAGCCACCTCCCCATCCTGTGCTGGGTCGGGTGTGCTCCTGCAGGCTGGCCCCTCCCCAGGGAACGGTGCCAGGTGCCACGGAGCTGGCACCTCCGGGGCTCGGCTGTGCTTCCTGAGTGACAGAAACCAGTGCAGCGAGAAACAAACACAGCTATTCCTTGACCTTTAAGGTCTGAGCCACGTTTACTGCTGCGGCCACGAGAGCGACGATGACAGCAAGTAACGTTTCTAACCTGCTCCCACGCCAGTTTGTCATTTTGCTTATTGAGTCTCCTGAGGGCCTGCTCCATGCCAGTGGGAGGGAGGGGCGGCGTCAGAGGCGAGCGCCTGGAGGGAGGCTCGTGAGCAGCAAGCCAGGCCCAGGCGCAGCGCAGCGCGTGCGAGAAAAACACGCCAGGAAGTCAGCGCTTTCAAAGGCCTCGGCAACTGCTTCATTCGTGTCAGTGTTTGTAGACTGGCCCGTATGCTTTCCAAGGATATAACGTCTTTATCTGTCGTCCTTTCTAGCTAACAAAATAATAAGGTAGAGCTTCGTTTCCGTGGCTGGCGGCGGGACATTAATTATGTAAAATGCTGATGTCGTGGGAGCTTTGCACATCCCAATGATCAGACAAATGAGACCGGGAAATAATGTGCTGCTGTTTAGAATATCACGGCACTAATCAACCCTGCCTCACGAGCTAAACTGCTATTAATAAATGGAAATGACAGGTCGCTATTTGCCATCATTAAGCCTATATTGCTTCCACTTAAATTTTGCAAAAGTACGTGAGAGAATGTTCTGGCATGTGCTCCCTGGTGTGGGCGGGACACTACCACCTCGTAGGTCTGACTTACCTGTTTGTGGCCTCCTCCCGGCGTCTTCCCATCAAGGGGTAGAGAAAGTGATTGCTCTTAAAGGGCAAGGTTCCCCGTGGTTCAGGGCCCAGGCCCGGGAGAGCCTGCCTGTGTGAGCTGAGCTCTGCCACTCCCCAGCGCGGGTGCGAGGTGCTTGGCCACGTGGTGCCTACGATTCGTCGCCTGAGAAGGATGCGGGTGTTGTGAGGATGTGTGACCTGTTGCCGTGGCCGCTGCTCCTCCCTCCCCTCCTTCCTCTGTTATTAATGTCGCTCGCTCATTGTTGAAGACCTCTCCCAATGTCCCTAGAAACGCCGTGGCGATCTGTGTAAAGGGTAGCGTTGCCATGTGCCTGGACGTTGCCCAGCTTAGAGATACCGAGAGAAACGCTCCCCAAGCTGCAAGAAACGGGCACGCGTTTTTGTGGCAGACTCCCGCCCTGTTTTCCAGACCTGGTCACTGCTAAGGAAACGAGGTGCAAGTCCTTTTTAAGTAGACATTAAACGTGGTGAATTTAGACAAGTCAGCAGGCTGTTGTTTTTACATGATTGCTATAGAACGGAAGATCAAGAGTGAGCGCGTTTTCATAGCTTATCTGCAGTGAAAATGAAAACAGGGCCAACTCATTTTAGAGGTAGGGCCTAGCCCGGCCAGTGTCGCTCAGTGGTTGAGCATCAACCTATGAACCAGGTGGTCCGATTCCTGGTCAGGCATATGTCTGGGTTGCAGGCTTGAGTTCCAATAGGGGGTGTGCAGGAGGCAGCCGATCAATGATTCTCTCTCATCATTGATGTTCTGTCTCTCTCTCCCTCTCCCTTAGTCTCTGAAGTCAATAAAAAAATATATAAAAAAAGAAGTAGGGTCTTTATTTATATTATTCAATTAACTTTCACATGTGTGAGCAAAACACTAAGATAACTATGGCTACAGTGGCCATTTTTAAATTGGGTTGTTTGTCTTTTATTACTGAGTTGTAAGCGTTCTTTATGTTTTCAAGGAACAAGTCCCTACAAGATCTATGGCTCGCAAATATATTCTCCTCTTTTGTGGGCTGTCAGTTTGACCTTCTTGATGGTGTCCTTTGAGAAACAAAGGTTATAATGTGACCAAATCCAACATCTCATTTTTTCTTTTGTTTCTTAATGTTTTGATGTCGTAGTTTCATCTAATTTAAAATCACAAAGATTTCCTCTGCTTGGTAGAGTGTTCGTGAATGCCGGTCAGGTTTTGCTGGTGTTGGGGTTGAACAGGTGCATTTTGGGTGACGCCTTTCCTCCCTCCCCAGCGGATGAGCTGATCAGTCCTAAGGACATCGATCCCATCCAGCGCTACGTCCCGCTGCAGAGCCAGCGCAACGTGAGCATGCGGTTCTCCAACCAGGTAAGGGGACCTGTTTCCCGCTCGCCTCATGCAGGGCACTGGCAGCTTAACTGGCGGAGGAAGTGTGTTCCAAAGGCGGCTTTTATTGCTCCTTCCGAGGGCACGGCTCTCCCTCTTCCGGGCAGTTCGGGTTTACGTGTCTGTATGTCAGCTCTTCTTTCATTTGATTTATTTACTTTAATTTTTAAATCCTCACCCTAGGACACGCTCAGAGAGAGGAAGGGAGGGAGGGAGGGCAGGGAGGAGAGAGAGAGAGAGAAACATTGATGTGAGAGAGACACATCGAGCGTTGCCTTCTGTACCTGCCTTGACTGGCCATTGAACAGCAGCCTTTGGGTGCACAGGACAGCGGGCAGCCGGCTGAGCCACACGGGCCGGTGACTAGACTTGAATTTAAAAAATGACTTGGGGTGAAGGGCTGCCTGTGAAGGAGGAAGTGTGAGCCAGAGGTGTCCAGCGAGATGTCTTCCCGGTAAACGTCCTCTTCACAGGGTGACGTGAAGGTGTCCCGCGGGCTTGAGAAGGTGCGGGGTGCGCGGGGGCAGGGGCGGGGCTGGCGGTCGCTCCGCTGCCTGCTCTCGTGCTGGGCGGAGGAGTGTTTTACATTCTGTGTAGTTCTTCCTGTGGATGCCGACTACGTGGTGGCCACAGAAGGAACGTTTGCAGGGTCAGCAAGATTGACTGTGAGCCTGAGCAAGCCTCCGTGGTAAGCGGCACCGGTCACGGGGGCTGTTAAGATGAGGCGCCGTGGGCTGTGGAGATGCCTGCGGGACGGGAGCGGGTCTGCGTGGCCGGGCGCAGCCGGTGGACGCTGTTGACTAGAGCGGCAAGGCCCTCTCACAGGAGTGAGGCTCACACAGTGTACAGGCCCCTTCGTTGTCTTTCCATGGGCTTTTTCCCCCTAGAGCGAGTAGAAGGGGAGGGGGGGAGAGAGAGAGGGAGAGAGAAAAGAGAGAAACAGTGATGTGAGAGAAACGGATT
This sequence comes from Myotis daubentonii, assembly GCF_963259705.1. NCBI lineage: Eukaryota > Metazoa > Chordata > Mammalia > Chiroptera > Vespertilionidae > Myotis > Myotis daubentonii. Next base: position 57,647,073 of record NC_081854.1, on the reverse strand, counting down.
GATTGTTGCCTCCTGCCTGTGCCCGGATGGAGGTGGGGGATCAAACCTGCAACTGAGGTCTGTGCCCTTGACCGGGAATCAAACCCCTGACCCTTTGGTCCTTTGGCCCACACGGTAACCACTGAGCCAGACTGGCCTGGGCAGCACTCCTTTTAGCTTAAAAACCATGCATGTGGGTGCACACACACACACGCATTTTAATGAGAGTAAGGGAGAGCCAACCAGACCCATTAGATCCTGTCACACTATTTCTCTGAGCCTTTTGATCATTTTCCACAAAACATGCAAAGACCTGAGTGGCTAATAGTGCAGAAGCTGTTCGGAGGCGGTTACATAAACGCTGGGCTTTCTCAGGACACTGAGCGCCGGTGTCAGTGCACAGTGGACGCGCCTCCCAGCCTGGGCCCCTCGCTCAAGCGTGGACGGGCTCTGTCTCCACTCCCTTCCCGGACAGCGCAGCGCACCTGCAGGGGTGGCGATGCAGAGGAGCGGGGTGTGCGAGGGGGAGGCAGGAACAGGCGGGAGTGGGTGGGAAGGTGGGGAGAGCTGGACTCAGACAGTCAGGAAGGCTGACGACGTGCGGTCTGGGAGGATGGGCACAGAACTGGCCGGAACTCGGGGGCTGGTCTGCAGACCTGAGGCCCCGCCACACAGCAGCCCGGCCTGGGCTCCACCACCGCCCTGCAGCTTGCGCATCGTCACATGGTTGCTGGGGGTGGTGTGGAAGTCGGGGCACTGCCGTCGTGGGCTCCCAGGACCTGGTTGCGGGCGCCCTCGGAGCGATGGCGTGGACAGTGCCCGGAGCCAGGTGCGGGAGCGACGGACTCAGTGGTGGAGACGGGCTCCCGAGGTGGGCTTGCCGCAGTCAGGGGGCAGCCTCTCCATGCAGTCGATTCCTCTGCAGCTCCGACAGCACGGGCTTGTCCCGCGCCCTTTGTTCCTGTCTCAGAGCTGCTCACGGTTTTCCGAGGTTCACGAGTCTTGGGCGATTTAAGGAAACTTGGCAGGAGGCTCCGCCTTACTTGGTTCACGTCATTCCAGTGCTCACATCGTTAGACCAGTTTGAGACAATTTCTACTTAAAGGATTAAAAACACACTTCACTTCATTCGCTTGGCAAAGAGAGAGAGAGAGTGTGCATGGGACCCAGAGCCAGGTTTCCCTGCAAGGTGGGGTCTTTAGCACTGAGCACAGGGCCCATGGTCGTTACGATGAAACAGCAGGTCACAGCCCAGGTGGCAAACACGCCTCCGGGAACCTGCCCCCCCCCCCAACACACACACACACACACACACACGCACACACGCATACACACACATGCACACACATACACATACGCACGCACACACATACGCACACATACACATACACACATACACATACACACATACACACGCGCACGCACACATACACACACACATACACACACATACACACATACACACACACAGCCACAGAGGGGCTTCCCAGGCGATGCCTCCGAGGGCGTAGACCCCCCCCCCCCCCAGCCACAGAGGAGCTTCCCAGGCGTATCCCCATCTTTAGGGAAGAAGAGCCTCCTGTCAATCACTGTTTACCCGGAGCCAATGGGAAGGACACGCCGGGTCAGAACTCTCCAGAACGGAGGGAGGTCAACCTGGAAGTTTAAAGCAACGGGCTGACTGCTGGCACCATTCCAGCGGCCTCTGAGCTGATGAAGATGAGCAGCTCCAATAGCAGCGGGAGGGCAGTGACGGCTCACACGGCCATGGCCTTCCATGGCCAGGCTGGACCGTGGGGGGAGGGCAGGACGCCAGGCTGTGGTCCAGCGCCCAGGAGCACACGGAGCCCGTGGCTGGTGTCGTAACCAATGCCTCAGGCCTCCACGCGCCCCCCTCCGGGCCCCTCCGAGCCACTGACGCCTGGCACCTTCCTCTGAGGGAAGTCCACTTGCTCATAAATAGAGGCCACTTGCCTGGGCTTCCTTTCTCCTCACGTTGAAGCTGTTGACGGGTTTAAAGGCCTGAGTCTCTGAAGAAGACCTCTCCGTTGGTCCGCACGTAACTCCCCCTTAGCCAGTGCTCTCGTCCCAGGGCGGCCCCTCCTAAGGGGAGGCGGGCTGTGGGGGCCCCTCCCAGGCCCCGGAGATCGCAGGGAGTTGGGTTGTCTCGTGATAGAACATGTATTTTGGGCGAGTGAAGCAGCATTTCACGTCTTGGTTTAATTATCGTGATGGAGCAGGTCACGTGTGCTGAAGCTCCCCGAGGCAGTTTGGGTTCCCGGTCATCATTTTGCAACACCCCAGCGTTGAGCCTGCGAATTGCGTTTAATAGGCCAATTAGAGCGGATTGAGCTGCTCTGCGGGTCTGGGGGGAGGCAGGTAGGAGAGGGATGCTTTTTAATCGTCAGAGCTTATTTCCAGAGCCGGATGGAAGCCAGCATCGATCGGTAAGTCGCGTGCATATTTACCTCGTGGGCGCCGAGTTCCTCCTGTGGGGGACGTGGGCGAAGGGCTCCGGGCGGGGCTGAGGCCGACCCTCAGCAGGCCGGTGGTTTGTGAAGGGGGCCTGCTGAGCTGCTGGGTTTGCCGTGGGAGTCCTTCAGCCCCTGCAGCCCCCAGCCGCTGCTCACGTGGTGCCTTGGGCGTGGGCACCTCAGAGCTGGTGCCCGTCTGCCAGGCAGAGGGAGAGAACAGGGACCAAGCAGGCCTGCGAGTCCAGAGGAAACACCAGGCCGCGGCCGGGAGCTGCAGTGCCCTCCTGGGACGCCCGGGGCTGCCTGCCAGCCCGCGCCCTCCTCGCCCCTGGGCAGGAGCCCTCACTCCCGCAGGCTCAGGGACCCCCGTCGGAGCCCACCCTCCTTCTGATGCAAACACAGGCTTCACCGAGAGAAATGGGGCTCCGTGTTTTGATTTCTCGTTAGAAATCTCGATGGGCCTCTGAATAATTCACTTACTTCCTCGCCCTTTGGAGTAACATGAACTGTTAAGGTTTTTATTGAATAGAAATAGAATTTATAGCCCTGGCCGGTTTGGCTCAGTGGATAGAGTGTCAGCCTGCGGACCGAAGGGTCCTGGGTTCGATTCCGGTCAAGGGCACGTACCTTGGTTGTGGGCTCCTCCCCACTGGGGCCCTGGTCAGGGCTCCTGCAGGAGGCAACCAATCGACGTGCTTCTCTCACATCGATGTTTCTCTCTGTCTTTCCCTCTCTCTTCCACTCTCCCCAAGAATCAATGGAAAAAATATCCCTGGGTGAGGATTAAAAAGAAAAAGAAAGAAATAGAATTTATAGCATTTGTAATACATATTTATTTTTGTTGGGCTGTTACATCATATGTTCATTTAATCACGCGGAAGTCCGCCCGAAATGGCATTGTCACTGCGATCCTGGGGGTTGTGCCTTTGGCCGCATGGGTTTCGCTGCTGATGTGCACATTCTGTGCTCCTGGCCTTCCATGCCACGCACAGTCCCCCCTCAGAGCCACAGAGGCAGTCCCCGGCAGGTCGGCCGTGGACAGCGCGCTGCGGGAGTGGGCCGCATCCATGTGAAGACGTGTGTGCCCGTGTCCTCAGAGCTGCCTGGAGCTTCTGAGCCCTCCCTGCGGGTCACGTAGGGCTCAGGGCATCAGATGGCCAGAGCCCGTCTCCGTCACCCGAAACAGAAGCACGTGCCCAGCGCTGGCCCCGAGGGGAGCCACTGAGCCCCAGCTTGTGCGGGGACACGGTGCTGACTGCAGCCAGCGGGCCGGCCCCCCATGTGGGAGCCACACCTCAGAGCACGGCTCTTGGATGCATGAGGTGCGGAGGCAAGTTGCTAACAGGCCCGGGAGGAGCCGTGCGCGCGTTAAGATGTCAAACGAGTAACTTCACTCCCAGTCACTGTCTCACAGAGAATACGAACGTTGGGTTTTCAGTTTTAGCTCCTCCTCTGCCCGCAGAGGGAAGTGATGGGAAATGGCTCTCCGTCCCCAAACTACTCTTAGGCCTCATTCCAGAGAGCCCTACGGCTCACCTCCTGGGCGGTGAGCTTGATGGCTCCCGCCTGTCAGAGGGACCAGGGCGCAGCGAGAGCGGGAGGGGCGGCCATGCAGGCAGCTCATGCCGTCCTCTCAGTGAACCCGGAGACGTTAACGCAGCCCAGGCGCCCACTGCCGCGGTGACCGGATCTTCTCAGTCGCGCCCCCTTTCTGTGTGGCAGGGCCCCCTGGAGAACGACCTGGTGGTCCACGTGGCGCTCATCGCAGAGAGCCAGCGGTATGGAGCGTGGAGGGAGGCGTGCGCTGTGGGGAGCCTGCGGGGGGGGGGGGGGGGCGCTCGCTTTCCTCTCCCGATGTTGAAGCAGAGGCTCCGTGCAGGCCCCTGGCAGGGTTTAGGACGGCGTGCGCGCCCCTGTAAGTGCAGGACCACGTTCTCGTCAGTGTTAGTGACGGGAGTGTTAACCACTGTGACCAGCGCCAATGTGGCCTGGGGTGCAGCATTGAAACACGAGCACACAGATTAGGGGGATCCCCCAATCCTGTGCCTGCCCCCCGCCCCCCGTTGGCCCGTCCCCAGAGCTCCCACCTGGTGTAACGTGAGGCCCCCGGGCCCCGGGGCCCCAGGGCAGACGGCGCGCTGCTCCGCTGACCAGTACAGCTGCCCCGAGCCCGGCCTCTGCCCGTGGGTTCCGCGCTGCTCCCTGCTGTCCCCAAGGCCCCTCTGCCTGGCCCTTCAGCCTCCAGGTTTTCCTCAACACGTACGGGATCCAGACGCAGACGCCTCAGCAGGTGGAGCCCATTCAGATCTGGGCGCAGCAGGAGCTGGTGAAGGTGGGTGCTGGCTCCCCACCGTCGCCCTGGGAGCCCCCTTTGCCTGACTTCTGCAGACCTGGTCCCTTCAGTCACATCAGCACTGCGATGGAGATGAACGCACAGGCAGCGCACAGATGTCATCTATGCACCATCCAAGTCCACGTCTGCACACTGATGTGTGTGGCGTGCGTGCATCTATGGCGTTAGGGCGCTGTCCTGCTGCTGCTGGTGGTTTAGGGGTCACAGCATAACTCCCGCCCCTTTAACATGCACCAGCGTTGCCCAAGGGGTGGTGGGAGCCGGCGGGGCCGTGTAGTTGTAGCATTTGGCTTAAACTTTAAAATAAAATCAGTAGGACACTCCCGCTTGGGTGAGAAGTGCTGGGAGGAGGAGGGCGCCTGTGGCCTGTGCTCTGACGTTAACTAGCTCTCCCTGGTGGGCCCGGGGCCTCTGTCTCGTTCCCTTGTGCATCGGCAGAGCCGGAAGCTGACTCTGACCGTCTGGCTCTCACATCTCGGGGCCCAGAGTCCAGTGGCCGCCGTCGGCCGGCTTGTGTGCCTCAAGCCCATGGGATAAGGTCTCCCCCGCTTTTTCTCTGGAGAGAGAAGAAAAGGAGCAGGAAATGGCGGGGGTGGGGCGGGGGCAGGGGGGAAAGCACGCTCCGCGCCAGACTCTGTTAACACGTGTGTCTTACAGGCCTACTTCCACCTGGGTGTCAACGAGAAGCTGGGGCTCTCGGGGCGGCCGGACAGGCCCATCGGCTGCCTCGGCACTTCCAAGGTGCGCGGCTCGGGGGGGGGGGGGGCGGGGGGGAGCGCTGCACTTGGGCTCCTCCCTGGGGTCGTCTTTTAAATTATATTGTTACGGGTTTCAGAGAGGAGGGGAGAGGGAGAGAGGGAAACATCAGTGACGAGCGGACCACTGATCGGCTGCCTCCTGCACGCCCCCCACTGGGGATCGAACCTGCAACCCGGGCCTGTGCCCTGACCGGGAATGGAACCATGACCTGCTGAGTCATAGGTCGATGCCCAACCTCCGAGCCACACCGGTCGGGCCTGAGCCATGATTTTTTACAGCCAGTCTCCTGGTTGGAGTTGTGTGACATCACAGAAGCCTCTGGGCGGGAATGAGCGCCCGCTCCGTTACCTCTGAGTGCCCTGAGGTAGCGGATGGTGGTGGCTGCTGAGGGGCTCTCCGTCGTGGTGGAGGGACGGTCATGTGCTTACTCACACCCCCAGTCAGTCAGGGGCTTTAAAACTCCTTCATGTTACGTATTTTTTATGAGTCTGTTATTTGCCTCCTCAGAATCGGACATCAGTAGCCATTTTTTCAGGACTCTGTGTTTATTTGAACTTCTCCCGGCAGATTTACCGCATTCTGGGGAAGACTGTGGTGTGCTACCCCATCATCTTCGACCTGAGTGACTTCTACATGTCGCAGGACGTGCTGCTGCTGATAGATGACATAAAGGTAGCCGGGAGCACTCCCTCACCACAGGCAGGGCTGTTCGGCCAGTTCCCTCATAGGTCCTGGCTCCGACCCGTCACACGGGCGGTCAGGTGACAGGGTCTGCTCTGCTTAAGCTTGCGTGGCTGCTCGGACACTGCGGTCCTCTGGCGCCCGCGGGTCATCTCCTCTGGAACAAAAGCTGAGGCAGAAGCCATTCATTACGAAGAATGTCAAGGAAGACCTCAGCCAACTCGTAGCCCCGTTAGCTAAGCCTCCTCCCTTTTCCGTTTCCACTGCGGAGGGCCATGGTGTCTGGGGCCAGGCGGCCCTTGTAAAACGTTGGCCCCACCTTTCCCGGTCGCGTGACCTGGGGCCAGGCACCTCACTCCTCGCGTCCCTGTTTGCTCATCATCGTGGTGGAGTAAGCGAGCTGCTGGGGGTCAGAGGCGCGAGTGCGTGAAGCACAGAGCAGCCACCGCATGAGCGCTGCCTGGCCCTGAGGGGGATGGGCACGGAGACACTGAGTCGGAGGAGAACCTCCCCATGGCGGGAGGCCCATGGGGTTCAGTCCAGTCTCTCCGCCTCCCGTCTCACACGCTCACGGGTGGAGGTGAGCATGAGCCTGCCTCCCCCTGGGGCCGTCCTTGACTGCTTATCAGGCCACACGCCAAAACAAAAGCATCCTTCGTCCGTGCGTCTGTTCTCTTAGAGAACAAAGTATGAAGGCAGGGTGGTTCCGGCAGCCTGTGCGTGCCCTGCCGTGTGCGTGTAGGTGCTGGACTTCTGCCCTGGTCGTCTGCTCACGCCAGGGTGCCCTGGGAGTGACCTGGGCATGGAGGGCTTTGCCGGCTCAGCCAGGTGCCACCCCGCCCCGCTGTCCCCACAGAACGCGCTGCAGTTCATCCGGCAGTACTGGAAGATGCACGGGCGGCCCCTCTTCCTCGTGCTCGTCCGGGAAGACAACATCAGGTGGGTGGGCGCAGGGAGGTGCCGCCCGTGCTCCCCGTGCCCCTCGGGCTGGCGGCTCGGGCAGGTGTGAAGGGCACTCGGTGGGAGGTGGTCCGTTTCTCATCCTGCGTTCACGTGCGTGTCTTGCTTGCCTGCTTCTATCTCTAGGGGCAGCCGGTTCAACCCCATCTTGGACATGCTGGCGGCCTTCAAGAAGGGCGTGGTCGGGGGCGTGAAGGTGCACGTGGACCGCCTGCAGGTAGCTGGTGTTCCTCCGGTACCAAGGCTGAGCTCGCACCTCATTTAGTGAGACAGTTAGTCCCATGAGGGCGCAGGTGTTTCTCCACGTGCGTGCTGTGGGAGGCGCTGGTCTCGGGGCGTTATTCCCGCCGTCTCCTGTGCCCGCGGCCATCCTGTCCCCCTGACCCTCCCCAGCCCACTTGCCTATTGACTCCAATTAAACATTCCCTTTACGGGCTATTAGTACAGAAGGGTGGCCAAGCTAATAAAACTAGAAAACATTAAATCAAAATTAATTTTCTTATGTTTTCAGTGTTAGTTACGAGCTTTGAGAATAAATGAATACTTGACTCTTTCTTTATACCGACATCACAATCCAGTATCAAACCGGTTCTCTCCTCTCAGAACCTAGCCGTTGCCATCATCTCCAGCCCCGACACTGGTCCAGGCCACCGCCATCCCCCCTGGGTCCTAGCAGTCCTCTCCTAAGTTCCCATTGGCCACAGCGGCCCCTCCTCCTGCTCTCCCAGCCCATGGGCCTCCAGCGCCTCCCCCTCGCCCGGTGAAGCCCAGCCCTCTGTCTGTGTGCTGTCCACCATGAGCGCACCCAGCGAGCCACAGCGTCTCTGCCCAGGCCATTTCAGCATTTTGTGTTTTCTTTGATTTCAAATTATTTTTTAGCATTTTAATAGGCAACGAATTTTATCTCAGCTTGAAAATGATGACTGCTCTGAGCGCAGAGAGAAGTACAGTTGGTGTCGGGTTGCTGTCCTTATTCACTCTGACTCGTGGGCCGCAGCTCGGTGTCTGGGCTGTGTGTGTGTGTGCATGCGTGCGTGCGTGCGTGCGTGTGTGTGTGTGTGTGTGTGTGAGATGGGCAAACCCTTCTGCTTTTAGAACGCCCACGTAAGAAATGGCTTCAGGGTTGATACCATGTTAGGCAAACCCACCTGAAGAGTGACATGGGGACAGCCAGGCGTGCGCGCGGGACACAGAGCTGGGCTTGGACTCACCCGCGCGCGCCTTCCCGCCCTCCAGACGCTGATATCGGGCGCGGTGGTGGAGCAGCTGGACTTCCTGCGCATCAGCGACACGGAGGAGTGAGTCCCGGGTGGGTGCGTCTCCGGGCCCGTGGCGGGGGCAGGAGTCGGACCGTTCTCTGTTGGGGTCTAGGGTTCCCGAATTTAAGAGTTTCGAGGAACTAGAGCTCCCCAAGCATTCCAAAGTCAAACGGCAGAGCAGCGCCTCCCAGGCCACCGAGCAGGAACTGCAGCCCGACGTCAGCCTCGCCGAGTGGAGGGCCCGACCCACCCAGGACATTCTGCAGAAGCTGGAGGTGAGGCGGGCCCTTCCCGGGGGCCCGGAGTGAGGCCTGTGGCCCCCCGTCACCCCCGTGATCTGTGTTCCCAGGACTGCAGCGGCCTGGCCAGCCAAGTCATCCTGCTGGGCATCCTGCTCAAGAGGGAAGGCCCCACCTTCATCACAAAGGAAGGTAGGGGCGGGCGGGGACGTTTCCAGCAGTGGCCGTGCTGCCGCGAGCTTCTGCCGAACACGCGTGGCCGGTGCCCACCAGGCTCACCAGTGACTCCCTTGAACTCTTTAAACATTTACGTGGGAAATGCTCCTGCCCGCCACGTGGCCCGGCGGGGGAGGTGTGAGCTCCTCGTGGCTCAGGGATGCGGGTGTTTCTCTGATGGTCTGAACGGCGTTGGAGCCGGGGTTCTGCTGGGACTCTTAACCTGGTTGCTCCGGGACAGTGTCTCTTTCCAGTTTTATTTTCTGTCCGTTTTCAAGAACAACATTGAATTGTTGTAGCTATAAACACTAGCCGCCCTGTGGTCCGCAGCAGCCACATGGGCGGAACCGGCACAGGACGGGGGTGTGCTCTAAAGATGAACAGAAATCAGCCCCTTCCGTGGTGTCCGCTACTCTGCGTTCACGGGGAACCCGTTACCCCTGGACCCGAGGTTGTGCGTTGAGTCGCGGCTCTCAAGAGCCCCTGAGCTCTCCATCGGGCATTTTCCAATAGAGAACAATGCAGGGTACACTTCACGTGGGTGTTGTCCAGCTACTCAACCTTTTGGGCTCATCTGGGACATGTTGGTTTGGTTGGACCTGGAAATTGAGTCAGAATTTTAAGCATCGGTGTAATTAATAAGATTTATAGTTTTGGTAGCGAACTAAACATAATCGCTTATTCACATAAGGCAATTCGTTTTTGCATTATTGTAGCTAAGAGCTAACCTTGAGTATTATACATGCGAATTAAATACTCCTAATTTTCTTAACTAATTAAAGGCAGAAGAACTTTAGGCAAATTTCAAACAGAATCCCTCATTTCTAATTAGTATCGAAGCTATAAGTATAAGCAGAATCCCAATTACATTGAGGATATTCACTGAAATTTACACTCTAAAACAATAGGATTTCATAAAAGCAAGGATTTCATTAGGAGCCTGGACTCCAGGATGGGTATTTAGTAGTGCTTTAAAACAGAATAATATTTATGTAAATAGTTTATCACGAGCATGCTGAGGGAATCATTTCTTAAGCCATTTTTTGTAAACTTGGGAGTAATACTCATCTTTCACTTAGATACTGAGACGGTTTAAATCTGTAAAACCTTACGATAGAGTGAAAATCATGAGCATGTATGGAATCTGAATGCGATTTTATCCAATTGGCTATAGAGCTAGAGAAGTAGGTTCAGGGTAAAGTGACGACCCTACTCTTCACCCCGTTCCTCTTGGTGCTCGGTCTCCTCACGTGGTTAATTCATTGGCAAAGCCGACATGAGGCCCGGCCACGTGGGGACTGGCGCCAGAGCGCGCCGGGCGTGGCGTGGGTGTGAGCAGCAGCCCATACGCCTCCGTAGTTTTGCCGAACAAGTAAGTGAAGAATCGTATACAGGGTGTCCCCCCAAAATGTATACACACTTTGAATAATTATTCATTCCAATGGGTTAAATCAGAAAAGAAAACAATATCAATTGAGCTATCAAAAATATATATGTATACATTTTGGGGGGAGATCCTACATATGCAGAGTCTACAGCATTTGCTCAATTGGCTATGTTCTGTGTTTTATTTTCTGCAGTGAATTAAAATAACACTTTTATGTGTTTAAAACTTAGAGATTGCATAGTAATTAAGAAAGAAATCGAGACATCCAGTCCTCACTAAATCACCTGCTCAGACAAAGTAGCAGCAAGGGCAGGACCACACTGTGTATTTGGGCTGCATGTTACCTGTGTCAGGCAGTGCGGGACATTACGGGTGTGGGCGTACCAGTGCTCGTGGAACAAAACAAAATGGAAATGCGAGGGGCTTTGAAGCGGAGAATAAATGTGACGCACTCTCTTCCCCGATGTCCAGGTACCGTGTCCGATCACATCGAGAGAGTCTATAGGAAAGCTGGCAGCAAGAAGCTCTGGTTCGTATGAGTGTCCTTGTCCTGGTGTTTGTTCTGTGTGTTGTCCGAGTGAAGGGCCTGAAGATGATGGGCTGGTCTCCAAGATGCTGTCCCCCTGATTTCCACTGTCCAACTCTGCGGGCAGCACCGTGCCTGCCACACTCCCCGAGATTAAAGTGCCTGGGAGAGAGACTCCCCAGGAGCAGCACCTGGGGGTGTGCACGGGTGGCCTGTGCTTGACCTTGCCCCCTGGAGCCCAGCAGTGCTTCCGGCTCTGCTCTGTGTCAGGAGCCCTGCCCGCTGCCGCGGAGGCTGCGGGGGGAGAGGCTCATGTCAGCACCGGCACCAGTCATCCCCTGAGCAGGCAGTTCTCACCACTTAGACGGAATAGCTCCCAGGGCCCGCAGTGGCTTCGTGGAAAATGACTAATGTGTTCTGCAGCGGTAGTCTCTTCCCAGGGGTTGAAACAAAAATGAGGTAAGTCGAAATAAAACAGTTTAAATTCACAGCAGGGCAGTTGGCCTAAACGCACGGCTCTCTGCATTTTGAAGCAATTCTAACAGCATTACTGGCAGAATCTAACATTTTGAAAGTAAGAGTATACATATATATTTTTTACGTGACCCATTATTTTCTCATTTGGGGGGAAAAAAGTCTCAAGATATGTAAGAAACTCCCTTCACCCGAGTGAGCCTTGGCTTTCGAATCTCTGAAACCAGAGTATTGATAAGCCAGTCTCTTGGCAGCCTTCCAGCTCTGTGATGCTCACAGACATGCCCTTCCCGCCCGGGAGAAATAGTGCCGTAACCTGGGGGGACCCCGTTTCTCACTGTAGACCCTCAGCACGGGCAGCGTGCGAGCTCAGAGGTGCTGCCTGACAGCCGGTGAGGGCCCGAGTGGCCATGATCTCCCTTCGGCTAAGCAGGCCCGGTTTTGCTTCACTTGCCTTTTAGATAAATGTGTCACTTGGCTTTTAGGTAAATGTTACCCTGGCATCTTAGATAGGCCATTGGCCAGCAGACGCTGACGGTGCCGACTGTTCTGTTGAAAAGAACAGGCTCCCGGAAGTTGTATTGACTGTATTTTCCCTTTTATGGCTCCGCACTGACACACCCAGGTTGGCGGTTCGCTCCGGGGCTGCATTTACCCAGAAATTCTCCTCCTCCATAGCCCCGCACGTTACCACCATCCTGGTCCATGGGAAGCAGGTACACGCACGGCGTGGGGCCACGGCTGCCTGGCGTGTGGGCTTCCTTGCCTCTGAGGGTGGAGCCTCCCCGCTGGGCGAGTGTGTGGGTGACAGCTTTTCTAAACGCAGGGGAGTCTGTCGCGCTGACTGATCAGTTACTGACTTCGCTTTTACCATTCCCTCCGCGCTGAGGTCAAGGCATGGGCCTGCCTTTATAGGCCAGCTCTCACCAATACCCCGAACTTCAAGAAAACCGTTTTAAACCTCTATTTTACTTTTTTTCATCTAAAAATTCCACATGAATTTTCACTTTTGAGGGAGAAACAAATTGCATGTGCTGAGCTTTAAAAACAATCTGTTCTCCGAAGGCTAAGACTTTTGCAGAAATGTAAAAATAGCAGCGTGAATTCCTTCCTCCCACATTCTGGCTTCAGCTAAGAAAAATGCCGGTCTTTCCTTGTAACGCTTCCTACACCCAGCACTCCGCGAGTCCCGGAAGCCAGGCATTCCGGTCCGAGGCCCCGAAGGACACACGGTTTGTACCAGGGACAAATGATGGACAGGGTTAGACATCAGCCAGCCTTTCTGTGCAGTCAGGGCTCCCACCGAATCCCTCTCCGCCCCCCACCCCCAGGCCTGCCAGGCTCCCTGTCCTCCTGGTTAAGATGATAATGGGACCGATGACAGCAGCTGGGCCCAGGATTGTGGGCTCAGTGTCTCCGCAGGCCACGGCGAGGCCCTGGCTGTGCATAGGTCTGCGTCCCCCTCGCGGGGCCCCGCAGGCCATGGCGAGGCCCTGGCTGTGCGTAGGTCTGCGTCATCAGCTTGTGACCCTCTGGCTGCTCTCTTCTCGCCCCCAGGTCGGTGGTGCGCCACGCAGCGAGCCTTTTAAGTAAAGTAGTGGACAGCCTGGCCCCGTCCATTACTAATGTGTTAGTGCAGGGCAAGCAGGTAAGTGTCCTGGGGGGACCCTGCTTTCAAATCTGGCGCCCTCGGGTCCTAGGCCTTCGTAGCCGCGTTGTCAGAACCTCAGGTGCGTGCACAGGGGTCTTCCCCAGCATCTCCCTCAGAGAGGCCGGCACCAAAGGCAGTCGCCTCGGCTCCTGCTGCCCCGCAGGAACTCGAGGTCAGGGCCGCCGCCGACACAGAACACGGGGCACTGCTGCAGGCAGGCCTAGCGCAGGGCAGGACAGGTGGGCAGACGGGTGCACAGCGCAGGCCTCCCTCCCCTCACGTGCGATTCTCTCCCCTCGGGGTATACTGACTCCCAGGCCCTGTGCCCTCGGGGCGCCCCCCCCCCCCAGCTCCTGTCCACTCTCCCCCCTGCCAGCTCTGGTTAGATCTGCTCTGGGTCCTCCTGGCGGGCCGGTGACGCTCCAGGCTCTGGACCCCAGTTCACTGAAGCATGGCGCTCACCGCGGCTCGCAGGGCTGTGCACTGTGCGGTGTGCCCGCCTGGGCCGGCGCATGGGCGCTGGTGCCGTGGCTGCATGGCGCGGGCGTGCGCTTAGGAGGGGCAGCTGCTCAGCTTCTGGCCGTGCTCCTGCGCTCTGACTGCCCGGCGGAGTGAACGCCTGTTTGCTTCTTTCTCTTCTTGGGGAATATTGTGCTTTACTGTCGTTTCCTGGAAGTTAACCGGGGCCCCGGTGGCTTTAAAGTTAGGAAGGGCTTTAACTCTTCAATGAAATCAACCGGCTGCTCGTACGCAGGCTCAGCTCCTCATAACTGACGTGATTCCCCCCCCCCCCCCCCCATGGCAGCTCTGAAGCACGAGAGCGAGTTAGTGATTTATCCTGTAACGTTACTAACAGTAACAAAGTGCCTGCAGCCGGACCGGTGCTCGGCTGGTTGAGCATCGTCTCAGGCACCAGAAAAGCTGTGGGTTCGGTTCCTGGTCGGCACATGCCGGGTTGTGGGTTTGATCGCAGTCAGGCGCGTACGGGAGGCAGCTGGTCCATGTGTCTCTCTCCCATCGACGGTTCTCTCTCCCTCTCCTTTCTCTCTCTATAAAATCAATTTAAGAAAGATCACAGTAAGGAAATGCCTGAAGAGAAGTTGGGTCACCTTTCTCATGTTACTCTTTCGCTTTCTCACGTTGCTGAGAGGTAGAACTTCCATCCCCTCTGCCGGGCACACAGGCAGGGCCAGGGCAGCGCGCCCACCGTCCTCGCCGCAGCGCCAGCCCGGGTGGCGCCCGCCAGCGCCCCGAAGGGTGTGCACGGCCGGGAAGCTTCTCCCTGTCCTTACCTGGGAGCAGAGTTAATCTCTCCGCATCTGAGAAGGTTTTGGAGAACGTTGAGGTCGCTGGCATGGATTGGGGTTCAGTTTTCATTGCCTCTGGAGGCCCCCGTGTGCCTTCTGTGTGTTTTCTTTACTCGCTGGCATCTTAGTAAACGTATCGCACCTGGACTGGTCAGTACCACTCGAGATGCAACAAACCAGAAGTTCTCAGTTTCTATCCACCACAAAACTGGGGCAAAAGGCCCCATGCTCTGCTGTCTCCCCTCACCCCTGCAGACCCAGGGCCCTGCTGTGCTCTCCCCTCACCCCTGCAGACACAGCCCCTGCTGTGCTCTCCCCTCACCCCTGCAGACACAGCCCCTGCTGTGCTCTCCCCTCACCCCTGCAGACCCAGGGCCCTGCTGTGCTCTCCCCTCACCCCTGCAGACACAGGGCCCTGCTCAGCAGTACTCCCTGCTTTGAGTGTTCGTCACCACCCTCTGTGCTTTCTTGTTTCCGCCTGTGGGAGGCCGTGGGGAGGCCTCTGTGGGTGAGAGAGCAGCCAGTATTTAGAATTCACTGGGCGACCTCCCCTGACCCTTGAAAGGGCGACAGTGTCGTTAAAAAGTCCCACGGGAACTGGGAGAGAAGGGAGGACATCCCTCAGACGCTACGTGTGTGGACTGTGCGGAAAGACGCCGCTCAGTGCGCTCTGGTTCCTCCGGGGCCCTGCTGGGCTCCAGTCCTTCGGAGCAGTCCCATCTTAACAGTCATTTATATTCCTCCCGCCCTGGCCCCCCCCCCCCCCCCGCCCGCCTGCCCTCCGCTTTCTGTCCAGATGCACCCGGGCCCGGGGGGACTCATGCTTTCAAAGCCACTTTCATCAAGGCAGGAGCAGCCACCCCGCCCCCGGCTGCGCGAGCCCTGCAGCCTGCCCTCGCGGAGCCTGGGTGTTCCTGGTCGCTCGGCAGCTAGCAGATGGCTCACCGGCTCCGCCTCTGCCAGGTCACGCTGGGCGCCTTCGGGCACGAGGAGGAGGTGATCTCCAACCCGCTGTCCCCGCGGGTGATCAAGGACATCATCTACACGTGCAACACCCACGACGAGCGGGCAGCCGTCATCCAGCAGGAGCTGGTCATCCACGTGGGCTGGGCCATCGCCAACAGCCCCGAGCTGTTCAGCGGCATGCTCAAGATCCGCGTGGGGTGAGTCGCGCCGCCGCGCCCCCGGCCTCCATCGCCGCCCTCCTCTCTCCAAGGTCAGCCCCCGGGGCGGGTCCTTGGCCGAGGCTGCCATCAGGCCCCGGCCAGCAGCGAACCCGCTCGCCGGACGGATGCTGGTCGGGTAAGGATTTGATTTGCTGTCGGGTATTGATTTGCGCTCGGCTCTCATGTTGAGGTCGATCAAGCGCTGACAGGCCCATTACTGTAAGGCCTGCGAGGCGGGCTCTCTGTGCCGGGCCTGTCAGCCAGCGCCGGGGAGAGCCCCGAGGATGTGCTGTCAGCCTGCGTCACCCCGCTCACCTGCCTGTACACCCTCCACACAGTGACGGTCCGGGCACGGCCCCTCCCGATGCCCCGCTACCGCTGTGACCACACAGCCCAGGGAGGAGGGGAGGACACGGCTCTGAGGTCATTAGCGTGGCTGATGCCCTCACAGGCCTTGACATTCAATGCGAGAGAAGGAGGGAGACCACCCTCCCTGTGCCCGTCTGGATCGGGCACCGGTCCCCTCGCAGCCCGCCGCCCCCTATGGGATGGCTTGGTGTGGGGCGTGCACACGCCCATTCGCTTAATAGCAACCTGGGCGAATTCTTCTTAGCATCTCAAAATAGCTTCAGAGTGGTTATTAAAAATGGTTTCTTATTATGAATCAGTACATTTAAAAAAATATATTTTTATTGATTTCAGAGAGAAAGGAAGAGGGAGAGAGAGATAGAAACATCAATGATGAGAGAGAATCATGCATCGGCTGCCTCCTGCATGCCCCACACTGGGGGGTGAACACCCAACCCGGGCCTGTGCCCTGACCGGGAATCGAAGCGTGACCTCCTGGTTCCCAGGTTGACGCTCAACCACTGAGCCGCGCCTCCGGGAGAATCGGTGCGTTCTGATGGCCCTTCCTCTGTTCGGAAAGTGCCAGCCTTCCTGGTTTAGAGTGGCGTCCGGTTCCATGCACTCACGTTCCCCTGCTTGACGGGGCCCGTGGGAAAGGAACTTGCCGGTGCACACAGCGTGCTCCCAGTCTCCTGCGAGAATGTTAGGGAGGAAAAGCTCATCCCAGGCCCGTCCGGGAGGGGGTCCCCTCCCGCCCCCTCCACGTGCCCGGGCGTCCTTGTCCCCCAGTCAAACCCGAGCCTTGGGAAGGCGGAGCTGTCAGCCGAGCGCATCTGCCGCTTTCCCAGCTGCTCGTCAGGGTCTTCGGACAGGAAGGGCCGTACGCCGGGTCCATGTCCCCGGCCGGCTGGGGAGGGTGACCGTCTTCTGACCGTCCCTTCCCCCGAGAGAACTAGGACCACCCGGGAGGACGCACCCCGTTGCTCTGAAACCAGCCGTGGCAGAAAGAAGGACTCGAACCTTCGGGTCCTTCCCCCCATGCTTTCCTCTCCACACCTGCGACAGCGTGGGGGCTGGCTTTCTGGGACGCGTATCAACAGGAAGTCATGGCACTTGGGTGTAGGAACCCGCCACTGGAAACCCCCCCCCCCGGGTGATGGGCGCTGTCCTGGGCGTGGCTCCCGGGTAACGCACGGGGCCCGCTGGCGAAGTTCATTCCCTGCCTCTCCCTAACGGTGTGTGCAGCTGCTGCCCTCGGGCGCTGTTCTTTCCAGACTCTTCCTTGGTTTGCAAACCTAGTTTATCTCACTTCTTTCCTCAGGATACAGTAAGTGAACAAAATGAGATAAACTGTAAACACACTTAGAAAAGCTTCTCAGCCCCGGCCGGCGTGGCTCAGGGGTTGAGCATCGACCATGAACCAGGAGGTCAGGGTTTGATTCCGGGTCAGGGCACAGGCCCAGGTTGCGGCTCCATACCCAGTGGGGGGCGTGCAGGAGGCAGCCGGTCCATGACTCTCTCATCACTGATGTTTCTATCCCTCTCTCCCTTCCTCTCTGAAATCCATAAAAACACAATAAATAAATAAAAAAGGGCAGTGTGACAGCTGTTCGTGTGGTGTCCTGTCTGCCCGGTGGATGGGATCTCATTTGGCAAGATCCCGAGTTCTAACCAGTCTTCACGTTTACTGCCTGACCTCGTCTGCAAGCACAGGCCGCGCGTTCCACGGTCAGATCCCGTCACGTAACCCTGACGGGGGTCGGTCTCTGGGCTCAGGGAGTTGAGAGGCCTCGTCCCCGCCCGGGTGGGCGGTGCTGAGAAGGGCACTGAGCCAGAAGCCCGGGCCACTGGTCCCGGCTATGGATCCGCTCTTCCCTGTGTTGTCGCAGGTGGATCATCCACGCCATGGAGTACGAGCTGCAGATCCGGGCCGGGGACCAGCCCGCCGTGGACCTGTACCAGCTGTCGCCCAGCGCCGTCAAACAGCTCCTCATGGACATTCTCCAGCCGCAGCAGAACGGACGGTAACGAGGCCCTTGGCCCCCCGCAGGCCCCCGGTCCACAGTCACTCACGTTTGATGCGCGTGTGAACAAAGATGCTGATAAGAAGTAAAACACCGCAGTCGCAGGGACAGTGCAGAGATGCGAGTCAAACTACCCGTCTTCAGCCGCCATTCGGTGCTGATTTGAATCGATACTTTTCAGGTGTAGTTCATGAATGCGCCTTCATTTTCACTATTCTGTGCAGAGCATAGCGCCTCCTTCCCCCCTCCCCCTCGTCACCCCTTTCTGAGCCTTTGCAGCGCCCCCCCCCCCCCCCCCGCGCTGGCACGAAGGCCTGGGTGGGTAACGTGAAGCAGGCGGCCCGTTCTCTGCCTCCCTAAGTAGACGGCGCACCTCTCCAGGCTGAACCGTCCACAGACTTGACTTGTGCGGAGGTTAGAATAAGGGCAAAGCGAACACTCGTGATTGCACTGAATTGAAGAACGTTTTTATAACAAAAGGCTTTCCTATGATTATTAAAGCTGCTCCTATGTTTTTAAGTGAAACTGCTTGGATATTAGAGTCATGTAATCACAGGGTGAGATTTTTAACTTTGGAACTTGCTAGTGAATACTGTTCTACCTGTTACATTTCTTAAAGGCTGGTGATTTTCTCCTTTCCTGCGAGCTTTTCCCTCTGAAATATTCAGTCACCTCGAACACGGGCGGGAGTCTGCATCGCGGGTGGGCGGCTCCCATGGCTTCCCTCTCGGAGGGCTGGTCCGTGCTGGACCGGGCTTCCTGCCAGGGCGCGCTGGCGTCTCCGCTCTGAGGCCTTCTCCTCTGGTTGCAGATCTTGGCTGAACAGGCGTCAGATCAACGGGTCTCTGAACAGAACGCCCGCCGGGTTCTACGACCGCGTGTGGCAGATCCTGGAGCGCACACCCAATGGCATCATTGTCGCCGGGAAGCACCTGCCGCAGGTACCGCCGCGTGGCCTTGGTGAGGGGCTGTGAAGGGGCCTGAGCCGGGCCCGTGTGCCCTCGGCATGGCAGCGCCTTTCCGTGTGTCCCAGGTCCTAGGGGGAGAGTGACGCTGGGAAGGACAACCTTCCAGCAAACAGCCACTCGTAGAGCCAGGCTTCTGTAGAGGGCACCGAGCCGGAAAGGGAAAGGAACTCAGGTGGAAAAATGCGTCCAGTGCGACGAGGAGACTTTTCTCGTATTTCCTCCCTCGAATGCGACGCCCCGTCCCCTTTAAGCACGCCTAGAAATGGGGCAGTAGCGGCAGGTGGGGCTGCCCGCCGACGGGCGCACGGAATGCAGGGCGGGCCTTGCACAGGCGGACAGTGTGCTGTCCTTCCCCTGAAAGGGGGCGCTCCCGCGGGCCCTCTGGGGAGTGAGTGATGCGCATAGTGGTGAGGCTGAGGGGCGTTCGCGGGAAGTAGGAAAGTGTGACTCGCCCTCTCTGCCACCCAGGATGCTGGGGACTCCGCCTGCCCCCACTCACGGAGCCACACTCAGAGCCCCTTCCGCCAGGCCCAGCTCTCAGTTGCTCAGTTGCTCAGTTGCTCACTTCCTGCTCTCAGTTGCTTGTGAAAAGTGCCCGGCACACAGGCAATCCTCTCTATAAATGACACGTGAAGGGCAGAGACAACCCTTTCATTTTGCTTGTTTGTGTGGCTTGCCTTCCCCGCACACAGCGCTGTCCTTGCTGATTTGGTGCATTTTTGCGCCGCCGGGTCAGGCAGGACTCGCCGCAGAGACGAGGTAAACTCCACGGCGAGGACTGACATAGCGTCTGCCGGCTTCGGCCGCGCATTCCATGTTCTAAGGCCCATCACCATGTTCTGTACGCGGTTCAGCCCACGGCTGAGCAGAGCCTGGCGTGCACTCCACGCACCGTCTCGGCTCCTGACTGTTCCCTCGTGTGCCGACATGGTTTCCTAGTCTAGTCCCTTCCCCTAAACACACCGCTGAGGCGACGATGGCTCCTGAAAACGGGAGGTTAGTTCTCACAGCGCCGGCGGGGTTCGCAGTTCGACATGAGATCGAGCCCTAGAGCTGGGAGGCTCTCGGGTTTGTAGAGACCAAAAGGGGTTCTTGGGGAGCGAGTGGAGCTCCTCGTGGTGGAGCCAGGTGCCCCCCACGCAGCGGTGACGCTGGGCTCTCTGTTCCAGCAACCGACCCTGTCGGACATGACCATGTACGAGATGAACTTCTCGCTCCTCGTGGAAGACATGCTGGGCAACATCGACCAGCCCAAGTACAGGCAGATCATCGTGGAGGTGCGTGGGCGCGTGGCCTGCTGGCGGGCGCTTTCTCTTTCTCCCTGAAAACCGGGCGGAGATGGGCCAGGAGACCAGAGCTTCCCACCTGCCTGGCCCGCCCCCCGCCCCCCACTGGGTCCTGAAGAGGACAGAGCCCTGACCTCTGACCCGAGCCGAGGCATAGGAACAATTCCCACGTCCTGCGTCCTTGGGCAGAAGGATGTCCAGCTTTGTCAGCGCACTCTGGCCCTCAACAGCCAGTGCATCATAGACAGCGAGCACCTTTTCTGTTTTTTAAAATATGTTTTTATTCATTTCAGAGAGGAAGGGCGAGAGAGAGTGCATTTTTAACAACATGACAATCCCCGGAGAAACTGCTGTGGGGTCACAGATTTATACTCATTTGGGCCCTAACCGGTGTGGCTCAGTGGATAGAGTGTCGGCCTGTGGACTGAAGGGTCCCAGGTTCGATTCCAGTCAAGGGCATGTACCTTGGTTGCGGGCACATCCCCAGCAGGGGGTGTGCAGGAGGCAGCTGATCGATGTTTCTGTCTCATCGATGTTTCTAACTCTCTATCCATCTCCCTTCCTCTCTGTAAAAAAATAAAAATATAGTCATTTGGGTGCTGGGCTCTGAGTCACGTGATCGTGAGCCTCCATCCACAGTCTCCACGGACTTACCCGCCGCCTCTGGCTTTGTTGCCTCCCATGTCCTCTGGGAGCTCCCGCAGACGCTGATGTTGGTGTCTGGCCGACAAGGATTACTGCCCAGCGGCCAGGAGAGTTCAGACACGGGGGGAGGGGGGGTGGGGGGACGGGGGGAGGGGGGTGGGGGTTGGGCACTAGCTGTAGAGAGGGTGGGACAGTCATCTCCGAGTCTCTAGCTTTTCTTAACGACTGAACATCTCAGCGTGGCTACAGGGACCCACAGTGAAGAGCACTGTCATTCCCAGTAGGACGCAGGCTGCTGATTTGCAAGGTTCGGAAGGTTCCAGCCACAACGAGCCTAAGCCCATCGCTGTACAGGGCGCACGGGGGACCGCAGGGCCATCCTGGCTGGGAAGGGGTGAACCCGCCAGCCTGTGCCACCCCCAGCCACTCACCTGGCCTCAATGTCGTCTCTCCCAGCTGCTGATGGTCGTGTCCATTGTCCTGGAAAGGAACCCCGAGCTCGAGTTTCAGGACAAAGTCGACCTGGACAAACTGGTGAAAGAAGCATTTCAGGAATTTCAGAAAGACGAGAGTCAACTCAAGGGCGTTGAAAATCAAGTGAGTAGAGAAAATAGCTTTTCGTAGATTTTTTCCTGCCTCAATTCTTCAAACTATCCCAACCTCTTACTGTGTAACTGGCAGATTCCCAGATGGCACAAGGGAGAACTTGGGGTGGGGAGGGGCAGGAGGTCTGACTTACCTGAGGAATTCAGGCTACTTTATATTTAATTATGAGTCAATTCCGCCATGAAGTTCTGTAGAAAGAAACCTGGGAATTTCCTGCACAGAGGCAGCGGGTCAAGCGTGCTTTACAGAGGAGCCCGGGCCCCAGGAGGCTGCAGGATTCCACCCTGTAGGGAGGGGTGTGGGCCCGGCTCTGCGGGCGCCGTGTGCGCCCCCTACAGGCTGTCACATTCATGCTCAGCTGCCAGGAGGCCTAAGTAAACAAGCACTGTCAGCCGAGAGGAGAATCGGAAAATGTCCGGCTTAGCTCTCGGCGCGTTTTCCAGGAGGGAACCCTGAGAATGACCGCCCGGGGCCGGCACTCACGTCACCCGTCAGAGCGGAAGGAAGAGGGAGAGAGAGACATCAGTGAGGAGAGAGTCATGGGTGGGCTGCCTCCTGCACGCCCCGCACTAGGGACCGAGTCCGCAACCCCGTCAGGGCCCTTAGGACCTCCTGGTGCGGAAGTCAACACTCCACCACTGAGCACGCCAGCTGGCCTGTCCCCCTGCACCAGGCAGAAAATCCAACGCACCTCCCTTTCCTTCCCAGGACGACATGACTTCCTTTTACAACACGCCCCCGCTGGGCCGGCGCGGGACCTGCAGCTACCTGACCAAGGTGGTGATGAACCTGCTGCTGGCCGGCGAGGTCAAGCCCGGTGGCGAGGACCCGTGTCTGGTCAGCTAGTGAGGAGGCGCTGGGGGCCCTGGGGACACGCGTTCGAGGAGCGGGTTCCGTTCTGCCTGGACGTGGAGTCCAGGCGGCCACTGCCGAGTGCACTGACCCCGCTAGGGCGGCGCTGCCCGCCTCCCACAGGGACTGGGCCTCTTGCTGCCACCACCAAGCGAATGGTAGGACAGGCTGTCAGGCCAGCGAGAAAGTCCTCGTGGTCATGCCAGCTAGCCGTGACCTTTACCGAACAGTAGGAATAGTAGACGATGGCAGGGTCACCGCTGCATGTTCTGTGATCAGCTGCTCATCAGAAGTAATCCTCGCTTCCCCACTTGCTGCCACTGAAGTGCATGTGCCACGCGGTGCGCTGGGACGAGCGCGGCTGGAGCAGCGCTGTTCAGGGGCGTGTCACGCCCGGATTCAAATGCATCGTCACACGCGTCGGCCAGCTGACGTGTTGATGTCCGGAAGCTGTAGTATTGGTGACATTGTAGGATACAGAGCCGCTCTGCAGTTGTTACCTTGGAAACGTGACGATGGTTTTATATTTGTCGCACCTGTAGTGGTTGGACTAAAATACAGTAATAAATCTGATCAAACGTGTAAGACTTGTCTATTTGTATTGCAAACACCGATATGCCTGATGAAACATTTTCGTTGAGTTCTTACTAAAGAGAGGGCGTGTGTAAGATTATTGAGAAGTATGGGTGGTTTACCTAGTTTGTATTAGTAAAAATGAAATTAAATATTACTGAATTTTATTTCTGAATTAATCTTTTTATCTGGGCACACTCTTTGTTCTCATGTTCCCAATACGGGCTCCTGACCGTTTTTATTTACTAAATCTGGAGAGGGTGGGAGAGACGCAGTGGTGCCTCCCATCCCTCAGTTGGGTAGCTGCCACATTTCCTTAAGCTGATACAAGCAGAACGTAAACACTTAAATGCCATGGATTTGTTTTCTTGCGAGGACATCGGGTTCCCGTAGCCCACGCCCACTCTGCAACAGCCCTGGCCCTCGGTGGTATGGGGGCGTCTTATGAACAGCACACGGGGACCCACGGAGCTTCTCCCTAAGTCAGTGGGAAGGGAGGAACTCCGTAACGTCAGTCACTCCCCGCCCGGCACGCTCCGTGTGTGGAGAGGTGCAGGTGAGGCGGGCGTGGGGTCCCCCGACTTGTGCGCCCGGTGCAGTGAGCTGCACGGCAGGCGGGAGTGGCGATTCGGATCCAGTCCCTGCTGAGCCAGCGTCGGGAGGTGGGGTCACGGGGGCTGGCACGTAGACGCGTTTGTCTTCTGGGCCTGAGGGGGCGAGGCCTCGGATGCAGCGCCCGCCCGCAGCCTGTCAGACTCGGTCGTGTTTGCTGGAGATGTCCCTCGTCACGGAGGCTCAGCTCAGGTCCTGCTGGCCAACCGCACATGGACTCGGGGAGAAAAGGAGCAGGATGAACCCAAGCAGAAATGACATGTTTTGAGTCCACCCTTTTCCGTCCACGTTCTTATCCTCAGAACAACAAACAATAGGACAGTGATTCTCCGCCTTTTGAAATCACTACTCTGCCCTCAATGGAAGAGATTTCATTTCACTGAAGATATTTTTTTCTGGTTTTACTTTTTGTTGTTGTTTCTGACTGACCCACATTAAGGGACAAAGGATGTTCGCCTGCTGGGATTCCGAATTCCTTGGCTCCTAAGCTAGTGTTCCCACCTCAGAGGCTCGCGTTGCAGTTGCCTCCCGGGGGTCAGTATTAGCATTCTCTTGTACATCTTTTGTCAGCGTCAGGAGTCCAGTCTAGTTCCCTGCGCCCTTTCAGCCTCCTCCATCGCGTATACGAACCTTCAGCGCCTCCCTGTTGTCTGCCTTTCTGAGTCAATCTAGGCGACTCGTGGTCCTCAAAGCAGACACAGGGCCCGGCTGGTGTGGCCATGGTTGAGTGTCAACCCATGAACCAAGAAGTCACTGGTTTGATTCCTGGTCATGAATGGCTTTAGTCCTTCAAAAGCAAGAAGCTGACATTCCCACTTTGTTTTGCACATGCCCCGGTTTCGGGCTTGAGCCCCAGTGTGGGGCGTGCAGGAGGCACTGATCAGTGATTCTCTCTCGTTATTGATGTTTCTATGTCTCCCTCTCCCTTCCTCTCTGGAATCAATAAAAATATATTTTAAAAAATAAAAGAACACTTATCTTTAAAAAAAAACACACAAAGAAAAACATCCAGACACAGGTATGGTCCTCTTACCTGAAACCCACCTCCTCCCCTTCTCTCCTACGCAGTCGCCCATCCCCCGCCCCCCCTCCCCCTGGTCTGTCGATGAATGCCAAAGACAGTGCCACCCAAGCATAGAACACGCTCTCCACTGTCGTGGGCTCTGGCGTGAGGCCACCGCTTTCAGGTGGAGCGTATGCCTCCGGGGGCCCGGCACCCAGTGAGGGCTAAATAGGTTGGGTGTCTCCACTCACTACCCACTAGGGCGCCGAGCTGGCACAGAAGCCGAATACGTGCTTGCTGACTGACAGAAGAGAGCGGGTAATAAATACGGACCGCGAATGGGGATCTTCCCAAAGGGAGGTGGAACTGCCTGCTTGTCCGGAACGGGCTGTGTGGGTGGTTTCATAGGGGAGTGTGCGGGGAGCTGGAGAGACGCGCTGAGCCCCGCCGTGTTTATCGCACGGGGACAATGGAGGGTCAGACATCCTCAGCTCCCTGCTGACGACCGCTGATGAATGGCTTGTCGTTCGAAAGCAAGAGCTGAGGATTCCAATTCGCTTTGCAAAAAGAGCTTTGTAGTCGCGTTCTGGAGCTGGAAGCTTTTACGCAAATTAATAACAAGTGATTTTCAGCTTCTGTGGGGAGAGGCGTGCGCAGCCAGGACTCCCGCGTCAGCAGCTGGACGTTCTCGCGGTGCGGGGAGGGCAGCGCCGTTCATTCTCCCTGGACGGAGGGTGATCCCAGCCGGGTTCCTGCCGCTCTGCGCCCAGGGACCCACATCCTAGACGGGCGTTCAGTTGGCCGCTGTTTGGTTCAAACACCTGATGCCGGTGAGACTGTCTCAGCTTCTGGAGCTAAGGGGGGGCCCAGGGCCGCAGGGCACCTCTGCTTCACGCAGGAACCGGCGCTCCCCCAGGTCTCTCGGGGCCTCCCTCCCCCAGCGGCTGCCGAGGGAAACCAGTCCTGACCCACCACCCGCAGGGGGCACGGTGCAGAGAACTCGGGTGACACGAGCAAGATCCCAGAGCCCGTGGGTTGTGCCTGGAAGATGCTGGGACGGAGCAGGCTGCCTGCAGTCCCTCCATCACCCAGGTCTGAACGGGAGCCTTTGCTGTGCACATGCATGGCACCGAGGCACCGGGGGCCTCACTCATATGTGCACATGCATGGCACAGAGGCACCGGGGGCCTCACTCATATGTGCACATGCATGGCACCGAGGCACCGGGGGCCTCACTCATATGTGCACATGCGTGGCACTGAGGCACCGGGGACCTCACTCATATGTGCACATGCATGGCACCGAGGCACCAGGGGGCCTCACTCATACGTGCACATGCATGGCACTGAGGCACCGGGGGCCTCACTCATACGTGACGTCAGATCGAACAGGGGCAGCACGGCCTTCCACCTGAGCTCCCTATGGGCCAGGGGCTCCCGGAATCCGTGTCCTGTGCACCCAGCATCGTGACTCACGACATTTGTCACCTGCTCGAGCCCTTTCCCAGCCACCACCGCATTCACCCGCACACCCTGATCCCCACTCTGGGTGGTGCCCTCCTGCTAGAGCCGTGCCTGTGCCCGGCCAGCCTCACCCCCGCCTGGCACTCTGGAGCCTCACCGAGGGCCATCGCCCCTGAACTCTACCGGGAGGGCGCCCGGCTCCGTGAGTTCTCAGGTCAAGGGCAGGATGGGCAGCTGCTCTCCTCGGCGGCCGCCGTTCTTCCCGGGTCTTCCCACCTGCTTGCAGGCCACGGTGGGCAGTAACCTTGCACAGTGACTCCTGTGTTGTCCTCGGTCCAGGCCTCACCTCTACGCCAGACTCAGTCAACCACCTGTGTGACGCTCAGTCCAGACACACTTCACTGTCAACATTCTCAATAGTTGAACCTGGGCCCTGGCCGGTTTGGCTCAGTGGATAGAGCATCGGCTGTGGACTGAAGGTTCCTGGGTTCAATTCCAGACAAGGGCACATGCCCGGGTTGTGGGCTCGATCTCCAGTAGGGGCTGTGCAGGAGGCAGCCAGCCCATAATTTTTCTCTCTCTCCCTCTCCCTTTGTCTCTGAAATTAATAAAAACATCGTTTTTAAAAAATAGTTGAACTTGGAATGACCTCGCCCTCAGCTCCTAAAATCTTGGTTCTCTTCCAGTTTTCCTGCATCATATGTGGGAGTCATCACTCCCACCGTCAATCAATGACCAAGGTCTTTCAGTTCAGGTCCCAACAAATCCCGACTCAGCTCCCAGCTCTCACTTCCCCGGCCAACACCCCGATGCGGGCCCCCCGCCCCTGCCCCCTGCGCTGGACCTCTGTGGGGGGTCCTGACCGCCCTCCTCTTCGCTCGGCCGCCCTCCCACCGGCCCAGCATCCGCTGGAGACGGATTTTTGACATGGAAATCTGAGCATGAGGTGGTGGTGGTTGTGGCGAGCAGGGAGACTTGAAACCTTTTTTTTTTTTTAAGAAAGCAACTGTCCTGAAATAAAATCCAAAACTCTTTCCCAGTTCCTGATTCCCCACGAAGCCCTGGCACCTGCTTCCCCCGCCTCCGCTCTTCCCGCCCGGCTCTCCCGCTCTCAGCGCCGATGCCACTTTGCAGGGGGCCTTCCTGCAGCCGAGACCAGAGCGCCTCATGCCTCGCGCTGCCTTCTTTCAAGGAGAAGAATGGCCCCACGGTGGCTGGATCCGGTGTCCTCGGGCCACCTTTACGGTCATGACCATGTCCCGAAGTTGACTGCGGTGATGGTTGAACACCGTCGTGAATAGGTGACAAGCCGGTGACTTGTCTACTCGAAATGGGTGGCTTCTGGCGTGATCCGTCCCAAGGAAGGTCTTTTAGGAAAGACAGCCTGGCGTCTGGTCGCTCTTGTCTCGCTGTAACACTTGGGGCTGTTTCTATGGGAGCTCAGCGGCCCTGGGTGTCCAGCTCAGCAACGGGTGACCTTTGTTGTTTAATGTTTGTTTTGTTTTTCTGTTTGTAGACCCTTCAGCGGGGCAGGCCTTTGCTTCTCATGAGCTACAGCTGTGAGGACACCCGCCTGTTTTTCATGCCGTCACAGGGAGGGTCCCATTAATTCCCGTTCACTGCAGCGTGTCCCTTCCTAACAGTTATTCCTCTACGGCTGCCCCGATTCTCACCCCAGGCCCCCCGATCGTGGCGCGTGGGCCCCTGTGGAAGTCAGTGAGCCTTCCCAGGCCACAGGGGCTCCCTTGTAAAATGAGGAAGGAAGACGGTGAGAGGACCCCAGTCTCCCATTCCGTCCTGTGTCTCTCGGCTCCGATTTCACGTCTGCGCGGTGCTCGCGGGCATACGTCCTTTTCCTTCCTTCCGGCGGCTCTTACCTCTTTTCAGTTTCCCTGTGGCCTGGCGAGCCCTGAGCAGGTGGAGACTCACCTCAACTCGATCCTGAGTTATTTTTTTTGCTCACTTTGCTACCGGACGTTGTCTTTCCCTGAGGTCTCTCCAGGAAAAAGCAGGGGCTGCACCTCCCGGCGTGGCCGTCCTGCTCGTTTCTGCCCCTTTAACGCAGGAAGCTCTGCCTGTGAGGAAGGGCCCAGGCCAGCTGCGCCCCTCACTGGCTTCTCAGGGAGCGGGGGTCGCTGCCACAGAACCTAACCCCCTCTCTGCCACGCACCCAGGTGCTGCAGCTGGCTGCCCGGGGGCCAGCAGAGCGAAATGGGGTCTCACAGCACCCCCTGGGTTCGGTTTAACTTGGTCCAGGCGCAGCGTGACGAACAGTCTTAGTCAAAGGGAGAGCCGTAGGTGAGGAGGGCTCCCGGTCCTCTCGGTTCCACACCCTCTGCCGCCAGCCCCAGCGTTACCACAGCTCCGCTCCTTCTCTGATGGAAAAACACGGGGCCAGCTTCCTAGCCTGTCCCTGCGGCCGGGTTGAGTGGGGTGGTAATTCCGATTTGATTACTGCTTTCACACCATCGTGGCAGATGATCTCCAGTTGCTTCTCACCTCCAGCTGTTGGGAGCTGGTTTGGCTGAAGCTCTCAAGCTACCCCAGCAGGGCGGAAAGGAGACGGAGCCAGGGGAAGGAATACGGTGAGTGATCGGAGTCGGCTTCGACCCAAGACTCTGCGTGTCAGGAGCTGCGCTCAGTGCTTGCATGCGCCATGACGTCATCTGGTCCTCGCTGCCACCTGGTAAGTTAGAGGGGCGTGTCTCCATCACGGCCCAGGCCTGTGTGTGGCGGGGGGAGGGACTCGGCAGCTTTGTCAAGGTCATGAAGTGGTAAAATTGGAGTTCAGGCCCAAGTTGGTCAGCTTCCAGAGTCCACAGGCCCAGGCGCGTGTGTGTCCTCGGGCAGAGCGGGATGAAAACCTTGCTTTGTCTCTGCCCGTTCCCCCGGGGCCACTCGGTGCCTTGGTGGTTAGCTTCTGTTGAAAGCCTGGGCGTCCTCCTTCCTTTTGGTTTCTCCTCCTGGTTTCTCGGGGCCGGTTTCCAGAGGCCTGAGAAATCACGCGGCGTGACGGGCTGTAATGAAGGCAGCGCGAGGCCCGTGAGCACGTTTCGGGCGGGGGTGGGGCGGGGGAGGGGTGTGTCGTCAGGCTCGGCGGTCTCTGCTGGATGAAGCCCAGAGAGGCTGACTTTAACAACCCGCAGGTGAAACTGCCTCTGTGTGCTGGTCTGTGCTGTGAAGACGATGGGGTAGCATTTGTGTGTGAAAACTAGTGAGGTCTCTGAATGATCACCCCTTAATCTAACTCCATATGGGGTGCGTCTTAATGAACCCGCCGGCCGGCTCCCTGGCAGTACAGGAAACGCTCCCTGCGCGGAATTAAATGATCTCCTGATACATTTTAAATCCGCCTGGTTTCCCTCCGCCCTCGCAGCTGCCCCTCTAACCACGCCGCATGTGCCTAGTTGAATGTTTACTCCTACCACTGCGTTAGTCAGAGCCCAATTGGGGAAAGAAGAAGGAAATATCCTAAAAATCCAACATATTCCCAGCTGAGATGTAAATTACTTTCAGAGTACTTGGCATTTTGGAAAATGTGCTACAATTGTATTGAAAAGGCAAATGTGCAAAGATAAAGTTTCCCTTCATTTTTGCAAAGAAAGGCTCAGAAACCGTGGGGGCGAGATTATTGTGAGACGTGCACGGCCGGGGGGAAGCAAGGGCCCTTTATCGTGGCGAGAGTCCTGCTTCCAGATGGCAGCCCCAGAAAGCTTTCTAAGAATTGCTGTTCAAAGGAACTTATCAAAACAGGCTTTGTTGTGTGTGCCTGGCTCACGCGTCTGGTTGCTCTTGTCTCGGTGTAACACTTGGGGCCGTTTCTATGGGAGCTCACCTGCCCTGGGTGTCCAGCTCAAGCTGAGGCGAAGCAATGACAACACTGACCTACTACCAGCCATCTCCCCTGTCAGGAGACAGGGATGATTCGATAAGACAAATACAGCGTGTGTGTGTGTGTGTGTGTGTGTGTGTGTGTGTGTGTGTGTGAGAGAGAGAGAGAGAGAGAGGAGACATATCCAGAACATACTTTTAAAGGAGTATCTAATAAACAGGATTATCTCAACAAATAGCCAACAGATGCATGAAAAGACGCTCAGCGTCACTAATCACCAGGGAAATGCAAATCAAAACCACCACGAGATCCCACTTCACACTCGACAGGATGCCTGTCAACAACAAGACAGAAGATGACAAGCGCTGGTGAGAAGACGAAGAGAAGTGGAGTCCTTGTGCACGGCCGGTAGGAATGAAGATTAGTACAGCCACGATGGAAAACAATATGGAGGACGCCCACACAATTTAAAATCAGACCGACCATATGACCCAGCAAGCCCACTTTTGGGTGGCCATCCAAAGGAAATGAAATCAGTATCTCGAAGAGATAACTGCACCCACATGTTCACTGAGGTATTAGTTGCAGTAGCCAAGACATGGAAACAGCCTAGTTGCCCATCAACAGATGAATGAGTAAAGAATATATAATACTAGAGGCCCGATGCACAAAATTCGTGCAAGAGTAGGCCTTCGCAGCCCCGGCGGTGTCCGGGAGGTTGTCTGGATGGTTGTTCCGCTGTTTGGCCGTTCAGTAGATTTGCATATTACGCTTTTATTACCATAGATATATCACATGTACACACACACACACACACACACACACACTGGCATATTATTCACCCTTAAAACAGAAGGAAATCTTGTCATTTGCGACAGCATGGATGAAACTGGAGGATATTATGCTAGGTGAAATGAGCCAGACAAACTCAAAATCTGCACGATCTCACTTATATGTAGAATCTAGTCAAACTCATAGCAGCAGAGTCGAGTGGTGGTTGCCAGGGGCTGGGGGAGGGAGTTGGGGAGTGGCAATGCTGCTTGAGGGGTACAGAGTTTCTGTGCCAGGTGAATAAGATCTGAATATCTGGCACGCAGCCTGGTGGCCGTAGTGAACGACACTGTATCTGACACTTGAAATTTGCGAAGAGGGTAGATATTTAGTGTTCTCACCACACACCCCCCCCCCCACACACACACAAATGGTAATTATGTGAAGAGATGGATGTTAATTACATTGAGTGTGGTGATCATCTCACAATGTATATCAAAACATTATGTTGCACACCTTAAATACATGCATCTTAGTGTCAATTATACCAGAACACACTATAGATAAATAAAGAGGGTCCTTGAGCTCTTGAAGGCTACTTGATTTCTCCCTCAGCCCTCCCTGACCTGCCTGATCACAGTGACTGTTGTCTGCTGGCTCTGGTAACTCTGGTCCCTGGCTCCATCTAAGCCATGCCTCTTACATAGCACATTGATCTACACATCCACCCCTGTTCTCAGGTTTGTCCCTTATCTCCTCAACCAGCGTGTTAGCTCCGCGACGGCAGGAACTACAGGGGAGATAGCTTCTCTGCCCCTTGTCATGCCTGGGACAAAAGTCCACATCTATGTCCTGGCGGCCTCACTTTGCGGAGTAAAAGGTCCTTAGTCTTCAGTTTACCTACAAGTGAGACTGACATAAATCTGGCTTCTCAAAACCAATCCTGTAAACTTGGGGCCGCTTCTGTAACCTATGCAGCCCCTGCCTTCCTCAGAGGCCACACATGGCCTTCCATTGGGTTATGGTGCTGGTTCTCTTCCCTTCTTGGCAAATTCAAGTCAGCTACGAAGCTAGGGGGAGTTTTCAGAAATCTGGCCTTCATCCTGTGTGACAGGGAGCGAGCTACATGCAGAATAATTTTCTGTTCTGCAAGGCTGCCTGCTGCGGAGTGAGTGAACACCGCCCTCAATTTGTTAGAGGAGGGAGAGGTATCTGTTAAATGCTGACTTTCTTCTACTTTCTTTTGCCATTTAAGCTACACTTTAAACGGACTTTGAAAACTGGCAAGCCGTTATTTTTTGAAACTTTCCTTTTCTTAGGAAGTTTGCAGGAAACCTTAGGACATGTGATGCTGCTATCATTTGGGAAATCATACTCACTTTACAAGATAGACACGCCTGTGACCAGTGGCGTGTAAGGTCAATACTGCTGAGGTGTGGTCCAGATGGTAATTATTTTCTCTCCTCTCGTCCCCACCTCCTCCTCTTTGGTGACCCTCAGCTTATTCTCTATATCTATGGGTCTGTTTCTGTTTTGTTTATTCATTTGTGGTGTTTTTGTTCTTGCTGTCAGATTCCACATATAGGTAAAATTATATGGTATTTATCTTTCTCTGTACTTAGCATAATACCCTTTAAGTCCATCCATGTTGTTGCAAAGATTTCATTCTTGTTTATTGCTGAATAATATTCCATTTTTATATATACCACATCTTTTTATCTATTTATTGATGGGCATCTAGGTTGCCTTAAAATCTTAGCTATTAGTAGTAATGCTCCAATCAATATAGGGGTGCATATATCTTTCTGGATCACTGTTTTTGTTTTCTCCAGATAAGTACCCAGAAGTGGGATTGCTGAATCAAATGGCAGTTCTATTTTTAATTTTTTGAGGAACCTCCATACTGTTTTTCACAATGGCTGCATCAATTTACATTCCCACCAACAGGGTATGACGGTCCCCTTTTCTCCACAGCCTTGCTAGCACTTGTTATTTGTTGACTTATTGATAATAGCCATTCTGACAAGTGTGAAGTGATATCTCATTGTGGCTTTAATTTGCATTTCCCTGATGATTACTGATGTTGAACATCTTTTCATATGTCTATTGGCCATCTGTAGATCCTCTTTGGAGAAATCAGGTCTTCTGCCCATTTTTAAATTGGATTGTTCGGGGGTTTTTTGGTGCTAAGATTAATGAGTTCTTTATATATTTTGGGTATTAACTCCTTATTGGATATACAATTTGCAAATACCTTTTACCATTCGGTAAGTTGTCTTTTTGTTTGATTGGCGGTTTCCTTTGCTGTGCAAAAAAAAGTTTTCAGTTTGATGTAGTCCCATTTGTTTATTTTTCCTCTTGTTTCCCTTGCCCAAGGAGACATATCCAAAAAGATATTGCTAAGAACGATGTCAAAGACTTCACTGTCTGTGTTTTCTTCTGGGAGTTTTATGGTTCCAGGCTTAACACTTCAGTCTTTAATCCATTTTGAGTTTATTTTTGTTTAGGTGTAAGAAAGTGGTCCAGTTTTGCCAGCACCACTTATTGAAGAGACCGTGCCCCATTATATATGTAAGCCTCCTCTTCTGTAGGTTAATTGACCGCGTAAGTCAGGATTTCTTTCTGGGTTCTCTATTCTGTTCCATTGACCCATAGATCTGATTTTATGCCAATACCATGCTGTTTTGATTATTGTAGCTTTGTAATACAGCTTAATATCAGAAACATATGGATATATGGTGTATAATCTTTTCACTGTATTATTTAATTGGTTTAACCTTTTGTTGAGAATTTTTGCATCGATGCCCATCAAATGTATTGACTGGTAAATTTCTTTTTTTTTTTTTTGTAATGTCTTTATCTGGTTTTGGTATCCAGGTAATACGGGATTCATAAAATGAGTTTGGAAGCATGTCTACCCCTTCCACATTTAGAAATACTTTCAGAAGGGTGGGGATTAACTTCTTGTGTGCGGGATGGTTGGAGGAGCCGAGGGGGCAGCTAAGGCGTCTGGGGCCTGGCCTTCTGAGCCGGGGCAGCCGCAGGTGGAAACCCAAGTGCATCTGGTAATACCGTTGGTCCTCCCTGCTCCCGTGTTCGGGCCAAAATGAGCGCGGGCGGTGTGTCTGGGGACACAGCGTGGACACCTTGCAGGCGCTGAGAGCCCAAGCCCGGCGCTGCCCTGCGGAGGCGGAGAGCGTCATCACCAGGTGCGCACGCCCGTCCATCCTGGACACTTACCGCCGCCCGGAGAGCGCCCGGGTCCCGCCTCCGTCTGCCGCCTCTCCCGCGTGCTGTACCGGAAGGGTCCTCTGTGAGGCCCCCTCTGCGCAGGCTCCTCGCGCCGGGTCCCGGGGCCTGAGCACCTGCAGGTGCTCGGTCACACAGGCAGGTACTTCCGGCGCACAAACGGGCACTTCCGGTGTACAAGCAGGCACTTCCTGCGCAAAAACAGGCACCTGTGCAAAAAACCAAGCATTTCCTGCACGCAAGCCGGCACTTTTCACACCAAAGCGGGAACTTCCGGTGCACGCGCATTACTTCCGTCGCAGAAACACATACTTCCGGCGCCCGCACGGGCACTACAAGCCGGCACTTCTGACCTAAAAGCGGGCAGTGTTGGTGCCCAGCGTGCGGGAACCGGTGCTCCCACTGGAGCCGCAGGTGGGCCCGGTGTGGCCCTGCCGCCCCCGCTCCCTCTGTTCCGAGGCCGAGGCCCGCGTGCAGCGCCGAACCGGACGGGCAGGTAGGTCGAGCCCGCATACAGCCGCGCCCTGCGGAGCGGGAGGGTCGGGACCTTGGGGCGCGCGCCTGCGCCTCTGGCCGGGACTCCCCGACGCTCCCGAGGGCTCCCGGGTCCCCAGGCTTCTCTGTCCGTCTCTCCCTCGTGTTTGTGGTCGGAGGCTGTCCACTGAGCGCTCGGTGGTCTCGGGAGGAAGTGCCACCTGGACACGTGCGTTTTTTTCCTTTGCTCGTGGGAGGGGCGTCAGCGCCCCCTGCCGCCGCCCCTTGGGCCTCCAGCTGGTAATTGCTGCTAAGGCATAAGCGCCGTGTAAGTCCGCACCCACATACTTGATATTATTCAGAACATGACCCGTTGTTCACATTTAAATTTGGTCTTTGAGTGCAGATCTCGGCGACATTGGGAGGGCGATAGAAGAGGATCCTGGGTGGCGGGAGAGCTAGGCAGTGGGTAGGAGACCACGGTCAGATGAGGGTCACGAGGGACATCTTGCACCACCCCCTCCAGTCCCCTCTAGGACTCACCCCATTTGGGCACAGCGGCCCCAATATGGCCCATGGCAGGAACACATCCGACAGGAGGGCCTTGCTATTCTTAATCTTTTTCTGTTTGGCTTAATTGTGTCTCAGAGCTCCCTTTGTTCAGGCCAAGACGAGCTTGGGCCACGTGTCTGGGAACACACTGTGGAGACCTCGCAGGCAGGCCCCGGCCCCCGGGGAGAGCCCTTGCCCTCTGCAGACCTTTGCTGTCCGAGTTGAAATGATCTGTGGCGAATGTCATTTCGCTCTTGCTGGGGTGGAAAAGAAGTTGCATGGACTCCTTCACCCTTGAGGCATCTTTGCTCTTTAACGGAGGAGAGTTTGTCCAATTGCAGACTCAACTGTCTCAGTAATGATGATGATGATAATCCTAATGCCTGGAGGTGGAGCTGGGGCAGCAGCGATTTCTTCACTAGCTTCATTGATTTCTTCCCGCTCCGACGTACAATGCAAAGCATGAAAATCAGACAAAGACACTCACTCCCGACAGCCCACTGCAGGCAAACCTTTTGTGGTGGGATTAAGTAAACAGCCGCAGCCGTCATCTCTGGGAGTGAAGTCGGGAACCCTGCCAGGACTCTGTCGGGACAGAGCCTTCGAAGGTGCGGGAACGAGGTGAAATGTGAGACTGGTGGGAAGAGGAAACTGCTAATAAGCCAGGTTATGGAGAAGTCTGAAGAGTGGCTTGGGAGCGCAGGCATTTGCTCCCCTGTAATGAGATGTGGGATTATTGGTAAAAACATTTCGCTCTGATTGTTTTAAAGAGAAGAGATGAAATGTTTAATGTGCACCCTGGAGTGTGTCTTCCTTTCACATTTTAAAGGATAATCCTAATGAAACACCTATAATGCATAACAGATCAAGCCATATAGCTTCCCATCGGTGCGTGCAGTTGAGAACAGTGGCACAGATGGAATATATTCAGCTGACGAGGTGAGAGCCAATTTGAGGAGAGAGGAATTGAAGTGCCAAATAGAAGAGTATATGAATACTCCCACCTGGTCCTAGGACTCACCTGCTGACCTTGGTCAAGGTGGTTCATAATACATAGGGCCAAGTGCTGAGTCTGCTTTCGGATGAAAAAGACACCTTAGGCTCTTCCTTGAGATCAGGGGAAAATGTGATTGTACTAATGATTAGGAATCCTGGTTGCCCAGTCCAATGGTCCTAGAATGTTGCTTTGAAAGGGCAAGAAAATGCACGTCAGTATTGTGAGAAATGGCTCACCTGTCCCGAATTTCAAATGACGGACTGGGAAACAGAAGCATGGCGAAAATGAGACTTTTAATAACACTCCCGAGAGCGGGTGTCCATTGTACGGCACACACGCGGGGCAGGGAACATGGCCTGTTTAGTTAGTCCCTCCTCTGGTTCCTCACTGGCTGAGTACTATCTGGTC
Source organism: Myotis daubentonii (assembly GCF_963259705.1). NCBI lineage: Eukaryota > Metazoa > Chordata > Mammalia > Chiroptera > Vespertilionidae > Myotis > Myotis daubentonii. The sequence goes on along the minus strand of NC_081854.1, from coordinate 57,610,979 downwards.
ACTTGTTTCCTAACATGTCGCCTAGGTCTTCCTGTCTCCCCTGGGGCCTTTTAAAATACTGGGCTGAGACCTTTCTAGCTGTTTCCACCTCCCGTTGTTTAGGGGAATCTTCCTGGAAAGTGTGCTATCGGCCACGTGCACAGCTCTCCCCCTCTCCCCACCCCCACATCCTGTTTGCTCCGGGGAAATCAGTAACGGCCTGGCCACATGCTGTTTCTTTTCTACGAAGATGAATCAGAGGCATGTTTCTTACAATGTGTATGTTTAAAATATGAACTTGGCCATGAATAAAGTCTTAAATATTTCTGACCATATTCTTTGATTACAATCCAGTGAAATTGGAAGTAAATAATGAAAGGGTGAGTTTAAAAATCTTAATCCCTTGGAAATTAAAAGGACACATTTTTAGAAAACCTGGAATTAGAGCAGGAATTTAAAAGAAACCACAGACAAAAATCAAAAGACCCAGCACAGCTGAACTCTTCAAAAGCTAGAGCTTTAAATGTCTTAATTTTTAAAGGAAAAAGACAAAACTATTAAAGGAACAAAATGCTCATCATACAAAGTTAGGAAAAGTAACCAAGTAAGCTAAGAAGAGGGAATTAATAGAGATAAAGGTTGAAATAATGAAACAGAAAAGAGGCAAGATAAACAAACCCTGAAATTGGTTCCTTTGAAAAAACCAATAAAGCAGAAACATTTGCAAGCCTAATTAAGATGAGACAGAGAGCAAACATCGGCAAGATTTGAAATGAGCGAGGGGCTATAGCCACGTAGAAATTACAGAAGAATTCTGCATGCAGCTCCAGGACACCCACATTTAAGACCTAAAGGACATAGATGGTCCCTAGTAAAATAGAAACCATTGAATTTTTACTCAGGAATTGGAAAACTTGAATAAACAAAATCACAGAAAACACTGGAAGTTTATTGCTTTTTAAGATCACAAAGTCACTGTGTTTAAGTTGATGTAATACTTGTATGGGAATAGACAGAACAAGGAAATAGAGGAGGAACTTCAAAATACAGATGGCCCTGACTAAAATGGTTTGACTTGGAGTTTTTGACTATGATGGGAGGAAAGCAATACCAGTCATGGCAGCGACCTCAGCCCCCAGTCAGCCCTGGGATCATGAGGGTTGATCACGGAAACTCTGGGGTATGCTGTGTCACCAGCACTTTTTTGGGTATTGGGTTCTGTTTTTGCTCCCACTGTCTACAAAACACCCATCTGTGTCTCCTCCTCCTGGTGAGAAGAGGACTGACAGGTGCTTCTGGACTTACAAAGGTACCTAAGCAAATGTTTGCACCTCAACATACAAGGACAGCCCTGCCCGTGTGGCTCAGTGGTTGAGTCTCGACCTACGAACCAGAAGATCACAGTTCGACTCCCAGGGAGGGCACAGGCCCGGGTTTCGGGCTCGATCCCCAGTGTGGGGCGTGCAGGAGGCGGCTGATCAATGATTTTCTGTCATCATTGATGTTTATCTTTCACTCCCTCTCCTTTCCTCTCTGAAATCAATAAAAATGTATTAAAAATATATTAAAAAAACAAAACACACAGGACATTCTACAAGACAAGATCTGGCAAATGGGTGAAGAGTGGTTTCTCTGTGCCGTGGAATTGTGCACTGCTGTACGAGCGAACAAAGATGGGTGCGTCACCGCCGAGTGGGAGAAGCCACGCACAGAAGTCTGCGCTGGATGCTTCGGTTTCCACAGACGTCAGGAAGACATGTCACGGCCGCGTTCTTTCTAATAAAAGGGAGGCAGTCTACAGGCATCTTCTCGTCGGGGCATCTTCGGAAAGTGCCGTCTGCCACGGTGTCACGCGATTCCATTTACATAAACATCAGTGTTTCTTTATATTTAAAAATTTGGAGAAAAACGTGGTAAAACAGTGTTTCTGTGGAGCAAGGCAATTTTGAGTAGACACTGCTTTCTACTTCAGGTTCTGCGGCGTTTGATTTTGTTTTTTACAGTAAACGCAAATTACTTTATAAACGTTATAAACAGCAACTTTGTTAAAGTCCCAATTTTGGTATTAAAAAGATATAGGTTGTGTAAAGTTGTTTGCTCCAAGAATTTGCAGGGCTCGAGCATGCATTTAAATGGATGGCATTTTTCCCTGTGGAAAATTTCAGGAGGAAACTACAGTTAAGTTTCCATTTTTACAGATGGAGTAGGAGTGATAGCTTCGCAGCGGAATGGAATTCAAATAATAGAAGCCATTCTTCAGCATGAAAGATTCAGTCCCCACCCAGACGAAAGATTCAGGCGATGAAACAGGGCCCCTAGGAGTCTTACAATGGCCTCGTGCAATTTTGTCCTATTAACAACTTAAAAATGGAGCCGACTGAAGACTTCAAGGAGGAGGGGCGGGGGTGAGTGTCAGGGGTTAAGTATGCTCTTCAGCAGGCAGAGAAATGATCTGTCTTTAGGGGACATCGTCTGGCTTCCACTCTGCTCTCAGCACCACCCTCCCGTCCTGTGAGTTATCCAAATAGCAACCAATGTGCCCCTGCGAAGATGTCACACTGCCTTCACCCATCGGTCTCAGACCTGGCCCCACGTCACGATGCCGGAGTGACACTGACACAGGCATTCCCGCGGAGAGAGAGCCTGGTGGCATAAACATGGCACCAGGACTTCCCCCCGGAGGAGGCAGATGGAGTGTTGGCACCGGATCTGGAAGATTTACCCGGAAACACCGATGTCTTCGAGCAGAATGCCGAGCAGGGCAGGGCGGCTCGGAGCTGCCCTGTAACGTACGCATGGCTTGTTTCTTGTTTCTTTGTTAGGTTTTCCAAGGTTTGCTCACCTCCAGCAAGATTGGATTGTTTTCTTTCTCATCTGAGTCCTGGCTGTTTGTCCTGGCGGGCTGCGTTTCTGTGGGAAGCTGCGATGAGACCGATAAGGAAACTGACTTGTCAAGTTAGTGGCCCCGTGGAAGCCAGGCCTTCTCCTGACTTGGAGCCACACCAGGGCAGTGTTTCAGCCCCCTCCCTGCCTCTAAATCCAGCTGCCGCCGAGAGGGAAAGAAGTCATCGCTGCAAATGGCGGTGAAAACGGAAGTGTAATGAGCTTTAAAAAAACTACCACAAAACAAAAGCCCCAGCTGGGGCCAGAGGCTGCATGGCGGGGTGCTGCTTGCTCCTCCGTCCAGGCCCTGCCCCCACCAGGCGCGGCTCCAAGGTCTGGCTCCCCTGCTTCCTGTGGTTCTTCCCGCATGTCCCTGCAGCAGGGTTATTCCCTCCATCGTGGGGAGCCTTCTGTGGGTCCTTTGTGCCCTGCCTGCTGCCTCCTCCAGACTAGCCTCCCTGGTTCTCCCTCCTTCCTGCAGTCCTCTGCCCCCCACAGACAGCACTGCCCTGGTGGGGTTCCTGTGCCCTGGAAGGGCAGCGCTGCCCTGGCGGGTGGAGTGGAGGATGGGGCACACTCCAGGTCCCAGGCTCACTTGCGTCCACACAGAGGTTCCTCTCTCCCAGCACCGGCCGCCGGAGGGGGAGGACAGTCTTCCTCCCCGCCCTGTGCTGGCAGATGGGCCTGGGCCCCTTGGGAGTTAGACCCGAGCAGAGGACACAGGAGCAGAGGAGAGACTGGTGTCCCGAGTCCATCTCCGGGCAGTGCCTGCGCCCCGTGTCCTGCCCTGAGTACCTCCAAGACCCCAGCTCCTGAGGCCTTCACTGTGGGGTAGGGCATCCACGTAGGATCTGGGAGGACACAGACTCTCAGCCCAGGACAGACCAGGACTGGCCAGGAGTCCCCCGTGTCCTGTCAGGAGGCCCTGCGGAGGGAGGGGTGTGGGGCCCAGCTCCTAGGCAGTGCAGTCCTTCCTCCGTCTCCACGTCCGTCCTCTCCCCGCTCCTGCCCGAGGGCTGCCCGAAGGGAGCACCTCCCCAGCGCCCACTTCTGGTTTCTTCTGACAGATAACGCACAGTTCTATGAGGAAAGGCGAGATGAACGATGGGCTTGAGAAATCTCTGAGGACTGAACCCCGTGTCCTAGCGGCGTCACCTTGGGCAGGTCCCTAAGTCCTCGGTGCCTCTGGGTTCCCACCCGAAATCCAGAGCGTTTTAGGGGTCAGCAAGGATCACGTGAGGAACAGGTTACGGTGCTCAGCGTGTTGCTTCCCGTGTGCGCACAGAGAGATGGGAGGGATGGCCTGACTTCCCGTGAGGAGGCGTGTCTGCAGTCACAGGGCCTTTCTGCTCCTCCTCCGTGATCTCCGATGGTCGGGAAGATCTCCTTCAGGGCCTCCTGCCCGCCCTCCCCGTCCTGGGAGTGACTCCGCAGTCCCAGCTCCGCCCGCGGATGGCCTCCCACCTGTTGGCCCACAGGCCTCTGGGCGCCCTGCCCAGGCCACCCGCAGGGGCCGCGCTCTGCACGGCTCTGTCCTCTTAACCTCCCTGCTGTCCGTGGACAGTCCCCTCGCGCCCGCCCCTGAGAATTCAGGCTTCTCTCTGACCCTTTGGCCTTTTTCATCCACTCGTAACCGAGAGTTCTGCAGCTGCCTGTTCCTGCAACCCACGGCCGCCGGAAACGTTCTGAGGAGCTGACAGCACAGTGACGGCCTCCCGGGAGGCAGCCCACTCACAGCCCAGCTCCCTCTGTCTCCTGGCTGTGGAGGAGGCTGCCTCCCACACGGGGACCCCTGAGGCCGAGGGGACGTGCTGGCACGGGACCTGGGACAGGGAGGGGCGGCAGGCCGTTGTTCTGTGGCGTCCCTGGCCCTTGTGCAGATTCTGAGAGCCCTGAGCCCAGAATTCCCAGGAACGTCAGGCACCACGCACTGAGGGCGGGCTCTCCTTGCTGCTGAGATGCCGGCTCCCAGGCTCCCCGGGCTGGGCCAGCGAGGGACTGGCCGGGTCTTCCTCCTGGAGGTGGGGGCCCTGGAGCTGCTCTCCCTCTGAGCAAGCGCATTCTCCAAAGCACTTGGTCCCCCCCTCCCCCCCCCCACACACACAGTGACAGCAAGGGTCAGTGTGCCTCATGTTCAAGTGCGATAAGAGAGCCCTAGAGAAGGCGGGGCTGGGGGGATTTCCTGACTTCCCCTCCCACCCCCAGCTGGGCTGGGAGGTTGCTGGCACTGGGCTTGCAGCCTGGTAGGCGTCCTGCCTCCTGGAGCCCCTTCCTGAGAAGCTCACCTCCCCTGGCATCACCTCCTCCCCTGGCATCACTCACCTCCTCCCCTGGCATCACTCACCTCCTCCCCTGGCATCACTCACCTCCTCCCCTGGCATCACTCACCTCCTCCCCTGGCATCACTCACCTCCTCCCCTGGCATCACTCACCTCTTCCCCTGGCATCACTCACCTCCTCCCCTGGCATCACTCACCTCCCTGGCATCACTGTGGCCATGGTTGAAATTGGCCTGAAGACTGAGGCTCAGAGCTACCTGTTCGGGTTCTCTGATCTCACACACACTCGGGAGAGAAATGATTGATTTTAAGGGAACAGACCCACAGCGTGTGGGTGCCGTGAGAGGAAGCCGGCTCTTCTCCCCGGAACGCAAGGAGAGCGTCTGTGCGGGACCCAGGGCGGTTCTTGTAGAACTTTCCCCATTAGAGTTCCCAGAGGCGTCCAACAGTGTCCTGATGTGTTGCCTTTCCTTTGAGTGTGTGTGGGGGTGGGGGTGGGGGTGGGGGGTGGGGAGGTTGGGGGGAGGGGTTGAAGAAGAGGCTCACGCAGTCTGGGGCCCCGAGCGGAGCCCCGTTGGCAGTGTTGACAGGCTCTGGTAAAGTGGGCGAAGGCGAGCTGCGGGGGGAGGTCTCCCTGGTTTCTGCCTCTCCGGGGAGGAACGTGGGGCTCTGAGCATTTCCACGGGAACTCGCTGCGGCGCGCCTGGTAGAAATAATACACTGCCTGCTTGCGCTGGTGAGCATACGGGAGTCAGGCACGCGAGGCAGGATTTGCATTTAATTCTGGTTTTTGAAAAATGTGTTCGCTAAAAATAAGATAATTTCAGACTATAAAGTAGCTGAGGCAGTCGGGAGAATTTGCAGTAGGAAACGCTCCGTTCCGTTTAGCGCCCGTATCTCGAACCATTCATGGGATTAATTGACAGGGAAAGGTCACCCTGGGGGCGGGTGCGGAAGCTGGGAGCTGCTCTGACTCACAGTCAGGGCACGGCTTGGCCTGCAGGTCCCTCTCCCTCCCCCGCTCTTCAGCGACAGTGACAGTGACGTCCCTGCCCATGAGAAGTCACAGATGTGGGCAGGAGGCGAGAGAGGAAGGGGGAGGGCGAGGCCTGGAGACCAAGCTTGCACCTTCACCTTGATCCCTCATTCGGGGCTGCCTCCTCTTCTTTTTTTTTAATGTTTTTATTGATTTTAGAGAGAGAGGAAGGGAGAGGGAGAGAGCGAGAGAAGCATCCATGAGAGAGAAACATCGATCAGCTGCCTCCCGCAAGCCTCCTACTGGGGATTGAGCCCACAACTCGGGCATGCGGCCCACCGGGCCTTTCGGTTCACGGGTTGACGCTCACCCACTGAGACACACTGGCTGGCGTGGGCTTCTTCCTCTTTGTGGGTAGGCAGCTCTGAGCAGGCACCCAGCAACCGCTTGGTGGCTGTATCAGTTGCTCAGGCTGCTGTAACAGCCACGGACTGGCCGGCGGCTTAACCAACAAGAATCTGTTTCTCCCAGTCTGGAGGCTGGACGTCCATGTTCAAGGTGTTGGCAGGTTGGTTTCCCCTGAGGCCTCTCCCTCGGCTTGGCAATGGCCGTCTTCTCCCTGTGTCCTCTCCTGGCCTCTCCTCTGTGTGTGTGCTTCCCTGGTCCTTGTTGTCTTAGAAAGACAGCAGTCCTCTGGGACTAGGGACCCACCCTGATGACCTCATTTAACTTTACCTCCTTAAAGGCCGTAGCTCCAGACACAGTCACATTGAGTGCAGGGAGATTTCGAGCAAAAAAAATAACTATGAAAAGTATCTGTATGTAAAACAAAAGCGAAACAAACCCACAACTCAAATGAAAAGGCAAACACACGGAGAACAAATGTTTGCAGCCGTGTGACACAGGGCTGGTAGCTTTGTTACAGAAAGAACGCCTGACGCTGGTCATGAAGACATTTAAACGGAACTAGACACATGGGCAAAGGATGTGAACAGATGATTCACAGAACAAGGAAAGCAGAGCAGTAAACAAACATGGGAAATGTGCAGCTTGCAGCATAATCGAAGACAGGCAGATTCAAGCCACAGCAAGGGAGCCATCCTGGCTGGTGAGATTAGCAAGTGCGTGTCAGAATGCTCATCGGCTGGCTGTTGTGGTGGGAGTGGGCGTGAGACGGATTCCTGCACACCTGGACCCCGCACACCCTCAAACTCCGCACAGCCGCGCGGGTTCAGGCCCCATGCCGCACACTGCTCCCCCACACACCGGATTCTGTCCTGGCACTCGGCCCGCTCACTGGTTACATCCGTGTGTTGTAACAATAAAGAAAAATCTGGAAAGGAGGGAGAGGCGCTGGCTTAGAGCATCTTCCCGAGGGCGCCCTGGCGAGGCTGCCCCAGCCCCGAGCTCTCTCTGGTTTCAGAACAACTGAGGCCAGTTCGGCTGTTGCCCAGCTCCACGCTTCCTTCATGGTGTTGCACAGCTGGGTCTGAATGTTTGTGTCTCCCCCCCCCCCCCCCCCCCGCACGTGCTGATGATGGTTATAGGAGGCGGGGCCTTCAGGAGGCGTTTCAGTCGTGAGGGTGGAGCCCCCGTGCGTGGGATTAGTGCCCTAAGGAAAGAGACCTCGCGGGGATCCCTGCCCCCGCCCTCTGTGCGGACACGGCGAAAGGGCGCTGCTTAGGAACCCGAAGGCGAGCCCTCGCCCAACACAGGATCTGCAGGTGCCATGGTCCCGGATGCCCAGCTAGACTGTGAGGCATAAACTGTTCGTAAGCCGCCCAGTCTGTGTTTCCTTCTAGCAGCCTGAAAGGAGCAGGTCGTCCTTACATTTTGTCAGTTACCTCTCAGAACATCTCTCCAGCCTATTCTCCAACCACCCTCGTGCTCACCCCTGGGTGGTTTCCGGTCTCCTGTTGGGGATGAGAGGGGAGGGGACGCATTGAGGGAGAGACACAGGAGCGCTTCCCACCGTGTTGGCGAGTTTTCATATGTTTTTAAGAAGATCTGGGGCAAGTAGCCCAAAAGCTTAAGGTTTATTGAGTCTGTGTGGTAGAACCCGATGTTCATTACATTCTATTTTTTCCTGTGTTTGGACTATTTAACAATAAAAAGGCTTCACGTTTCTTGCCTGACTTTCCGGAGGCTTCTCTTCATTCCAGTCCTTCCTCTGGAATTCTGCTAAATACTTTAATCATAAATCTTATTCTGTCAGTTTTTTTACTTGAAAACCCCATTATACTACTTCTCCATTTTGTACAAAATAAAAATCCAAATGAACTAGCTCAACACAGCAGGCCATCGACACCTTATAACCGAGCCACGCTAGACACCATAGCTCCCCACACAAGCACCCAAACAGCTCCAGAGCCTGCAGCCGCTGCCCATGCCCAACTCACAGGGCTGCCCTCCCCACCTGGGTGCACACCCCTTCTCACAGCCCAGATCCAGCGCCAGGAAGAGGCGAGCTTCCGCCGTGTCCCCAGCAGCGGCTGAGCTTGGCTACCTTCATGCAGGCTCTCGGGGACTTCTGTTCCTGACATTCATTGCTCTCACCACCGGAATTCGTTTCTACGGATTCTTCTAGGAGACAGCTCCTCAAGGGCAGGGCCGGCCTCCCCTTCACTTCTGCGAGTCCCACGCGGAGTGCAGTGTCCACACGTCAGGAGCCCCGAGGGTGCTGTGCACGTGGATCTGGGGGCCTTTCCCTCCACGGGAAGCGTGAGGAACCAGGGCAGACGGTATGTTAGGCAGTTTGGGTAACACGCAGAGTCGGCCATCAGAGAGTCAAAGAAACGGCAGGGTGGAGGTTTCAAATGTCGGAAGGCAGTCTGTGAGGGAGGCTCCCCGCCTGGGCCAGCCGGGCATGCCGCTGGCTGCCGGCGACACAGTGGACGTGGTGGCTCGCAGCCCAGACCCGCACCTGAGGGTTGAGTCTCCCGGGCCCCCAGCTGCTGGGTGAGTCACTCTCTGGGAATTGCCCTCCGTCAAAGAAAGCCCTCCCATTCACGACCCTTCTGAGAAAAGGAGCAGAGGGTCATGGGGCCGGGCATTTTGCTGACTAAATAGATTAACTGTGCGCTCTGCAGCCGCTTTAAGGAAATAAGGGGTTTTCATGGACTGACACACCTGCGGTGAAGGCTGGCTCAGACTTCTTCGAGTTTGTTGGGACAGGACTGGGCAGTGCCGCTGTCCGCGGTGCTGAAACGCCTTTTCTCAGTGTAGCTGACAGCAGCTGACAGCAGGATTAATGTTCCCACTGTCTTCATTGTGAGAGCTGTGTGAGTTTCAGAACTCCTTCCACACACATCTTATGTTATTCCTGAGCGGTTTGTAAACTTTGTAGGGAAGGCGGTTCCCTCGTCTACATTTTATAGACCGGACATTTTTGGCTTGAATAAAAAAAGCTCTACTATTAGAATTCCTGTCATTCTGACAGATGTCTCTGAAACTGAATATTTTTATACATATAAAAAAGTCGATTGTAGAGAGTTTTGGAAATGCAAACAAAGAAGAAGGTAAGAATGCTTTTATTTTTATTTTAAAAACCCACATCCAGACAGAACTACTATTAACCTTTTGATAACTGTTCTTTGATGGAGATGGGTAAATGGATGGGGAGAACTCCATGATCAGATACTGTTCATAATGTTTTACAGCAATAATGTTTATTTAGAAAGTAGGTATCTTTTATGTTAATAAATATACTTTACAACATTTCAAAATAGGGAAATAGTATATAATTGGGTTTGTACCATGATTTCTGACCTTTTTGTTGGGTATTTAGATAATTCCTATTATCTCTGTGATTATAAATGATTCTATAATAAGAATTCGTGCAGCTAAATGTTTATGCATATTATTTATTTCTTCAAAAAAGTGCTGGGATTGGAATTGCTGGTCACATAATTTAAAGTCTTATGATCCGTGTTGCTAAGTAGTCCAATTTGAGTAACAATCAGCAGCTCATTTTCTCTGTAGTCATACACTCTGAGTGTCAGTTTTAAAAAATTTGTGGGTGAAAATGGCATTCTTCTGTTTTCATTTGCATTTCTCATATTACTAGCAACGTTGGATATTTTTTCAAGACTTTTTGGCGATTGACTCTTTCTTTGCTTAGCTTCCATCTTGCAGCCTTTGCCTCATTTCCCATTTGACAGGCCGGAGTCTAGGCCTTTTGACTCTAAACGCAGTGCTCATTCCCTGAGCCACAGGGCACAGCCATCAGGCGTGTGCTCAGGGCCGGTCCTGGGTGGTAATGTGGTCTCGCCTTCTAGGCGCTTCCCCTCGGGCTCCCGGCCTGTCCCAGTTCCAGCTGTGATGACCCCAAGCCTCTCTGTTGCTTCATTACTCACAGGTGATCGCTCAGTTCTTACCCGCGTCCTGAGAGGCAGATGGGCAAACCCTGGTGTCTGCACGGCAGGGGTCGCAAACTGAGTGGAGGCAGGTCTCGAGCCAGGACCTCCTAGGAGTCTAGTGGGACAGGGATCTGATGGGCTAATCACACCGATGCGTCATGGCTCATAATGCGGTTTCTTTCCCAAGTTATTTGCATGTAACTAGAGGAACCTGAAGCGATCACTGCTTAGTGTGCCCTCTCAGGCCACGGGAAGGGCAGTTGTCAGGTCTGGAGCCTGCCCACCCCTTAGATCACCCTGTGTGGACATCCACCTACTTCATCTATGCCTGGTCCCGGCACTTCTGTCTCCAGGCGGAATACCAACTCTGACAGTCTGACCACGCATGATATAATGCCCCAAACACAGAGAAAATAATCTCTCTCTCTCTCTCTCTCTCTCTCTCTCTCTCTCTCTCTCTCTCTCTCTCATTATTTTTGTGAATCCAAAAATAAAAGGCCTTTCAGCGTGAGAGGCAGCAAGCATTTTTATGGGCTTAAAAAATAGCCATTTGGGAAGCTCTGATCCAGGCAGAAGCCCAATCGTGTTGCGATGAGGAGACCAGGGCAGGGGGCGTTTAGGGGCGGGAGGGGCACGAGTCCCGGGAAGGAAGGCGTGTCTGCAGTGCGCCAACACCTGCACGTTAATACAGCCTCGGGGTCGCCATCTCCGTAATGGGCACGTGCACAGACACTGGGCCTCCTCGCTGCGCTTCTTCCCTCCCTCCCTCCACCCACCCCTGAGGTGTCTAATCCTCGGCTGTGGTCGGATGCACAGACAGGGGCCTTGTAAGACCGCAGCTGGACCGCCCGACAAGCTCACGTAGGTGTGGACATGGGGGCGCTGCAGAGGGAGGAAGTGGCGGGAGCGGACGCGCTCGCCCGTGCGGAGTCCTGAGGTGCCTTTTGTATTTTCAGGACCGGAGGACCGGCTCTGGAGGAGCGGGAGGAGAGTCCTCCTCGGCCAGCACGAGGCAGCGCGGAAGAGCTGGTCCCCTCAGGACCGAGCCTGCAGAGGCCTCTGCTGGGCTGACGGTGTCCATGGCAACGCTGCGGCCTGGTGAGTTAACAGCCCTGTTCCTCAGACGGGAGAGGACTGGGCTCGGCTCCCTGAAATGTTGATGCGTCTTCCAGTTTGTGGCGGTGTCAGAGGCCCCAGTGCCATCCGGTGACGGACTCGGCAGGCCCACTCCTGGGGCAGACAGGCCGGAGCGAGACTGGGTTGGGTATGCGGCTCACTTCTGCAAGGTCTGACACAGCTGGAATGTGGCGTTGGGTGTGAGTACCCTGCCCTAATGTTGGCGACAAGTCAGTGCGGAAAAGGGGAAGGACAAGCCCAGTGTGGCCGCGGCCATAGAGCCTGTGTCCCGTGGTTAGTGTGTGTCTGACCTGAGATGGCCAGCAGCTTGCGGTGCGTCTGTGGGTGGCAGACGCCGCAGGCTGTGGCTCAGTGCTCCTGGGGCAGGTGGCACTCCCCGGGGACCACGTCTCGCCTTGTAGCAGCAGCCCCTCCAGCAGTGCCCGTGTGGGGCTGGAGGGCGCCAGTGCCTGGAGGGCGGTGAGCGTGGGACCCGCAGGGGTGATCGAGCCCGGCACCCTTTGCGGGGATACTTGCTAGAAATATCGGCGGAGAAACCCTCTCTGCGGGGAGACGACCTGGCACGATGTGGCCTTGGAGCTGGAGGGCCTGGGACTGGTCCTGTGTGGAGGACAGCCCACCGGGAGGATGCGGAGCCCTGCCCAGAGACAGGGCCGGCAGTAAACGTCGGGCCTGCGATTTCAGGGATGAATTTCAGGGACGATCGTGAGCCTCCCAGTCCCGCTCCACTCCGTGCCTTGTCACTGCGTTTGTGTCATCGGCCCCCAAGAGTCCTGACGGATAACCCCGTCCGAGTGAGAGAGGGCTCCTGCGGAAGACGTGGTCATTTCTCAGCGAACGTGCCTGGCGGGGACTGGACGGCTGGTTTCTGAGGCCGCCAGAGGGTCTGCATTTGTGCTGCTGAGAGTCTGTGCGTGGAACACGTGGCTTCAAAGGCGTCGTTGCGCTCGTGTGGAGGGCTAGCTGGCCGCCCTGTCAGCGCTGCGGCCAGCGGTGGTGGAAATGGCGTGTGAGCTTGAGGTGACGTTGTTTCTATAGATTCCTGATTCCAAGACCTCAGGCAGCCCCTGCCCTGGCATCCTGCCCACCCTGAGGACCTAATCAGGGCGACAGGGCCCCTGCCCGTCCTTGGCCACTCCGACTCCCAGGCAGCGTGCAGGGCGCCGAGGGCCCAGCGCGTCCCCGTGGCTCCAGCACCTGGAGCTGCCGGGCGTCTCCCAGGCATTTCTGGCTGTTCTCACGCCACTCCGCCCCGTGCTCCCCAGGGACCCACCCAGCCCTGTCAGGCCTGGCGCACAGGCTGCCTCAGCAGCAGAATGGGGTTGGGGGCAGGGGGGACCAAATGTGTAGAAAACAAGAATGGGCGCTGTCTCTTTCCCTTCCAGGAGGACTGGGCAGGGCGGCTTGATAGGAGCCGTGGGGCTGTGGCTGAGGATCCTTTCTGTCCCATCGCTGTGCAGGGGGCCGGGCTGTTGGGAGGTTAGGGGTCATCAGTCGTGAAAGGAAAAGAAAGCCTGGTCTGGCGCAGGTGCTGGTCGAGTGGACTTGCCGACATGCAGATGCGGAAGGCTGTGGCTGTGCAGGGTTAGGGGAAGAGCAGGACGCAGATGGAGCTTGGGGTCTGCTCTGCGTCTAAGTTGAGGTGTCACATTGCTGTTGGGCGGACGCATGGGGTGCAAGAGAGAAGTCCGAGGGGAGGTACAAATAGTTCACAGAATTCTGAAAAAAATGAGAAAAGACAGGAGCTCTGGCCCATTCTCGGCCGCAGGAACATCAGGGATTTCGCCCTAAGCGAGACCAGGGTGTCTGAACACGGAAGGGGCACACGAGACAGTCCACAAGGAATAGCCAGAGGCGCCCCCTTCCAGGCCACGTCGCTGCACCGGGACTGTTTTAAAGCCTTCCTGCCAGCGCCCAATGAAGGTGAGCGATGTTCCCATCTGCCCAGGAGCATGTGCGCGTCTGGTGAGGAGGGGTGGCACGTAGGCTCTCACTAAACTCCGGTATCTCCTCCGAGCTGTCAGCTACCGCCTAATCAAAGGCAGGGAGGTGCGCCCGGCAGCCCAGAGGCACTCCTCCTGCTGCTCCTCGCCCCGAGGAACGGCCTCCCTCCACCTGATTCCTGGGCGACAGCGGTGCTCCAATCGCAGGGTCTGTGCCACGGGCCCACCCTCACCCGCTCCTCAGCTCCACCCTTTGTCCTCAGTCTCTGGATCTTCAGAAATGGAAAGAAGGGGGAACTGAGAATAGAAGTCCAAGAAGGTCTACAGTGACCTTGTGCCTGCTCTGACGGGGAGGGGACATTTAAACCCAGAAAAATAAAAGGAACCCAATTGGAAAGGAAGAGGTAAAACTGTCACTGTTTGCAGATGATGTGATATAGTATAGAGAGAACCCTAAAGATCCCACCAAAAACACTATCCGAACTCATCAATGAATTCAGTAAAGTAGCAGGATACAAAATAAATATCCAGACATCTATTGCATTTTTATACACCAACTAGAGGCCTGGTGCACGGATTCGTGCACTGGTGGGGTCCCTTGGCCTGGCCTGCGCCCTCGTAATCCGGGACCCCTTGGGGGATGTTGGAGAGCCGGTTTTAGCCCGATCCCCGCAGGCCAGGCCGAGGGACCCCACTGGTGCATGAATCCGTGCACCGGGCCTCTAGTATGCATATAAGATCTCTGGTTAATCTCTTCCCACCCTCCCCCATTCTCCTTCCCTCTGAGACTCATCAGTCTGTTCCGTGTTTCCATGCCTGTGGTTTCTGCTCCTGCGTTGAGAATCTGCTCTCTGGTGGTCAGTGCGTGTCATAGCTGCCGGTCGAATGGTCGCTTAGGCTTTTAGATAGATAGATAGATAGATAGATAGATAGATAGATAGATAATGAACTATCAGAAAGGGAAATTAGTGTGGCTCACTGGTTGACCACTGACCTGTGAACCAGGATGTCATGGTTCAATCCCGGCCTGGTCAGTTGCCCGGGTTGTGGACTCGATCCCCAGTGGGGGGCGTGCAGGAGGCAGCAGATCAGTGATCCTTTCTCATCATTGATGCTTCTATCTCTTTCCCTCTCCCTTCCTCTCTGAAGTCAATAAAAAATAGGAGGGGAAACTAAGAAAACAACCCCATTTACAATTGCACAAAAAAATACGCAGGAAGAAGTTTAACCAAGAATGTAAAAGACAGCAATGGGAAAGGGTGTCGCCTCCAAGCCCAGGAGAGAGGCCTCGGGTGAAACCTGCTCTCCGACACCCTGATCCTAGACTCCAGCTGCGGAGCTGGGCGACTGCATTTCTGGTGTGTAAGCCCCCGCCTGCGGGCCTGTGTTCCGGCAGCCCTCGCACACTTACACGCCTGACTTAGGAGGTAACCTTGTGTCATTCGATGAAGAACTCCCTCGTGTCCAGTTGGCTTGGAAAGGAAACTAGGAAGGGCAACACATTGTTAGGAAGGGTGTGTGACTGCATGTTTAGAAGATGTTTTCAAATCATTTGTCCTAATAGCTGAGCGGAGGGGAATATTTATAGCTGTTTCCTGGAGGGCGCACGCTGGGACACACTTGGCAGATCTGGGCATCCCCGTGGCTCTGTGGTGATGTTCTGTTTCCTTCCAACGGTCGCTTCCAACGGTCCCCTTTTCTCTGGGAAATGTTTGCTGAGAAAGAAAAAAATTATCTTCCTTCTTGAATGAATTGGCCTTGGGATACTGGCCAGTTCAGTGTAACGCCAAGAATTTATCCTGGACAATGCTTTCCCTTCAGACATAAACGCAGCGCTAGGCCGGAGGGCGACTGACTGCTCCGAGGTGCCGGGCTGGCCTCCACCTGGTGCACCTGTTGAAGGAGTAGTTACCGAGTTCCCGTGAACCAGGCACGTGTCAGGGGAGTGGCATCCGCACCAGCTGACGGGCGTCCGTGGGAAACGACAGGCGGCTGCAGGGACAGTCAGAACCCTGCGTGACCGGTGCTATGGTAGAGGTGGTCACGGGGCCTGCCAGGTTCGGGGAGCGGCTCGGAGGAAGTGACACCTCGGGGGACCTCCATGGCTGGTGGGAGGGGTGGTGAGGGAGAGAGCCAACACACAGGCCTGTTCCGAGGGCTCAGGGGGAGCAGCAGGGCTGAGCTTAGCATGTCCCACCCCATCCCAGTGCTAGGGTGAGATGTCCAAGGTCAAGTCGGCATTCCTATGAGAACCTGTGCATCTGAGGGGCTCACTGTCCTTCCTTATGCTCTGAGTGTCCTCCCGCCGGCCCCTCCTGCGTGGAGCCCGGGGCCCACGCTGCTCTCGCTGGTGCCGTGGGTGCAGGGGGTGAGCACCAGGCAGCACAGCAGGGTCTGCCTCCAGAGGAACAGCCTTCCCGTGGCTCTGAGAGCCTCTCGCTGTCTCCTGCTCACCTGGCCGGCGCGTCTTCAGCAAGGGGCTCCTTGCCAGGGAGCGGCCCTGTTAAGTCTCAGCTGCCCTTCCTTCCTGCGCCGCGGCCGCTGCCTGTGAACGTGCACAAAGGGAAGCGGAGGCTTTTCTGCCTAACGCAGAGCCAGAGCCAGAGCCGCGGGTTTATTCCTAACGTTCAGAAGGACCCGCACAGCAGGGCTCCCTCCGGGGAGCCAGCCGGAGCCACAGACGCAGCGGTAGAGGGGGAGCTAATATTAACAGGCTGCAGTGGGCTGCGGGGGACTTCCAAAGGGCTCTCTGTCCTGCCTCCTGCCGCCTCCCTCACCGCGTTGATTTTTTTTCAGTTTGGAGGGCTTAAATCAGACATAGGAAAACCAAGTTTGTGTCTCAGAGGACAGTTTACATTTCTTAAATCTTTCAGGTCCTCCAGGCAACTTCTCCCTGCTCCTCCTCCGGCAGCACCCCCCCCCCCAAAAGGGCGGCCCAGCCCAACAGCCCGCTGCTCTCCCCGAGGCGGGGTGGGCTCCCCGGGGCCTCTCAGTGTGGGCGGGCAGGGCTGCTCACGACTGCGGAGCTTAGACTTGGCGGGGAACGGCTTTCCGAAATACGAGAGCATCCACCGCGGACGCCCTAATATTTGTGAGGACGCCGTTTGAATTCTCTCCATCCTGATTCTTCTGAATTATTTAAGACCGGAGCATTGCTTCTGGAATGTGGTGCAGCACATGAAGGGGGTGCCCCGTGTTTACTGAGCCCTGATTTTGTGCAGTAGTTTGCAGATAACTTGATTGCCTCCCTAGAAAATTCAAGAGAATAAGCCAAATTTCTACTCATTTTCATGAGTGTTTAGTGACACGGTCAAAGAAGATATCACAGAAATGGTGAGTTATCCTGTATATCGTTAATAACCGACGGGAAACATAGAGGAAGGTCCCGTCCACAGGAGCTCACCCAGACCTGACCGGATGCGTGGGACATGCAGTCAGCAGCTCCCTGGCGGACTAGGGGGGGTTTCAGCGGATGGAGACACGTCACGTGTCCATAGGAAATCAATATTAATTCTTCCCAACTCACCTGAAAACTCTCCATTACAAAATCGCAATTAAAACCACAATAGGAAACATAAAATGGTGTGTCTGTTGCATACGTGGAAGAGAGAAATGTCCAAAGCTAACGGGAAGGCAGGGAGAGATGCTTGCATATGAAGTAGCCAGGTCGCTGCTGCAGGCCACGTCTAATGGTTTAATGAGTGACAGTGCCAGCACTGCCGTCGGGCCGCTGGGAGGGGCTGATGGTCCCAGGAATGCACAGCTGTCCTGCGGATCCCGGAAGCTGGTGATGGTGAAATGAACGAACTCCTCTCAGCGCAGGAAGCCAGGAAAGTAACACGCACCAAGGAAGTAAAGGGCTAAATAAAATTAATGGAACAGAAAACAAACTGTTCGCCAGGCAGAGGGCCTGGCCGCGTAGCTCCATCCAGAGCGAGTGAGGGGCTGGGAACCACCACCCCACCTACCACAGCAGTACCAGACCCGGTCTCCCCGGAACCCAGACTGGAATGGGGTGCTCTGCTTTGTGATTCCAGTGCACCCCAACATAGGATGGCGCCCAGGCCTCCTCAGACATGCCTGCCCTGGGCGAGAAGCCTGCCGGGGAGCCCCATGAGCCGCCCGCTTCCTTCCCGAGGCTCCTCAGCCTGGGCTGTTCTCTCTGATGCCCGCCCTGGGGGCTGGAGGGGAGTCCTTTCTCTGCGGGTGCATCCCGCCGGGCCTCCGCCCTCCGTGTCCGGCACTCTTCCCGAACCCCTTTCTGTGTCTTTCTCCTGCGCCCCAAGGCTCCACCCGGAGCTCCGTCCGTGAGCCTGACCTTTGCTTCCCCTGCTTGGCTGGCTCAGAGGCCACTTGCAAAATTGTGACCCTCAGGGGGGCTGAGGCCGCATCTGTCTGCTCCCTCCCCGGTTCCCTGCTTTATCTCGGCCATCGTCCCGCCCAGTGCCCAGGGCAGAGGGCCCGAGGCCTGGAGACGGCGCTGGGTGGGCTCAGGCCCTCCTGGACAACACCGAGAGGCAAGCCGGGCTCGTGGGACGCGAGTCTCCAGTCCCAGGTCGGCCGTCTGTGGACGGGGTGGGGCAGCGGGAGATGCGCACGCAGACCGTGCGAGTAGATGCGCGAGCAGAAGCGATGGGCGGTGGCTTCTCGAGGGCTCGTTCCCCCCGAGGGTTTGTTTGCACGTTAGCTGCACCGGCCCCACTTCCACGCTGGGCCCGCCCTGTCTCATTTGCCGTAACGCGACGGTCTGTTCGGTCCAGTGCTGGTGAAAATTGCATTGTCCTCATCAGCGGGGAGGCCGAGAACGAGGAGCTGAGAGGAGGCCGAGGCTGTGAGGCAGGAGGTGGGTTTACTTTCTTAGCTCCTTGGCGATCATCTCTGGGCAGGACACCAAAGTGGACACCTCACCGTGACCCCTGACCCAGAAGATGCCAAAACGTGGCCCGATTCAGAGCATCTGTCAGCTCGGCAGTGTTCTGGGGTCACCCGGGAAGAGCTGGGGTTCCCGAGGAGCCCGTGGTGGGTGCCTGACCTGGGCAGCAAAGCCGGGCCTCCTTCACCAGAGGGCGGCGCCTTCCCAGCAGCGCCGGGGGAGGTTACTACAGAAGGTGGCCCTGGGATGGGACCTGCCTCACAGCCCAGGCCCAGCCTCTGTTCTCGGCGGCACAGAGCGTCGGTGACCTGCTGCCTCCCGCCTCGTCTGCCGTCATCGGACTGTGGGCTGCGCTGCATGCGGAGGAGCAGGGCTCAGACGAGGGCAGGTGGACTCCACGCCATGAGCACGGCAGCTGTGCTGTGCGCCCACGTGCCGGGCCCGGTGCGGCCCTCGGCGGGCATCGTCTCAGACCGCACGCAGCTCAGAGGCGTAGCCTCCACCGGCCTTAGCCCCTGTGGTTCGCAGGTGAGGCCGCTGGTGGTGGCCCTGGGATGGGACCCGGTGGCAGGCGGTGTGGGCGTGGTCTGGCACCTGGGGAGCAGCGGGTCGCAGGGGAGGCCTCTGAAGGGCAGGGCATGGTTATGGGGTGGGTCCTGAAGGCGCTCTCAGCGGCCATGCTCCGCGTTGGGTCAGAACCACCCCAGGCCAGCAAGTGGGGATCGCACAGGCTCGCTGGTCCCGGAACTGCCCGGGGCATCTGTTATAAGGTTCAGGGGTGGGGTGTGAACCCAGCTAAAGCTGCCCCTGAAGGGCTTTTAACACGGCCGTGGGCGGCTGGCACCACAGTGCATCTCCCAAGCCTGTCTCAGCCGCGCCTCTCCCTGGCTGTGGGCCCGTCAGTCCTGGCCGCCTTCCCGAGACCCGGCTCCTTCATCTCTCCCACAGCTGCTGTGAGCGTGTAGTGCACGTGAGGTCCAGAAAGCACGAGGCAGAGTCCTGGGCTCAGAGGAAATGCTCAACAAATCATGAATATTCGTATTTAACTTATTGGGAGTCTGTTATCTGAACACAAGCAACATGAGCACAGACGGAATCTGAGCGAGGCCTCTCACCTGCGCGCAGGTGCTCCTACAGACTCAGGCTGTTCCACTGCGTGTGTATGTGTGTGTGTGTGTGTGTGTGTGTGTGCACGTGGAACCACAGACCATTGACCATGCTTCCTGAAACTTAGCTAAGTGAGCTCCCTGCCGGGAACACACGTGTGACCAACCAGGAATTTCATTTCCTTCCTCTTAATATTATGAAATTCCATTCCCTGTAAGAAAACCTTTAGGGAAATGGGAGCAACTGGCAAGTGCACGAGTGTACCTAATTTAGCATAATGGTTATCCTGTGTGCCCTGTTTTGTTTTAGGATCAGCTCTTTCGGTCCCCCTGGGAGAGTGTTTAGCTCCACAGAGCGTGAGCTTTTCACTTACCTAGTGATTATTTGGAATAACATCCCCCGTGGCAAGAGATCCACCTTGAAGGGTCTCCTCAGGGAGCAGCTTTCTGCAAACATTGCCCACGCCGCTCCAGGGAGCGGGTGACCCTCTGCGGTGGCAGCCCCCACGGAGAGCCAGCGGGCAGCTGGCGGGCCCAGCCCCGAGCCTCGTCTTTGGGCTCAGATTTCCTCGTTCTAACGGCATTTCTGAGACCCTGACGCTCAGCCTGAATGCGGGACCTTGAGCGGTTCTCTCTCGGCTGTGCCCTCGGCTGTGAAGGGAAGGCCCCCTGAGAGGCGGCCCTGGGCTGTGGTGGGGCCAGGGAAGGCAGCGTCAGGAAGTGCTTCCTAGGGCAGCTTATCATCATCATCATCATCATCATCATCATCATCATCGCTCCGCCCACGTGGTTCCTGACCTTCAACACACAGGAGGCGTGGTCCCAAACAGAGCTCCACCCTCCACGGCACCGAGTGCGGCAGGGAGCGGCTGCCTGGGTCCACTCACTGCGTGGCCTTGTCGTGCGGGTTGGGTGAGGTAGTGAAGGTGAGGACAGACACAGTGCCTCACACAGTAGGTGTTCAAGAAGAGCCGACTGTAGGTCCCACTAGAGCGCTGGCTTTCAGCTTAGCTCCTTAGAGTTTCAAAAAGCACAGCAAAACCCCGCTAACCTGGGCAGTGGCGCCTCCGCTGAGCCAGGCACTGCTCCAGCCTCCGGCAGGGGTCAGGGGTCGGTTACCAGGGACCAGTGGGAGGGCTCCCCTCTGCTCTCATGGGGGTGACGGGCAGGGAGCAGATAGGACAGGGAGTGTCTGTGTCGTGTGGTAATGAGTGTGTGGAAAGTAAAGATGGATGAGGGGTTGGAGAGCAGTGGCGGTCCGGATAAGAGGGGATGTTCCAGTAGATGCGACCTGAGAGAGGGAGGGAAGGCTTCCTTTGTCTCCAGTTTTCTCACCAGCCTTGGAGCTGGAAGTGCCCAAGGCATCGCACTTCAAGAACAGATGGATTTGAGGGAATCAGGGGTCACTGCTGAAGAAGACTTGAAGGCGGTAGCCAGCTCCCCAGGTCACCTACAGCCTTAGAGGCGGCCCTTCCCAGTGCAGCTCCCTGATTGGTTCAGAGAGCTGTCAATCGCAGACTCCAAACTGCTGACACAGCACATGCGCTGATGAGTGCTCTGCATTGCTGGTTGCAGGCCGAGCGGTGGAGTGATTTGCTATTGTCTTCTTGAAGAGCAGTCCCTGGGCAAAATAGTATTAGATTGGATTTTTCCCCCTAAAAAGCTGGGAGTGAAGTTACTTAATTAAGATTGTGTCAAAGCAGAACTCCGTTTTCCCTTTGGCCCTTTTCATTTCAAATATGAAAGGTCCCTCTGGGAAGAATGTACAGAAACCGGTTTGTCTCCGTTGTTGTCAAACTACAGGTTTTATTTAATCAGCCTGTTGGCCGTTCATCCTGTAAACGTGCTACAGGGCTCTTTATGCTGGAAATGCCTCACGAACCCTCGTGCATACGGTGTAGCTGAGCTTCGTCTAGGCCAGGATCGCAAGGCAAGGCCGTAGTCTGGGTGGGGACTTTGCGTTCTTCTCTTCACTTATTTGTTCGTCTCCTTCGTTCACTCCTAGTAACTGAGATCCGACTCTGCGCCAGACCAGGCGCTGGGGCCCGAGGGCACAGGCACAGGAAAGCAGCATCACAGTCCTCTTGCTGACGGTGTTTAGCAGCAGAAACCGCCAGGGAAAGAGACAGGGCGCGGGGCCCCGCCTTTCATTTGTTACCGCCTAGACCGGCCTCCTCCCACCTGCCCAGGCCCGGCCTGTGCCGTCGGCTCCTGCTCAGAGCAGGCCTCTCCACCCAGCGCTCCCTGCACGGCCGTCCTTACGTAGAGGTGGCTGCCTTTTCCGAACGAGTTTCCTCTGAGCGATCTGTCACGTGACTTTGTGCTTTATTGTCTGTTGTCCTATTTCTGAATTAAACTGAAGCTTTTTTTTAGGGCTTGGCCATATCCCCTACTTCTTTGTCTCAAAACATCTGCCACCTGTATGTCTGGCGTAGAGCAGGCACTCATTTAACTGGAGAGAAGCAAACCTAATGTCTCTCAGATGACCCATTTTGACTATTAGAGTCTGTCTACACCCACCATCATCCATCTATCCACCGTCCACCCTCTCACCCCTCTATCCATTCATCTATCCACCACCCGTCCATCTATCCATCATCCACCCTCCCACCCCTCCATCCGTCTCTCCACCACCCGTCCATCTATCCATCATCTACTCATCTTTCAATCCACCATCCATCCACCTATCCATTATCCATTCATCTTTCAATCCACCATCCATCCATCATCCACCCCCCATTCATCCCTCTGTCTGTGCACCATCCATCCATTCACCACCTACCTTCCCATTCATTCATTCCCCAAGAAAAGTTTGTTAAAATTGGCTCATTATGGCAAGATCTATAGTTTTGAAGTCCCTTTGCCTTATGACTAATATTAATTGCTGTATCAAAAACATCAAGAGAGGGAATCAGCACAGAAAGTGGTGTCCTGAAAGGGGAGCAGCACAGACTTGGCCGGATGACCTCGGACGGCATCTTGTAAGCATCCAGGCCACAGGAATAGTGCAGCGCCCTGGACCGGATGCCCCGTCCCCTGGCTTTGCTTTCTCAGTGTTTTGCAGTCAGTGGGCACCCATAAGTAAAGCCATCTGACTGGCTTTCACACGTTTTGTTTGAGCAGCAAACAGTGGATGTCGATATGATTGTTCCATTAGAAATGGTGCTCATTCCCGCTTTCTGAGATGCAGATGCACAGTGTTACTGTCCCGTGATCCTCACTCACACGCAAGAGAACATGGCACGACGCTTTGTCTCTCGGAAACAAACGGCTGGAAAGAACAGAAGCGTGCCCATGGCTTCCCTAGGAGCAGCTGCCAGCCCAATGAGTGACAGCGGGAGATGGAGGGGAGGGACAGAGGCGGAGGAGTGGGGGAGGGGGAGTGAGGAAAGGTTCCCGATGGCTAAGGAAACAGGGAAAGGCTGGGAGGAGGGGGCGCACCTGACCTCACAAGAGGCCCCGAGCTGCCACTGGGAGGGAGCAACCACCGAGCCCAGTCTGCTCACCTTGGCAGGCCGGCCTTTCAGTGTTGCCGTTCGGTTCTCACCTGGGCCACTCGGGCCACACGTTCGCCACAGACCCTCTCCTCACAGCCGCGCTGCAGCCCCTCTGCTGGCTCTCAGAGCCCAAGCCCAGCAGCATCCGACACAAGTACCGGCCTGAACGCCTCGCCCGCGGCCCGGCAGGTGTGGAGGACAGAGAGCCATTGGAGAAGCAGCGCGGCTGCGAGTGCGCCGGTGACAGGGCGGCGGCCGCTCCCGGAGGAAGCCCTCCGCGCGAACTATCAACAGTCACTCCCCACCTTCCTGCTAAAATAAGGGAGACAGCAGTTCCTTTGTCGTTTGAGATGAGAGGTTTATTGGCATCTTTTTTGGAAGAGAAAAGGAGGTACTGGTGGAATAGGCCACCAGCTAGAGAGGAGAAACTTCCCGTTTTATTCCTGGAGGCTCTGACCCCCAGCCTCTGCAGAGCTGGGGGAGCTAGTTCAGGGGGCGCTGGCGGTCAGGGGGCGCTGGCGATCAGGGGGCGCTGGCAGTCAGGGGGCGCTGGCGATGTGCCCAGAGAGGGTGGTGCGCTGTCCAAGTGGCAGCCGAGCAGCTGGAGCCAGGCTGCCTGGAGCGGAAGGGGCTGCGGCGGCCAGCGTCTTGGCGGGGCTCGGTGGCTGCTGTTAACCATCCTACAGGATTACTGGGCTGGACCCTTCCTGAGGGAGCCTGAGGACACATGTGAAAGCGCGCTTCTCCCTCTCGCTCCCGGTTTCATCTATCAGCTGATACAACCGCGGGTAGAGGCCGCCCAGGGCTCCCCAGTCCTGGCCAGACCCAAAGCGAGGTCTGTCCTTTCTTCTGTTGGCGTTTCATTCTCTTCCCAGGAAAGGAAGCTTCTTGAGTAAAGCTGTGCTCTTTCTTCCTTGTTCTCGTGGGAACACCAGCCAGTTCCTCAAATTCTTTCTCTGCAGCCAAGCGGGCAGAACATTATGAAAAGGAGAAGCAAGTAGCGGCAGCTCTGGAGCCGGGACTGCCTCCCGCTCTGCTCCGCTGTGTGGCCTCAGGTGAGCGCGAACCTCGCCCGGCCCGCGTGGCTCCGGGGCTGAGCGCCACCCCAGGCACCGAGAGCTCAGAGGTCGCCGTTCCATTCCCGGTCAGGGCACACGCCCGGGCTGCGGGCTCGATCCCCAGTAGGGGGTGTGCGGGAGGCAGTCGATCGATGTTTCTCTCTCTCCTTCTCCCTTCCTCTCTCTTTTAAATCAATAAAAAGATATTTTTAAAAAACAGAGTTCACCTCTCTATGCTATAGTGTCCTCATCTATGAAATGGGGAAAATAAGCTTCATACTTGATAGGGCTCATTGAATGTTCACAAAGAAGCACTTGTTCACACACACGCACACCCAGTGCCTGGCACGTAGTCAGCACCTGATAAATGCTAGCTGATTGGCTCCCAAATAGCAGCCCCACTCCTGCGCCGGCCCGACCAGGGCAGGATGTGTCCTGATCAGCAGCAAAGCCCCGCCGAGTAAAGCCGTAGATCGGGTTTGCTCTCGGATCCGTGAATTGGGCAGCACCCCATCCAGCAGCTCGACAGCAGCTCTGAGGAGATGCACCAAACGGGAGGGTTTCATAGGCAGAAGGAAGCAGCAACAAGGTTTCCAGCAACCAGTGATGGGTTCAGGCAAGGCCGCCTTCCTGGGGGCAGTGTGGGGCTGTGAGCAGACCTCCCTAGCGCTGACCACGGACTCCAGGTGGACTGGGTGAAGGTCACCTTCCGGGAGGCAGTGTGGGGCTGTGAGCAGACCTCCCTAGCGCTGACCATGGACTCCAGGTGGACTGGGTGAAGGTCACCTTCCGGGAGGCAGTGTGGGGCTGTGAGCAGACCTCCCTAGCGCTGACCATGGACTCCAGGTGGACTGGGTGAAGGTCACCTTCCGGGGGGCAGTGTGGGGCTGTGAGCAGACCTCCCTAGCGCTGACCACGGACTCCAGGTGGACTGGGTGAAGGTCACCTTCCGGGAGGCAGTGTGGGGCTGTGAGCAGACCTCCCTCGTGCTGACCACGGACTCCAGATGGACTGGGTGAAGGTCACCTTCCGGGGGGCAGTGTAGGGCTGTGAGCAGACCTCCCTAGCGCTGACCACGGACTCCAGGTGGACTGGGTGAAGGTCACCTTCCTGGCAGAGGCTGGAACTGCAGTCAGGTGAGGATATCGAGTCAGGGTTTGCTGAGCTGGGCTTCAGGGCCCGTGTCTCGTTTCCTCTTGAACACACTGAACTCTTTGTTCCCAGAGCTGCTCATCTGTTTCTTCACACAACAAATGTGTTCTGTATTATTCACGTCACAGTGTGTTTGCAGCCGTTGCTTAAGCGTGAGTCAATTTATAATCTTTTTAAAAAATATATATTTTTATGGATTTCAGAGAGGAAGGGAGAGAGATAGAAACACCAGTGATGAGAGAGAATCATTGATTGGCTGCCTCCTGCACGCCCCCTACTGGGGATTGAACACGCAACCCGGGCGTGTGCCCTTGACTAGAATCGAACCAGGGACCTTTCAGTCTGCGGGCGGATGCTCTATCCACTGAGCCAAACCAGCCAGGGTGATAGTCTTGCGTTGGTCATTTAGATCATGCTCTCTGGCTTGGCATTACCTTCTGCTTAACTGCTTTTCACCTGGGAGACTGGCATCTTTGCCTCCATCTATCGGTGCATCCAATCTTGTTTTTCACATGAGTGCCCACCCGAGCCAGCGATGAGGTATTGATTCTTTCTCTTGTCATTTTGTCCACGGCAAAGGCTCCAGATGATGGACCTCGCTCCTTGAGTTTGGCTAAGAAAAGAATTCAGAGCCACGGAACCCAAATACAAGCAAAAGTTATTGAGAAAGTCACAGGGGTGGAAGGAGGGAGCCAGCCGGGCTGCATGGGCTCAGGAAACAGGTGACAGCGGCACAAGAAAGGCCCTTGGAGCTTCGGAGAAAGAAAGCCAAGGCACAGGCCTGGGGAAGGGGCAGGGCCAGGCACAGGTGTGCTCGAGAGGGAGAGAACCACGCTGGGTCCTTCCTCTTCAGGGCTTTCATCTGAGGTCTCAGGGAAGGTCTCAATAGAACAGCGGTTCTCAACCTTGGCTGCACGTTAGAATCACCTGGGAATCATTTTAAAATCCTGATTTCGGGGCCTCCTCCTCCGGGAATTCTGTTTCTTTGTTATGGGGTGGGGCCACAACACGAGTAACAAAGAAACAGAATTTCCAGAGGATGAGGCCCAGAAATCAGGATTTAAAAAAGACTCCCAGGTGATTCTGATGTGCGGCCAGGGTTAAGAACCTCTGCCCTAGAACGTTCATCAGCTTCCAGGTGTGTCGCCTCAGGGTCGTGGTCTCCCCTGAATGGCCGGTGCTCGGGCCGGCACTGATGCCCATCAGTCAGTGCAGCTGGGCCTGATGCCGGCCACGGCCTCGCCTTGTCTGGTTCCGCTGCTCTTCTGGGCCTGCAGCTGAGACACACTGAGGCCTAGATGTTACCTCTCATTTGATCAAAACCCCGTCTCTGTGGTCAGCAGACCCGCAGCTCTGTTCCTCCGATTGCCGGGAGCCGGTCCATCCTTGCTGTTTCAAGGGACCTGGCATATATGGCATACGGCTCTTAATATGTTTGCTCACCTTCTTGGCGCTGTGTTTTAACCAAAGTCACCTCTCCGAGAAAGGTTGAATCCCCAGGTAGGGATTTTCCCCTGAAGTTAGGGAGGGAATAAAACCCCTCAACTAAGTGCCAGGCGGGTAATTAATCCCTTTAACTACGAACAATCATGCTTAAACTACATAATCTTTTCTCCCTGGAATGGAGATAAGAAACGCCCTAACCTTTGTAATAGAGATTGATAGGATTGAATCAACTGGTATAAATACAGTTGTAACAAGACAGAAACACTCAGAACTTAGAACAGAATCAAGAAGACAGAATCTACACGGAGCCTAGAGACAGAAGAACTTTGCTGGAGAGAGCATGCCGGAGGATCCTGGAGAGGGACTGGCCTCAGAGCCTAGAGACAGAGCCTAGCGGGAGAACATGGCAATAGACCCTGGACTGAACCTGACTATAGAACATGGCAAGAGAACCTGACTAGAATGTGGCCACAGAACCTGGCTGGAGAACCAGCAGAACTTCTCTGGAGATCGAGACCAGAACTTGGCTGGAGATCCTGGCTGGAGATCCTGGCTGGGCTGCTGATCAACTGAACGCTGTCTCCGTGCCCTTCCTTCTTCGCCGACTCCGTCCACACCTTTGGGAACCCCTGGACCCGCTGGGGCTGGACCCCGGCATCCGATGATGTGATGTGGGTCAGAACCTCACTGTCCCGAGGGCTCAATGCTCAGGGGAGGGTCCTGCAGGGGCTTATGTGAGGCTGTTCCCCGGCCCCCTGTCCTCCTCAGAGGGGTCTACCGCATGGCCAGGGACGTACCAGGGGAGGGAAGGCCCCTGGGGTTCATGTTTTCCCATTTTGCCAGTTGCTAGGCACCCAGGCCTTCCTACCCCGCGGACACTCCTCCCGGGCCCATTGTGCCTGCCGTGCGCATGCCTGTCCAACTGCCCCTCTGCCCGCTAACTCTCCCACGGAGACCTGGCAGACCAGTTTACAGATGATTGCAGGCGTGCTTTACAATCGAGGGCGCTTTTGAGTGAGGAAAACAGTATGAAAATGTCACACTTTTCACTTGGGTTTTCTTAACTCCACACAGGCCTCCTAATGAGCGTGTTCGGTCGCCACTAAGCGTCCTGTTCCCCGGCTTTGACCCTGCGGTCAGGCGCTCCTCGGGCAGGGTGTCTGTCTGCACTGGGCTCGCTGGGTTCTTCCTGCCTGGGTCCCGCCGCCGGCCCGCTGCCGTCTTAGCGCCCGGCTGGAGTCTTCAGTCTTCGCAGTGGCTGTGGGGAAGCGCCACCGGGGTTGATGCTCAGGTCCTCGCCCAGGGGGCAGCCACCGCTCCGGACCCGTCTGTCCGCCCTGAGACTCACGGTCCTCCGCGGGCAGAAGCCAGGAGGGCCGGCAGAGCCCAGTCAGACCGCACGGTGCAGGTCACCTATGAGTCCTGCTCGGAAGTCTCCCCGGGGTTTGCTCGGGGCCTGTGTGCCCGCACAGCCCGCTCCACAGTGTCATTCGGAGGCAGACGCCAGGGTAATGGTCCTCCCCCGGGGACAGTGCTGTTACGGAGGGAGGATGTGGGCCGCGTGCTGTGCTAATGGCCGCTTCTCCTGCGCCTGGAGCCGGGATGTGCATGGCTGTGCACAGTCCCTGCTGCCACCGGCCTCACCTGGAGCCCCGCTCCCTGGGGAGGCGATGCTAATGGCGTCTCCGCAAATCCTCTCCCACCCCCGCCCTGCGGGATTGTGGAGCCAGTGCCCTGAGCCGTGTGTGTTCTGCTGTCTCGTCCAGCGGCTACCGCCGCCCTCCTGTGCTGAGGGTCGGGGACAGCGGAGAGCAGGTCACACGCCTCCCTCCACCCACCTCCCACACCCAGGCGCTCAGTCAGGCCCTCAGCGGCCCTCGGCTTTGCCCTTCGGGAGCCTGAGAGCTCCTAGCCTGGCCGCCCTCCTGTGGCCTCTCCAGGCTGCAGGTGGGAAACAGGCTCCCGGAGGACACGCCGCCGCCTGGCGGTGGAGCCAGGCTGGGCTCTGGTAGCCCGGTCCCCGGAGTTCACGCACCCCGGCCCCACGCTGTGCTGCGTGCTGACCCCGTGACCCTCCTCAGTGCAGGCTTCTCTGGGCCTCAGTTTCCCCAGCTCCGTGGTCGGCAAACTGCTGCTCTTTGGCCCCTTGAGTGTGGCTCTTCCTAAGCCTTAGGAGGACCCTAATTAAGTTAATAACAATGTACCTACCTATATAGTTTAAGTTTAAAAAATTTGGCTCTCAAAAGAAATTTCAATCGTTGTACTGTTGACATTTGGCTCTGTGGACTAATGAGTTTGCCGACCACTGCCCAGCTGATCTCCACAGAGTCCTCACCTGTCAGCCTTCAGGTTTGGGGGCAAGCCCCTGGCCTTCCCGTGTCTGGAGTCCCCACAAAGCGAGGGAGCACAGTGGCTGTGTGTGCTCTGGGGGCTCTGCACGGTCCAGTGGCTGGGACTGTGCCGCCCTCAGGGGCAGAGGGAGGGTTAGGGTGCACTGGGGGACCAGGACGTGAGAGGAGGGAGGGAGTGGAGAGCCTGGGATGGTCCCTGAGACCCAGGGAGAGCGAGGGAGCGGAGTTGGCGGTGGGAGCGAGCCTCCTGCGCCATCTGGGCCACGCTGGTACCCAGGGGGTGGTGCTGGCAGGGGAGAGGCTCGGTTGCTGAGTGTTAAACAAAAATTACTAGCAATCTGGCTCACTCTTCCTGGCTGTCTCGGGGGCGGAACAACGCCTCATTCACTCCCCCCTATTCTCTCTTGGTCACGCGGAGGTGTGGCTCCAGGAGGAGGTGTCCTATAACTGGTGCTCAGCCGAGAGTCGGCTCCTGAGGACGCCCCTTCTGTCCTCACAGTGACCCCTCAGAGGCAAGGCGCAGGGTGTGTGTATGTGTGTGTGTCTGTGCCATTCTGTTCTGGCTGGGAGGGGGGGCACTGCTCGCGCCCTCCCTGGCGGTGAAGTCCCTGCAGGCAGGTGCACAGTTTTCTGGAAGATTTAAGTCCGGGAGCATGCACTCTGAGAGCACAGGGGCTGGGGCTGGGGCGGGGACAAGACCCTTAACTGTGAGTTGCTTCTGGGCCCTGAGAGCAGAGCAGCTCCTCTGCCCCTGCCCTGGCCTCCCCGCAGGGCACGAGGGCACATCTCATGTCTCTGAGGGCCTGGTGGACCAAGCTCAGGGCGTGGCTGTGCAGGACCCACACCCGCAGGCCCTGCTCCATCACCCCCCAGGCCTGCGAGGTCAGTGAGGTGGCGTGAAGGGGCGAGAGGTGCCAGGTTGTGCCTGGAGACACAGAGGGATGGAGGGACGCCAGGGGGCCGCCCTGGCCCGGAGGAAGGTTAGCTTGAATGACGCGGAGCAAGCTCGCGGCTAAACGGCCCTGGAAGCGCGAGGTTAGGGTGTGATAATGACATAGAGATACTAGCGCCTCCCGTTTCCCAACCGGTTAGCAGAGACCCGCCGCCTCCGCCCTCGGACCGCTCCGCTCGTGAAGTGAGCAGAGCGCACAGCGGAGGGTAACGCTCCTCCAGGCTTCCTTTCCCCGAATCGGCAGCGCGTTTTATGCCCATTTCCCAGAGGTGCCTGAGAAGTAGCCCCAAACAGAGGAATACACACTGACACTTAAGATAAACAGCCACACGCCCGTAAAACACCAGAACGTTCAGGGCTCTTTAATAAATGCGGGCACTTTAAACGCCCAGATGGACACACTCATTTCAAGTGCGTTTTATGAAATAATTGACTCGCAGGCTGGTTTGAATAATTGTACCAAAATAGTCCATAAACACAGTACGTCTCAGCATCTGTCCCCCCGCCAGCCGTCCTGAAGGCCCCCCTGGAGCGTGCCCTGCATGGGCGTGTCCTGCGTGGGCGTGTCCTCCGTGGGCGTGTCCTGCATGGATGTGCCTGTCAGTTTAGTCGCGGTCGGGGGGCAGACGTTCTTGGCGCAGTTACTGTGCAGAAGGCCCGCGCCTCTCCCTGTGATGGCCGCGTCCCTTTCGGAGAAGCGGCGCCCTCAGACACCGCACTGCACGCAGCGTTACCACTGATTACCGCCGACGCACTCGCCCACCTCCTTCCATTCCTTCACCTCACACATTAGCATCTTAAACGGCGCTCGCTCCGTGTTTGTACGCAGACGCTGGAATAGAAGGGACCGTGTGCCACGCTCCCACCCGAGCCGGAGCTCCAGCGCCCACTGGGCGCCCGTGGGGGGAGGTGTGTCCCCTGTTCCAGGAAGCGCCTCATCTCTCCTGCTGTCGGACCTGGTTTCTCTCTGGGAGCCAGTGTCCCCCGGGGTCTGAGTCCTGGCGTAACTCGTCCCGGGGGAGGGAGCGCAGGGTTAGGCTGAGGAGGTGGCGTGGGGTCTGAGTGGACAGTTCGGGTCCCAGCCCCTCACCTGCCTTTGCTGGTGAGCTTCCCGCCTGCCTCTCTGTCCCATCTGGAAGGGGTGGCGCGAGGAGACTGCGGGTTGGAGAGAAGGCGCCGGAGGGATGCTGGTCCGAGGGTCCCGCTGCGTCCGGTTCCTGAGCTGCTCAGGAGGATGGAGTCAGGACACACAGCAGCGTCCTCGGGCTCAGGTATGGACGTGGCGGGAACCTGCACGGTGTGGCTGCCCGGGTGCGACCCTGGCCCTGACCGAGCCCCCGGCCTTCGGGTTCCTGTTTGAAGATGGAAGTCGTGATACCTGCCTCGTAGGACCTTCTCCCGGCGGTGCCCTCGGCCTGTGGTGAGATCCATAAATCCCGTGAGGGTCTACGTCGGCGGTTCTCAGCCTGTGGGTCGCAACCCCTTTGGGGGTCAAACGACCCTTTCACAGGGGTCACCTAAGACCATCGGAAAACACATGTATAATTACATATTGATTTTGTGATGAATCACCATGCTCATTATGTTCCATTTGTAACAATGGAATTGGGGGTCACCACAACATGAGGAACTGTGTTAAAGGGTTGCGGCGTTAGGAAGGCTGAGAACCACTGCTCTACATGCTCCTGAAGGCCTCCCGTCTGCCCCCGCCCCTGCGGAGCCACCGTCCCTGGGATGGAGACCTGCGTTCCCGTCTCCCCACAGGTTTGCTCGCCTACCCCAGTCTCCCTGTGCCCGGTCCCCCCGCCGGCTGCCCCACCGCATGCAATTTCTGTTCCCAGAGGTTATTGCTACCTGCGCGTGGAACTCCGCCTGAGGGGAGGAACACAGCATTTCCTCTTCGGTGCCTGGCTGCTCTCACCCAGCCTCGTACCTGCGAGATTCTCTAGTGTAGTTACGAGAATCACCTGTTCCTCTATGTTGCTGATTATCCACGCGGGTCAGCACGCGGGTGGCGTCCAGCTAACGAAGACGGCTGCTGTGCGTGCTGGTTTCAGGTCTTCTGTGGCGTGCGTGTCTGTGACTCTTGAATAAACGCGGGCGGGGGTCGCTGGGCTGCATGCAGAGTGCACGCTTAACTTTCTGAGAAACTACCCGCGTGTTCCCACCGGGTCATAGACAGCATCAGAGCTAAGACACGAAAATCCTAGAAGGAAACAGGAGAAAGCCCTCGCGACTTTGGACTAGAAGGTTTCTCAGGCGGTTATGCTGTTGCACAAAGTAGCTTTTAAACCTTGCAGTTGGAGTTCATAAAAACTTAAAATGCTTTTCAAACAAAAAAACCTGGGAAATGTACAAAGACGAGTCACAGATTGGGAGAAAATAGGTGTGAAGTGAACTTGGGGAATTACTTGCATCCAGAATAGATCAGGAACTCTTAGAACTCAACAATAAGGAAACATCTAAAAAAAAAAAGCCAAATATTTGAAGAGGACTACAAAGGAATGGCCACAACGCCGGAAAACACGCTGCCAGCCACTGGCCCTGAGGGAAATGCGGATTAAACGCCGGTGAGCTCCCTCTTCACACCCACTGGCAGGTGGTAAAGAGAGGGAGCCCAAGGGTCCCTGAGGCCACAGAGCCCGGAGCAGCGACGCTGGAGAAGAGTGGGCAGCTCTGTGTCAGCTAAACACGCACTTACATGCCACCAGCAGGGCCTCTCCCGGTAACTGTGCGGAGAAACGCAGGCGTGCATCCCGCAAAGCCGTGGGCATGCGTGCTCTCAGCAGCTTCGTCTGTCATCATCCACACCGGGAGGGACCCCGGTGTCCGTCACCCCCCGCACAGCAAACAGCGTGTTCCGCGCCGTGGGGCATCAGTACTCAGCAGGAGGGAGGCACAGACGTCATGCTAAAGACACGGGAATGTGTGTGCCAGGCTCCACTGATGTAAAACCCTAACAGACCGCCCGCCCGTGTGGCTCAGTGGTTCAACATCATCCATGAACCAGGAGGTCTCGGTTCGATCCCTGGTCAAGGCACATGTCCAGGTTGCGGACGCGATCCCCAGTAGGGGGCGCCCAGGAGGCAGCCGGTCCATGATGTTTCTCTCATTGATGTTTCTATCTCTCCCTCTCCCTCTCTGAAATGAGTAAGAACATATTAGAAAGATAAGGAAATGTCTGCAGTGCAGTTCCGTGCAGCGGGGAGAGGTCATCGGTGGAATTGAGAGCCACCTAATAAAGAGGCGATGGTGAGCGCGGGCCCCAAAGACAACTGTGCCAGCATCTCCCGGCAGGTGGGGACACGCCTGCCTTTCCGGGCCACATTCAGGTCACCGTGGTCACAACACCGGAGGTGGCGCCCTGGAACCTGTATTGCAAACCAGATCTCCGGGAAGGTTTATCCGGACGAGATGACTGCCATCTGGGAAAGTCGGATCGGCGCCCGGGACCAGGAGCTCCCCCTCCAGTTCCCTGGGAGTGAGAGCTCTCGGCCCCCTGAGGCTGTGTCAGTCCTGTGCTGGCAGAGGGTCAGCGGAGGCACGGAGAGCTTGAGTGATTGCCCAGTCACCTCCCGGGAAGTGGGGAGGCTGGGCGGGAGCCCTGCCTGCCTGCCTCCAGGTTCCCTGAGCCCTGTCTTGTCTTGTCTGCTTTGCACACAGAACATACTTTACGCAGCCTTTTGGGAACACAGTTTGACAAAATCTATTTTTTAAAAAAATAGATATTTTATTGATTTTTTTACAGAGAGGAAGGGAGAGGGATAGAGTTAGAAACATCAGTGAGAGAGAAACATCAATCAGCTGCCTCCTGCACGCCCCCTGCTGGGGATGTGCCGGCAACCAAGGTACATGCCCTTGACCGGAATCGAACCTAGGACCCTTCAGTCCCCAGGCCGACGCTGTATCCACTGAGCCAGACTGGTCAGGGCTTGACAAAATCTGTTGAGTGCAACACGCCTGTTCCCTGCAGCCAGCACTTGCATTGCAAGGAGGCGCCCTGCAGAAATCTCAGGCCTTAGCACAGAGACACGCAGACGCGAACACTTGCCGCAGCACAGCTGTCGCCCAGCAAGGAGGGAAGGTCAGCCATGCTGGTTCATCCCAGGAGCGGCTGCAGCGGCGAGGAGGGCGCTGCGCTCTCCAGAGCAGCCTGGAGCGCTCCCGGACACATGGTCACGCGGAAACGGCGGTCCAAGTGAAGGGGTGGAGAAGAAGCAGTTTACAGGACAAAGCAGACTCTGTGCGTCTGTGTTACAAATCGGAAGGCGCAGAAAATACCCAGGAAGTCATATACTAACTTGTAAATGGTGTGATTTTTCCGGAGGTGAGAGGTATGTCAAGTGGATGCGATGGCGATGTAGTTATTCATTGTTTATTCATTGAGTAGTCCCACATCTGCGCCGTATTAAATTTTACTGCTAGAATTCAGGCGTGAAGGGAAATTCTAAAAATTTTTTTAAAAAGGGCTAAGCATATAGCCAAGTGCTCCCCACTCGCTGGGGCTGGGGCACGGCTGCGGGCTGCAGGTCCGCGGAGCAGACCGCTCACCGAAGCGCCGCTGTTTGTCGCTGTGCGTTACGTTCCCTGCCTAGTGGGAAGCTGGTGTGCGTGTTTTTAATCTCAAATCAGAGCTGTGAAGTATAAAATTATAACAGCACAACTGACAAGTGCAGCCCGTGCTGTGAAACATCCCCGTGCCCGGTGGTGCCGGGCTTGTTGTAAATGAGTCATATTTCATTTTATGCTCAGTTGCTCCCAAGTTTTAATAAAGACCCTTTATGAACTGGCTCTTCCCAAGGGAATTTCAGAATCTCATCAGAACGTGTACAAAAGAACGAAGACGAGTGGCACGCCGCGAGCTGCCCTCCTCCCTGGCATAGCGACGGGCACCGCAGCCCCTGAGCCCGCGCTCCCTGTGTCCTGTTTGAGTCGCTCAGGCGGCTCACGCAGGGTGTCCCAGAGCCACCTTCCAGAGGGGCTGTCGCTACAGGTTTGTGCTGTAAATGACTTAGTTCTCCACCAAGAGCCTGCACCCCGCGGACACGCCCCGATGCGGCCTCGGGCGGCGGGAGGGCAGCTCCCCACCACGCCCTGGCCAGCGGTGGGACGGCCATAGTCCTTCTTCTCGGCGCCGGGGCTCCGCTTATCCTCCTCAATGGACTGTCTCACTGGTTTCACGCTCTTATTTCTTGTTTTTTAGAAGCTGTATTGTTGAAAGTATTACATCTGCCCCCTCCCCCCATTGACCCCTCTAGCCCGCCCCGCCCCCGCCCCCGGCCCCCACCACCCTGCTGTCTGGCCATGGGTTAGGCATGTGTGCACACAAGGTCTTTGGCAGTGTTAGGCCTTTCCCATGCTGTGTGGCTCTGACCCGCCGAGCTGGCTGACCTTGTCCTAAGTCACCCGTCCGCTCTGAACCCCATTTCTGGAAGGAAGGAGCTGCCCAAGGCAACCACGCATGTCCTCACTCTGGAATTCAGAATTTATAGCTTCTCCCATAGAAAGCTCACTGGGGCCCTGGCCAGGTGGCTCGGTGGGTTGGAGCATCGTCCTGTACACCGGAAGGTTGCAGGTTAGGTTCTCAGGGCACGGACCTACATTTCGGTTTGATCCCCGGTCGGGGCCTGTGCAGGAGGCGGCCGATGGATGTCTCTCTCTCTGGAACAATGCAGGCTTCGGCAGATGGCTCCCAGCCAGGAGCACCCTTCCCTCCCTCCTCACCCCGAGCCCCAGCCCTTGCTGATCTGGGAGTCTGCTCTGTTCCGGGAGCTCTGCCTCCTGCTCGCAGAGGCGCGGGGGGACCAGAAGTTAGTCACACAAGCCTGGCTTAGCGTTTGGAATCTGTCACTTGACCTTCAGCCTTCTGTCTGCAGCGCCTGGCAAGTTCCCTTCACGTGGAGACAAGCGCTTTCCTGAAGGACGCGGGGGGGGGGGGGGGGGGCGGGAGCTGAGGCAGCCCTGGCCCAGCCTCACCTGCTCCTGCAGGGAGGGGAGGGAGCCACTGGGAAGCACAGCAGGGCCCCTATTTACATGGGGACCTGCCTGAGCTCCTGGAGGTAAAACTCAAAATCATGCCGCCGCCCCCCCCCCCCCCCGCCTCCCCCCAGCCCCTGCCCTGTGCCTGGGTCCCGACGGTGTAACTCTCAGACCTGTCCATGCCAAGCCCACCTGGGGATGTGTGGGATACCGTTCAGGCCCCCCCCCGCCTGCCCCCCCCCCCCCGGCTGCTTCCGAGGGAGGCCCTGCCTGTGAGCGGTGCAGTGTCCGGCCACGCCTGCCCGTGACCTCTTCTTGAGCTTCACTAGGCCCAGCTCCGTACCTGTCCCTGGGCGCAGGGACAGCTTAGGCGCTGGACCGACAGAACGCGGTCTGTTTGCAACGAGTGCCTTTATTTAGGTGAAAGGGAGCCCGAGTCACAGGACATTGTTGGGTAACAGAACAATCGCTGTTCTGACAGCTTCAGCTCGGAAAGCATGTGCGGGCCGCGGTGAGAGGGGGCGGATCACCTCCTTGTTGGTCTCAGCTCTTAGCCTGATGGCCGCCAGGATGCCAAGGCGGCTCCCAGCCACAGCGCCCACCCCCGGGCTCGGCACCAGCCCTCGCGGGGCTGGGGGGGGGCGGGGGGGTGGGGGCTGTGCCAGCTCTGCTGGCTCACACACCAAGGGCAGCCTGTCCGGCGTCCTGGCTGCCTGGGAGCACGTGTCCCTGAGGTCACTGTGCAGACCCTCACCCAGGCCTGCCCTGCTGTGCCCTCCCTGCCGCTTCCCCCCCAGCACCCCTCCTGCTCCCTCTGGGGGAGACTCCCTCCCCTCCCCGCCGATCACCCCCAGCACCCCTCCTGCTCCCTCTGGGGGAGACTCCCTCCCCTCCCCGCCCAGCCCACAAAGCCTCCTTGCACGTCCCTGAGGCCCATCTGGGCACCCTGGTCCTCGTTCACTTCCCTTTGGCGCCTCTGCCCACCACCCCTCCCGGCGATGTTCAGGAGTCTGACCTGGGAGGGTGGGGAGAGGAGGGCCTGGGTGAACGGACATGGATTCCAGTCCTCAGTGCTGCTCCTGATGGGAGTGTGAGTGTGAGTGTGTGTGAGTGTGTGTTGGTGTCAGTGTGTGCGAGTGTGAGTGTGTGTGAGGGTGTAGGAGAGACACACTGTACATCCCTGTGTTCCCTGGAGTGACCCTCTGGACTTGAGGCTGTTCTCAATCAAACGCCCTTTGCCCTGTCACCACCTGGCCTCGATCTGAAGAAGGGCACCTCCTATGCCCACCTCTTACATGGCCTTTCCCTGCCTCCCGTCTGTCCCCCATCCCAGCAGGGACAGGCCACAGCGGAAGCTGTCAGCTGGCTGTGACTTTGCCGTTCCTTCCGTAAAGGCTGGGGGCCATCTGGATTTCGGGTCCTGCTCGGGCTGGACCTGAGTCCCCACAGCCTCTCTTTACAGCCCCTTTTGCCCAAGAGGGCCTGTCGGTTTCTGGGGTTTTGTTTTTGAACCAACAGCCTGCCTGGTGCCAGCCAGAGCTGCTTCAGCTGCAGGGCCCAGCCGCAAACTGCCTCTCAGGAGAGGAGCCCAGCCCGGCCGCTGGCAGGGGAGGGATCAAGTCGGGCAGAGCCCACGCCCTGTCCCAGGACTGTGGTTCCCACAGCTCGGCTCAGTGGGCTGCTTCCCGCTCATCCCCGGATGCAGGCGCAGCTGCAGTGCAGGCCCGCTCTTGGCAGCTTAGCCTCCCAGCAAGGGACCCTCCGCCGGTGCCCAGAGCCTGCCCCGCGCCTGACTTGCAAGCCGGGGCCCGGCCAGTCAGGGAAAGACCTCAAACTGGAGGGCCTCAGCCTGGGCCGAGTCACAGCCTGTGGCTTTGGGTGCGTGCCTCCCCAGGGAAGGCGGGAGGGCTGGGCGCCCTGTCCCCTCACCCGGCCCAGCTGCGCTCTGCTGGCATCGGGAGAAGGGGGAGCAGGAGACGCGTGTTACATTTCCCATCGGAGCCCCTTCTTGCTCCGGGAGCCTGTGTTCCCTGAGGGCCAGGGCTGTCTCTTCCCTTTGCCCCTCCCCTCGCCCACGTAGGAGGTGCTCAGAAAGACCGGCTGAACTTGATGGCAGAAGGAGAAGCCTGAAGGAGAAAGCGAAGGAAGGCAGTCCCTGCCGCCTCCTCCAGCTCCTTCTGGTCGGAGCTGGGCGGGCACTCCTCTCAGCCCTGCGTCCTCTCAGATGAGCCCGTGCTGGGCACATGGGGTGGAGGGAAGCAGAAGATGGGACCCTGGATGCTGGGCTGGGCTGAGGGCTGAGAGCAGAGACGATGCTCCATCATGCACCCTTCTGGGCGGTAGGCAGGTCCAAGGCCCGGCACCCCCTCCTCCTCAGCGAGGCCCTGCACCCCCTCCTCCTCAGCGAGGCCCTGCACCCCCTCCTCCTCAGCGAGGCCCTGCACCCCCTCCTCCTCAGCGAGGCCCTGCACCCCTTCCTCCTCAGCGAGGCCCTGCACCCCCTCCTTCTCAGCGAGGCCTGGGCTGCGGAGGGGCTGCCGGTGTTAATTAGGCAGAACTTCCCTTTATGTGATGGCATCGGCGCGGCTGTGACCATCCGTAAAGTGTGGACTGTTCAGACGCGGGTGTGCTGTGTCGCAGCTCCATCTTA
The DNA here is from genome assembly GCF_963259705.1 of Myotis daubentonii. Taxonomy (NCBI): domain Eukaryota; kingdom Metazoa; phylum Chordata; class Mammalia; order Chiroptera; family Vespertilionidae; genus Myotis; species Myotis daubentonii. The sequence goes on along the minus strand of NC_081854.1, from coordinate 57,572,360 downwards.
ATCATATTAATTGCAGCCTCAGAGCAGATGGGGTTCCTCTTCCAGCGCTTTATTACATTTCATTAGAGTCACGTGAACGGCAGGCGCTCTGGGCACCACGGCCATTTCTGACGGCTCCTCTGCGCTTCCTGTGCCGTTAACGCGAGTGCTCACCGGCCGGTCCGGCTTCCCACTGGCGAGTACGCCTTCCCCGTGTCCAGAGTACGTTCCCGACATCAGATGATGTTACAAGCCCACCGTCTTCCTGGCCTCCAGGGCCCTCGGTCTCTAGACCTGGCTGGTCCTAGATCCCAAATTGTCTCCCCTCCCTCTCTGCCTCCCTCCCTCCCCGGCTATTCCAGATGGATTTGAAGGGCTTATAAGTCACATACGACAGGGTAACGGTAGGTAAGATGGGTGCAAAGGGACCCTTGAATTCAGATCCTGGCCCCGTGGCTTCCTACAGCGACCCCCTCGGGGCCTTGGGGCCCTCGTCTGGAAGGCGTCCGAGTTCTGTCCTGATGGGCTGCTGTGAGCCTCAGTGCCGGTGCTGGGTGGCCTGCGGGCTGTGGGGAGAAGGTGGGGAGGAGCTGGGCAGCTCGGTGCGTCCCTGAGGCCCACAGTGGCCCTGGCTTTATTCCCGCGGGGTGTGGGGGCCCTGGGGGTTGGAGGGCTGTGAGCCTCACCCACAGGGAGCCTGGCCTGACCTACGCTGTGAAGACCCCCTGGTTGTGGTGTGCAGAGTAGCTGTGGCACAGACGGGGGGCAGGGGCCAGGGAGGAGGCTGTCATGGCGGATGGCGGGTCTTGGACCAGGGAGGTGGTCTTGGGTGGGATCCATTATAAAGGGGAAGCCACCAGGGTTTGCTGAGACACTGGTGGGGACGGCAAAAGAGCGAGGAGCCCTGAGGGTGGGTTAAGGACAGATGAGCTCAATAGGCATCGCCTGGTCGCCAGCCTGTCTGCCCCGCGCCTGCTCTGTCCTGAGAAGATGCAACCCCAGCTTCTCATGGGCAGGGCCTGGGCCCCCCGGGCGTGTGAGAGCGCAGGCTGCAGCCGGCACCCCAGTCGGTGGGGCATGGAACTAATAGCTTGTGTTGGGTATTGCTTTTCTTCTTCTTTCCAATGCTTCCCCTGAGCTTCCCGCACTGTTCTCCTCGTGCACTAGATAGAGATTACATTATCCCATTTCACAGGTGAGCAAACTGAGGCTGGGGAAGATAGGGATACACGCCCGAGGGCACACACCTAGCCGTTCCCATGTGAGGACCAATGAAATTCAGCTGTCCCCCCCCTTATCCGTGGTTCTAGTTACCCACGGTCAACCACAGTCCGAAAATAGTAAATGGGGAACTCCAGAAATGAACAAGTCACGGCATTGGCATTTTGCGCCGTTCTGAGGAACCTGATGAAATCTTGTGCGTCCAACTCTGACCCCCCGGGACCTGAATCTTCCCGTCCAGCGTCTCCACACGGTGGACGCTTCTGCCGGTAGTCCCAGAGCAGCCTCCGGTCATCAGGTCTCCTGCCCCGGGACCGCAGCACGGCTCTCGGACATGTGGCCAAAGCACCGCTTTCCATCTTGGGCGCAGCGTGTGTTAGGCAGCCTGCGCGGCTGGCGGAGGCGGCCAGCGCTCCCTGGGGCCCCCCCGAGGATCCTGCAGCTGGGAACGCATCCCAGTTGTCAAGCCTCCGCCTTGTCATTTGTCAGGCGAGCAGTCGATGTCACAGTAGATGATGCTGGTGTCGAAGAGAACATCCCGCTGGAACACGTCCGAGGAATGTTGCTCCTCAGAACGAGGAGTGAGTTGGAGGAGCGAGTGTGCTGGGAGGCCTGGTCGGCAGGCGGGGAGGTCAGTGTCCTTCCCTGGTGACACAGGTGGTGCCGTGTGCCTTGGTCACGGTATGGGCTTCTCGAAAGACGCCCGGTGACTGCACCGGGGGACAGCCTGGGACGCCCCGTGCGCCAGGGACTAGTCAGGGACAAGAGGCTTGAACCCGAGGCCGCACACCAGCCTCCCTCGACGGGACGTGGCCCACTGATGGATGGGGTTCGTTTTTCTGGGTCCGGCTCAGTGTCTTAAAAAATATTTAAATTGTGACCTAAATAGGAATTACCAACAAAATTTTAGAATTTTGGCTTTTCCGCGAGGATCGGGAGATCTGGCGAGTCTGGGCCGTTTTCAAATGGGGCTGGCGGAGCCGCACGCAGCTGGCCCTGTAGCCGGAGAGCGGGCCCTCCAGAGGTTAGCGATTCACTCGTTCATGTAACCACCTGCCCAGCGCTGTTGGCGCTCCAGCTGGCCGTCCTGATGTAAGTGTGGGGTCCCGGTCCCGATTGTTAAAGGCGCTCCCTAGTCGCTCCTTCCTTTTAAAAAAATGTTTTTTAATTGACTTTAGAAAGAGGAAGGATAGATAGAGAATCATGGATCGGCTGCCTCCTGCACGCCCCCTACTGGGGATCGAGCCCACAACCCAGGCATGTGCTCTGACGGGGGAATGGAACCGTTACCTTCTGATTCGTAGGTCGATGCTTAGCCCCTGAGCCACACCAGCCGGGCGTCGCCCCTTCCTTTTGTAATTGTCCCGTCCCCCTCCCCCCCCCAATACCACTGGGCACACCCCTGAGGGTCAGCTTTGCATCTCCCCAGAGGAGAATTTCCCCCACCCCAGTGGCTTTATAAACATGAATAACAGTTTTCAAAGGGTCCCCATGAGTACAGCAGAGACCACCCCCCCCCCATTTCTTCGCCTTCTTAGCTGATCCTGAATGAGAGGGGAAATAATTTCGAAATGTGAAGAGAAGCTGTTTCGTATTTGTTTTGCGCTGCGGCTATGGGAGAAGCCCCCCCGCCTGGGCTTTCTGCTTGCTCCGTTCTAATAGCAGGGAAGGCGGCTCTGTAATAATATCTCCCTGGAATGGCTTTTTCATGCACGACTTCCTTCTCATTTAAAGGGCTTGGGAGACGCGCTTCGTCTCTTTTTTCCTGCTGTGGGAATGATGACTGTTTTCATTGCCGACACGTTGCTGTCAGAACTCACGAGCTGATGGTCAGGCCGGTTCTCCCGCCGAGTCCCGCCACGTCCCTGAAATACCGGCTCTTGTCAAGGCAGCCACGGTGGCTGGTGGCAGGTGACGGCTGTCCTGGAGTGAAGAGGGGTGAAGGCTGGGCCAGCTCTCTCCCTCATTTGATCCTCACAAAAACCTTCTGGGCCCGGCCGGCGCGGCTCAGGGGTTGAGCGTCGACCTAGGAACCAGGAGGTCACGGTTCAATTCCCGGTCAGGGCACAGGCCCGGGTTGCGGGCTCCATCCCAGTGTGGGACGTGCAGGAGGCCGGTCCATGATTCTCTCTCAGCCATGTTTCGATCTCCCCCCCCCCCCCAGGGACCCCTGTCCTTCCTCCGTGGCGGGTGAGGCGTTCACTGGCTATCTCAAAGCGGGAGGCAGGCACTCTTAGTCCCGGATGTGGTGAGAACTGGGCGTGAACCTTATAAAGAGTCTCCGAACACGTGGGGAAGGGAGCACGCCCCACAGGGAGCCCCCTGCGCGCCCCAGTGCGGTGGCAGCGGCAGCCCCCGGATCTGGGAGGAGGGGCTCAGGCTCCCGTCCACGGGATGTGTCTGTGCAGGCTCTCCCCTGGCCTTGCTCCGCACAGGCCGCCCCGCTCACCGGGCTATTCTGAGCTGCCACCCCAGGCTCCTCTTTCACTCTCAGCTCCTCTGTTCTTCAAACGGACCTCTGTTCTGTAAAAATGTGTTCCGTCCTCAACGTAATGGGCTGAGGCCCGGCTCCTGCTGTCCGTCCTCAGGGCCGCCTGCGCCGAGCTGGCGTTCCCAGCCTCTCACGGAGCTTTGATGTCCGTGCGTGTGGAAGCCCTCCCGGCCTTCGTCCCACGCTTGAAAGGACAGAGCGGCCCGTCCCAGCTGCGCGGCGGCAGGGCAGCTCAGCCCGAGCAGATGGGCTTTTCATTAGGTGCGCACGCTCCCCCCACCCTCCCCGGGAGCCCACCTCCTCGCTTGAGAGAGAGCTTTGATTTCTGCAGATAATTACTCCCTTTCTTGTTTGGAGCCTTGGATCCAAGGGGACCCACACACTCAGATCCTCTGTGCTCGTCTCCCGTGCTGGGCTGGAGCGCCGGCACAGGGCGGATGGCAGCTCTCCCTCCAGCAGCCTGGCGTGGCCTCCAGGCAAGACCGAGGTTTCCGGTGTTTGGCGGGGACTGTCATGCAGAGCAGCTGGCATTCCTGCCCATGAACCACCGGTGGCAACAGATCCATTCCTGCCCATGAACCACCGATGGCAACGGATTCATTCCTGCCCATGAAACCACCCTGGCAACAGATGCCCTTTCTATTGCTCTTGGCAGCCTGCGCGGCAGGGCTCCCGGAGGCCCCGGTGACCCCACACTGACATCCCTTAACACGCTCCCTTCTGGTTGCGGTTTCCTCCCCCCGAGCACCATGCCGCTCCTTTCCCAGGTGTGTCTTGGCCTTTAAATAGCGAGGAAGCCCAGGGTAGTCCAGTCCGTCTTCCCTGCCCATTCTTTAATCTCTTCTTGTGAAGTCCACCCACGTCCAGGCTGTGGGCTGGAACCCCAGTGTGGGGCGTGCAGGAGGCAGCCCGTTAATGTTTCTCTCTCTCGCTCCCTCTCCCTTCCTCTCTGACATCAATAAAAAATATATTTAAAAAAAGACAGCCATTGAGGCAGGAGGAGGGTCAGCCCGTGTCACCTGGGAGGCACAGAGGTCAGGGAACCACCCCGTGGACCCTTGCAGCGGGGCCGCCCGAGTGACCGCTGCACGGGCTGCTCTGGGAACGGGCAGTGACGCCTGGGGACACCCAGCCACGGCCCGGTGTGCCCTGAGCACTCGGCACCGCCGGTCTCTCCCGTTGGAGTGTGTGTAGCTCAGTCATTTATCACACACTGTTCCTGGCTGTTCCAGGTGTTGCCCTTGTCACCTGAGAACAGTGGGAGGTGGATTCCTTTACAGAGGAAGGGGTGTGGCTGTCTGTGTTCCTCTTGTAGCTTTCACAGCGCCTGCAGCTCCCCAATGGAAATGTTAAGAAATGAACTGACTGCATGCTTGCTCGCTGGCTAAATGAAGGATTTAATTTTTAAAAGCAACCGTGGAACACGGTTGATTGGCTCGTATGTCTTCTCATTCCTTCTCCCCCGCTGAATTCTAAAAGCGGATCTGTGGAGGATCGCAGCAACATGAAAGATTCAACAGGATGAGAGCAGGCGAGCCAGAGAGCGGCAGGGAGGGGATGCATAAACCCAGGCTGCTGGCGTCCTGGCATTTCTTGACGGATGCTTGTCAGCAGAGAGCCAAGTGAGACCCAGAGCCTTAGCCAAGAACGGCGTCTTATTTCTGCGAATGTCCCCTGGGCTCCAAGGGGGGACAGCTTGAATCTCGAGGGGGGGGGGGACAGGGGGGATCTGGGGCGTTCTCTGGCCGGTGCCTAGGAGAGTGCTGCCGGGCCTTCCTGGGACCCAGGCCCCCGACCTCACTGCACAGAGTCCTGCTCTCCGAGTGGAGGGCCCTGCCCTGCGGCTCAGACCTCGCCCTTTCTGGGTCTGCCTCACCCCATGTCTGGGCGGCTTGGCGGAGCCCGTCACCCCTCTGCTCCCCTGGACTTGGGGCACATGGACAAGGGGCACAGGGTCCTCGGGAAACGGGGTGGCAGCACGAGGTTACAGGGCTGCCCGTGGGGCTGCCCGCCCTCCTGTCGAGCTTGGCCTCTGGGTACAGTGACCTCGGGGAGCAGGCCTCCGCCAGGCCGCACGCATCCTCGCAGCGCCTGGTGCACTTGATCTGGGCGGGGCCAGGCATCCTTATTGATAAAAGCTCCTAAAACGACATAGGTAACGTTGGAAGGTGGGGCTTGTGGGACGTGGGGCATCAGAGGGCTTTGTTCACCTTGAGAGGAAGTTGTATTTGAGAGGTGAGTACGGTGGGGCCTTGACTTACGAGTGTCCCGACTAACGAGTTTTTCAAGATACGAGCCATCTCTGGGCCAATTTTTTGCTTTGAGTTGCGAGCTAAAATTCGGGTTACGAGCCAGCTTCAGATACCCCACCGCTAGTTGGCGCAGCGAACGTCACAGTGAACGCCACAACATCAGCCCAGCATCACGTGTCTCACTCGTTCACTTTTTGATTTGACATACGAGTAATTTGAGTTACGAGCTCCATCACGGAACGCATTAAACTCGTAAGTCAAGGCCCCGCTGTACTTGGAAACACGGAGGTGGATAGAGGACAGGCGGCTGAAAGGGTTGAAGGCAGTCCCTCTCAGAACCCCGTGGGGAGGGTGTCACAGGCGGGGGAGTAGGCCTGCCGTGGCTCACAGGGGAGCGCAGGGAGTGATTAGTAAACCCTGACACAACAGTGAGCTGTGCTTCCTGCGCTCACAGCTGTCCCCTGTGAGCTGCCGCTGTTCCTCACAGGCTGTTCGGCACGAGGTGGCCTTTCACTGATGTGAGTTGCCTCCTCGGGAAGTGAGAGCGAGGGAAGGCACGTGCTTGTCTGTGGAATTTACAAGTTGGCAGCCAGAGGAGCCCAGCGCTTCCTGGTTGGGGGGGGGGGCGGACTCTGGGTTCCGCTCCAGGAGCCAGGTCTCCACGTGGGTTTCATAAAGCCGATTCTCGGGGACCCGGTGCCGACCCGCCCTGGCAGCGGGGCCCGCGTGATGAGTCACCTGCACCGTTGGTGAGAGTCTCCTAGCCATCATTTCAGCCAGGAAAGTGCGAGTGCCTGCTCTGTTGCCATAGAAACAGTGCTGCGCTGGTCTCTCTGTTGCTTTGGTAACCCACCCCCAGCTCCTCCCATCACTACCGTTGGGTATTTTGCTACCAAGATAATGGTCTCTATTGTGGATTGAATGTTAATGGGGTGGCCTCTGCCCCCGTTTTGGAAGGCCTGGTCCAAGTGCGTCTCAGCGCGATGAGGAGCACACTCCAATCCGACGGAGAGGGGCTGGTGTTTGTGGTGGCGGGTTCCTTCTGAAGGAGGAAGAGGAGTTCAGCTCCTGATTGTGAGCAGGGAGGGCGGTGGCTAGAGGCCTCGCTGTGCCGGCTGAAGGGCCTCAGGTTGGTAAGGGAGGGCGATCCTGAGTAAAGCTTCCTGGTGATGACTGCTGGGCGCTGGGCTGTGCCTGACGCTCACTCAGTCCCCATTTTGCAGAAGAGGAAAGGGGTGCGGGGCCTATTCCCCGTCCCACAGGTTCAGAACACCAGCCCAGAGGCGCGTCCCTGCTGAGCTGCTCGCACTGAAGGCTGCACAGGACCGGCTGTCAGAGTCCTTGCACCCAGAGCTCACGCTTCCACTGGGAAAAGAAAGTCCTCCCTCCAGGATATTTTTCCATTGATTTTATTTTAAGAGAGAGATTGGAGGGGAGGAAGAGGGAGGGAGGGAGAGAGAGAGGGAGAGAGGGAGAGAGAGAGAGAGAGAGAGAGAGAGAGAGAGAGAGAGAGAGAGACATCGATTGGTTGCCTCCTGCACACACCCTGACTGGGCCAGGGATTGAACCTGCCCTTGACCAGAATCGAACCTTTGCTCTGCAGGCCGACGCTCTAACCACTGAGCAACCAGCCAGGGCTGGAAAAAGAAATTTAACACAGAAAAAAAGAGAGGGTAACGCCTCACAGGGCGTGGTACGTGTGAGTGGCCCCTGGTCCACCAGCAGGCTGGGGCGAGCACAGAAGTCACAGCAGACTCTCCGGGGAACAGGACCGGGAAAGGGAGCGGCTGCGGGAGGCGCAGGAGAGAATGCTGTGCCGCAGGCGACAGGGTCAGGTCCCGCTCCAGCCCCAGGCGGCACTTAACCCGCGTCACCTCCCTCTTCCTTCCTTGTCCTCAAGCCGCAGGAGATTCACACTCTGGGTCTTTTACTTTGACACACACACAAAAAGGAAGTTTCATATAAAATTGTTTTAAATTTTATGGTTCTCAATTTCACAAGCCAATAATTCTATGTGCTTTCCAAGTAAAAATTTTGTTAGCCATCTCGAGTCCTCATGGCATTAAGTGGAGTATAAATCTTAAGAAATAGAGTTTTTATGGTGCCTTGATTTTTTAAAAATCAGAATTATAACACTTAGACTCGTCCTCGAGTGTCTTCTGATTGGCCCCACCCCCTCCCTTCCACACCCCCAGGCATGGCGGGCCGGCGCCTGCAGGCTGGAGGGGCCCCTCCCCACGGAGCCAGAATGAATGCACGGAGTCTCCATAGGCGAACTCAAGGGCAGGCGTCCACCTCCCCGTCTGTGGGGCCTTTTAGTCCCAAAGCAATTGAGTGATTCTCAGTCCAGAGCTCTCTCCAGTCATCTCAGAGGACATAAATGCTCTGCTACCAAGGCCAAATGAATATAAACTTGTTTTTAATTTTAACACATATGTGGGGTGTGTGTGGGGTCAGGAAATCTTAGAGGGGAAGGTAGGAATGGCTCACCCCCCTTCCCCCTCCCCCCTCCTCCCTCCCCTCTCCCCTCCCTCCCAGCAGCTGTGTGCCCTGAGGCAAGTCACTTCTTATTCTTACGCCTCGCTTCGGTGTCGTCATGTGCAACATGGAAAGTGATGGGAGTCATTTCTGTGCAGATGAAATGAGGCGCCTGGCCCACGGCTTAGCGGACTGAACAGCTTCCATGCCTGGGAGAGGCAGGTGTCGAAGGTCTCGAGGAAGAGGCCTCCCTCGCAGGGCGGGAGGGCGTCTTCCCATCGCCGTAGCGTGGCGGCGTGTGAAGCTGGGAGCTGTGGAGTCCTGCCCCACAGACGCCCACAGTTACGCCAGCAGTTCCGTGGGGGCAGGACATCTGGGCGCAGTCCCTGCCCCGGAGCCCTTAGCTGCCCTGGGCCCCAGAAGAGCCCCGGGTTGGCTTCCTCCCTGCGTGGTCCTGAGCCTCCCTGTGCGTGTGCTCCTCCCTCCCGGGAAGAGGGCGGTAAACAGGAGGAGTAATTGGTCAGACGCTGGCGCCTGAAGTGATGTTTTTGCCGTGGCCTGTGGAGGCCTTGTGACTTTCCAGAAATGGATTTAGGCAATGACTTGCCATTATGAGTCATTAGCATTTGGGGGATCTGAAGACCTGTTGTTTTTTAGGCTTTGGGACCTTTATTCCCCTCGGGCGCTCCTGTGAGGGTGCACGTTGGTGAGGGTGCACATTGGTGAGGGTGAGGTGGAAGCTGGTTGCTCATCTGTGAACCCTTCACCACCCGGAAAGGAATGAGTGTCGCATTTCCGGGTGTATTCCAGACTCGACCAGCTTCCCTTTAGACCCTTCCAGGTAGAGCCAGAAACTAGAGGTCGGTATTTGGAAGCAAAGAGCTGCAAGTTTTATTTGTCGTTCAACGTGTGATCACGCACCAGAGGGCGGAGCGTGCTGGCTGCCCCGGGTCCTGATTTACAAGGTGTTGGAAACGGGGTGACCTGAGGTGTTTCCGTGTCCAGTCCTCTCCTTTTAGAGATGGAAAAGATGAAGTGTTTGAACCCCCAGAGTGCCGGGGAGCGCAATCACGCTCCTCCTGTCTTTCGCCAAAAGTGCTGGGAGCGCTATCGAGCTCCTCCTGCAGTGTCCAGTTCTCAGTCTGCTTTTATTAGTGATGATGATATTGCTAAATATGTCACTTCTTGCCTCTGAAGATGACGATTTTGTGGAAGATAGTGAATATGTAATTTCATTTACTTGCGATTCATAATTTTTTTCCTAAACTGCTGTAAAATCAGCAGAAATGCCTTGGCAATTTTAGCATAGTTCCTAGGATATTGGTTGGTGCTCAGAGGGTTAACCCACAGCTCATCGTTTGGAGGTTGAGCTGGGTGACCTTCCAATCTCCCCAAACACCTGAACTCCAGAGCGAAGGGTTGTAAGACTCGGCACTTGCAGGGGTTTGTGAGTCACAACAGCGCTCTGTTCACACAGATCCTGGCGTGTTCACACTGGGTCGCCGCGGTGTGGACAGGAAGCACCGTGTCTGTGCTGCGCTGCTGGGGTCCAGTTCTAAAAGGCGTGCTCATTTCAACGAAGGTGAGACCCGGGGCTGTCAGGCCTGCCCCTCTGACTGGTCACCTGTAGCTACGCAGCTTGGCTCCCCTCATCTCCCTCGGGGTCGGCTGCCTCCTCTGTGAAGCCGGGTAGGGCTGCCTCCTGCTCAGAGATTGTTACAGTCATCACAGGAAATAATACAAACACATTTTAAAACGTGCTCAGTGGTTTTAAAACATCAGCTCTAAGAAAGCAGAGGTTTTTGTCCGATGGTTACGGCCGAGTCCCCAGAACCTGGGACGCCGCCAGCTCCCTGCAGGCCCTTGCACAGACGTAGATGAATGACTTCTGGTGACTCAGCGAACTTGAGACAGCACAGCGCGTTCAGGTGTGACCTGGCCACGTGACGGCGCGCCCTGGCCCTCCCCCTCCTCCAGGCCGTGGGCAGGATAACCTTGTGCAGCCACCGAGAGGTAATACATGGAAAGTTCTCGACCTTGGTTGACAGTCGAGGACGGTTACGTTCTTGGCCAGAAGCTTAGAAGCTGGAGGCAGCATTGCCCATGGACACAGACAACACGGTGGCGAAGGCCTGGGGCGAGGTGGGGACCAGGTGGTGGGGGGCAAGGGGAAAAAGGGGGCACATCTGTAACCTCTCAACAGAAAGATTAGAAAAAACCTGAAGGGAGAAGAAACAGGAAGCTCGGGGCCGTGTGCTGGAATCACAGACACTTCTGGTAATTGGATGGAACATGACAGACCTTCCAGGAAAAAGAGCACACGTGTGCGTATTACATGTAAAGTATTGGTAGGACCTCGGAGTGCATCCTCGAGCCATCTGTGGGCCTGCAGTCACTGACGTTTTAAAGTCGCGATTAAAAAAAAATAGTACACGATCGGGGTAAAAAAATGCAAACAAGACAGAAAAGAACAAATGCTGAAGCAACAAATTAGCTAACCCACTGCCTCGAAATAGCCGACACCACTCCGCGGTGAGCGTGTCTCCACACGTCGCTGAGTGAGTGGAAATGTGGCGTCAGGGGAGAAGTCTGGAAGGGTCCATGCTAATGGGAAGCAAATGTTTCCATTTAGTTTTGCATTAATTTAATAGAAGGAAAAGAAACGGATGCAAAATTGAAGGAATTTTTGCCCGGCCGGTGTGGCTCAGCGGTTGAGGGTCGACTTAGGAACCAGGAGGTCACGGTTTGGTTCCTGGTCAAGGCACATGCCCAGGTTGCGGGTTTGATCTCCAGTGGAGGGCGTGCAGGAGGCAGCCAATCAGTGATTCTCTCTCATCATTGATGTTTCTGTCCCTCTCTTTCTTTCCCTTCCTCTCTCTGAAATCAATAAAAACATTTAAAAAATTGAAGGAATTTTCAAACTTGTATTAATGCTTTTATTACAGATATGGTTAATTCCCAAAAGTTTCATTAATTTGCAAAAGATTCTTCTACAGGCAAGAAAGTAGAAGCCCTTTAAGAGTTAACTCTCTTGCTCATTCTGTTTCCGTCTTAGAGGCGACTTTGGTTCCTCCTGTGGTAGACGAGCTGCTGGTCCTGTGTGTGTTTTTGCCCCCTTCCTCCCCTCACCACTCAGTTTTGCTGGCTTTAATTGATCAGGATGCTATGTTTATGTTCTATGCTGGAACCATGACCCTCTCAGGAACGCAGTGTTTGTTCTGTGTTCACGAATTCTTGCCGGGTTTTTATAGTGTTTATTCTGTTTTATTGCAAGTCAGGTTTTATTGGGGGAGGTAATAGATTGGGGTGTCACATTATAGACATGGTTTTTTCAAGTGGTCTTGAGGGTGCATAATGTTAACCCAAAGTATTGGGGCCACTGGACGGGAAGTTGGGATGTCACCTGAGCCAGTGATGGAGGGATGCAGGCGAGGGGCTGGCGGCAGGCCTGCTGGGCAACCTCGTGGGCGGCTGCCGGCTCCCCGGAGAGGACCTCCCTTCGCCCCAGCCTCGGCCTCTCCTGAGCCGGGGAAAGGCTGTTCTTCACGGCTGAGGAGCCTGCGGGCTCATCTCTAGTCTGGCTCACGGTCAGAGGCAGGCAGATCTCTCCTCTTTTCTGCAAATGCCGATAATATACTTAAACGAGGCGGAATGGCCGGTGTGGGGGTCACCGCACCCACGGCCACGCTCCAGGCAAGCGCCTGAGGAGCCCAGGGGTGAATTTGGCAAACCGCTTCCCAGGGGACGTCCCGGCTGCGTGCTCGGTCCTCCTCGATCTGCAGGATCGCAGCTGGGACACCCACATCTGATTCGCTGTGTCCACGAAGCGCGGCGGAAGGGGCCACACGCAGCCTCACCCAGATCCAGAGAAACGGGGAGGTGTTCCTATTGGTCTCAGCAACAAGCAAAGGTCAAGCCTGTGGTGAAGACTCAGCCTTGTGCACACTGTGACTTAGCCAGGTGGTCTGGGGTCAGGCGTGGGCCTTCCCCTGCCAGACCGAGGCTGGAGGGAGGGGGAGGGGGAGAGGGAGAAAGAGGGGGAGGGGGAAAAGGAGGGGAGGGAGAGAGAGGGAGGTGGAGGGAGGGGAGGAGAGAGAGGGAGAGAGGGGAGGGAGGGGGAGGGGTGAGGAGGGGGAGGAGAGGGGAGGGAACATCTCTCTCGGCCAAGTCCAGGTTCTTTAACAGCGAGCTCGTGCTGGGGAATTAGAGGAATTCCGGTTAAGCCCTTCCATTTTGATTTCTCATTAGACCCTTAGAATATCTGCGGGAAATTAAATGGAGCTGGGACCTCCAGCCGGGGACTTATCTGATTTCATGTGTGAAGGAGACTTATTATCTTGTCAGGAATAATCTGAGAGTCCAAATCAGAGCAACTGAATCAGCAGAATTCAGGCCTGGAGAGAACTCTCCTGCTTACCACCGCCCGCAGCACTTAAACCGCTGACCCCGCGTTTCCAGGTCCTTCCCACGCCCTTCCCCTCGTTCCCAGGGCCGAGTCGGGGCTCAGACCAGACGCCAGGAGGGGCGCGCCCTTGCTACCCCGTGGGAGACACTGGTCTGAGCCTGTGGAGCCCGGCTCTTACTGCGGCGCCCGCGGTGACCAGGGGCAGGGCACACGGGGGCAGTGTCCCAGCATCCCCTCCCACTGTCCTTCCCCCCCCCCGCCCCCACCCCAGGCACAGGGCCCCAAGGAGGAGCCCGCCTGTGAGCAGGGCTGCCTGTGAGAGCTCCCCGAGAAGCTGAGAGCCCGAGTCACAGAGTCCAGTGGCCCCTGAGGGGCAGGAGGCCGGGCTGGCGCCCTGGGGGGACGCGGGGACGCGGGGACGCAGCGCTGGGAGAGGACGGCATCTGGAGAGGACTCGGGCAGAGCAGAGGTGTTTGAAGGAAACAGGTGTGGCCTTTGGCACCGGCTGTGAAATACAGTCCCCTCCTTCCCCCACGACCTTCTGGAACGACCTTGTGGGTTTGGGCCTCATCGCTGGCGTTGGGATGGGGTCGAATCTGGCCTGTGAGGCTGAGCCCGAGGCGGGGTGGGCATGGCGCGAGGGGCGGGCTGTGCGCAGGGTCCGGCCACCCCCGCCCCATCTCCACCTGCCGCCGCGCCCCGCACCCGAGTGACCTCAGCGGGTCATGTCTTACCCTCCCTCCGTCTCCTCTCCTTCTTCAGGGCGGCGTGCTCTCTGGGAGCTGCGTTTCCTTCACGCGTATCCCGGGCGGACAGCCCCGGCCGGATGGTGTCCCTGCGAGGCCCGCTCCCGGGCCCTGTACCCCACCCTCCGCCTGTGGAAATGAAAGCGGGTCTACGCCCCCAGCCCCTCCTCACAGCGAGGGGGCTAGAGACGCAGAGGGTGCGGTGACTCCGACGAGGGGGCTGAGCTGTGCGGGCGCAGGAGGGACTGAGTCCGCGGCCCGGGATTGAGTGCAGAGGCGCTGGGAGAGGAACGGCGGACTCGGACCCTAGCGGCGGAGGGACATGGGGGCAGTGCGTCCCGAGGCTGTGGAGCCCGGCGTGGAGGCAGCTCCGGTAGAAACGCACTCACCTGATTCCGGACACGATCCTGCCGAGGCGGGTTCAGGGGGCCCACACGGAGCGGGGAGGCTGCTGGGCGCCTGAGTGCGGAGTGGAGCTCCGCGGAGAGCAGGCTGGATGCTCGGAACCCATCGCACGGAGCTGCTGCTTAGAGCCCTGGAAATGCCCATCGTTGCTTAGGGCGCGTGCGGGGAGGAGAGAAAAGGTTCCAGGCAGATTCCAAGAGAGAGAAACGGGAAAGGGAGCTGCTGGATAGGCGAGGGCGAGGGCGGGGCGAGGGCGGGGTGGGGGTGGTGGTGGTAAAGAGAGGACCCAGAAGCCAGAGTGCCCAGGGCCGGGGTGTAGGCAGCTCTGAGCTGGCGCTGGAGGTAGCAACTGGGAGGCCAGAGGATGGGGCAGGAGGAGACGGGCATGGAGCGCTGGGGACGAGTCGGTGAGGGAGCGGAGGGGACGCATGCGGACAGCCCGCGGGCACCGCTCACCAGCCAGATGCCAGCACAGCTCAGCTCAGCTGTGGGGGTGGAGGCTGCCACACACCCTCCCTCCGGGCCCTGTGTCCTGTCCTCCGGGCCCTGTGTCCTGTCCTCGGAGCCTCAGGACTTTCAGGATGCTGACCCTCACGCTCCACATGAGGGAGGAGGCAGCCAGGAAAGTGGTTGTGGCATCTGCAGCCACGGAGGCCGTGGAAGGGAGGGTGGCACCTGGGGAGGAGGCGGCAAGGGGAGGCTCGGTGTTCACCGTGGGAGAGGCCCGGGCTGTTTCCGTCCTGATGGGCGCTGCTGGGAAGGAGCCAGAGCAAGGGAAGGGCCACGACTGGGAGGGTCCTGGGGAGACAGAGCAGGCCCGGATGCAGGGGCGGCATCGGCCTGGCCCAGGGGCAGGGGCACCGTTCCAGCAGGAAGGAAGGTGGAGTTTCCCACACCCGGAGCCGGGGTGGGATTCTGTGCAGCTGGCTCATTGGGGAGAGTGTGAGGACGAGGTGAGGGACGCAGGGTGTTGCAGGGCACAGCCAGGTGGACGTGGCTCCAGTGGCAGCCTGCGCAGGACCCTCCGGCGTGGGAGCTGCTCCCCAGAGCTGCCCGTCTGTGCGGGAGGCCTGGACGTCCCTGGCCCCGCCTCAGGCCGTCCTCAGCCCTCGCTGCCCTCGGGGAAGGAGTGAGTGCCTGACCTCCGGGCATCTCCGGGCAAGGCAGCAGCAGGGTCCAGGGCAGTCTCCCACGAAGCCACGTGTGAGCGGTCGCCCGTCCGGCAGCTGCAGTGGGGGGGACTTACCTGCAGAGGCGATCTCGGGGCCCAGTTGCTGACACCACTGAGCCAGCGCGGGGACACTGGGCGATTGGTCTCCCGGCGGACAGTGAGGGAGGAGGCAGGGGTCTGGGAGGTAGGGCAGGAGGGGAGGTTGTCGATATAGGAGCATGAGCTGGGCCGGAGGCTGGTGACGGAGTTCCTAGTGGTGCCAGTGAGCCGCCGGGCGGCACTTTCTCCAGCGATGCCTGCGGCCCACAGGCAGCCCTGCAGCAGGCGGGCCCTCGCGGGCTGGAGGCAGGCAGGGGCTCTGGAGGACAGTGGAGGGGGCCTCGGGTCGAGCTGGCCGAGGGCGGAGACGGGGAGAGTGATGCAGGGAGAGAGACGTGCCCGATTGGATCCCGTCTCTGCATTTCTGGCCCAAGAGGAGCCTCTGAGTGAATCTCATCCCAGAACGGACGGGCGGAGGTTCCTTCTCCGGGACGTCCCTCAGCTCAGGGGTCCTCAAACTACGGCCCGCGGGCCACATGCAAATACAAATATTGTATTTGTTCCCGTTTTGTTTTTTTACTTCAAAATAAGATATGTGCAGTGTGCATAGGAATTTGTTCATAGTTTTTTTTAAACTATAGTCCGGCCCTCCAATGGTGTGAGGGACAGTGAACTGGCCCCGTTTAAAAAGTTTGAGGACCCCTGCCTCAGCTCATCTCGAATCCCTCACAGGCCGAGCTGCATCTCAAAGGCAGAGTCGCCCTAAAAGAAATGTCACATTTCAAAACTAAACTCCTTTCTAGGTTTCCTGGCATATACACACACCTACACACACATATATACATACACACACATACATGCACACACATACACACACACACCTACACACACAAAATAAAATAAATAAAAAAGCTCCCCACATATCCCATAGGGTCCTGAGGAATAAAAACATCTCATATTGTCTGTAAACACATGGGTTTATGTTTTTTATTCACTTTTCTAACAGAACAAAGTTGAAGGTAAAACGCATGGAGGTTTAGGATAAAGAGCATGTGGAAGGGGGAACAACTGGGACGAAGTCAAATCTCTCTCTCTCAAGACCTGGCTAAACAGATGCCGAATCCACGCTGCGGACGCGCGCATCGGAGAGAGTGCAGAGCCAAAGCCCCAAGGGGCAGAAGAATGTCTCGTGAGCAAAAATTACAGGGAGTGAAAAAGGAAACGTCAGGCCCGGCCCGTGTGGCTCAGTGGTTGAGCATCAACCTACGAACCAGAAGGTTAGGATTCAATTCCTGATCAGGGCACAGGCCCGGGTTGTGGCTCCATCCCCTGTAGGGGGTGTGTAGAAGGCAGCTGATCAATGATTCTCTCTCATCATTGAAGTTTCTCTCTCTCTCTCCCTTCCTCACTGAAATCAATAAAAACACATAAAAAAGTAAATATCAGATATAAACCTTTACGAAGTAAACACCTAAGCAGGGAAATACGTAGAGTAGACATGCTTGGAAATGTAGGAAGAGTTTGATGGAACTGTTTTTATATTGGGAGATTTTAATCCAGTTCTCTTGAAATTTGACATAGCAATTAAACAGACCATTAAGAAGATATAAATGATGTGAAGAACACAGTTGACAAGCTTGAACTATATTTGGTATCCCACACATTGAGAACACACGCCCCGCCTTTTGCACACATGCTCCCGTGTGCACCAGTGTGCAGAGGAGTGTGTCTGCGTGGCGGACGGGATTGCTCTCCTTCGGGTTCCGCTTGCAGGGAGTGTTTCCCATCCTTGACTTCCAGCCGGCACGGCCTCAGCTCTAAAGTGACTCTCGTAGGAGCACAGAGTCGTCCTTCGGCGTCCGTAGGGGGTGGTTCCTGGACCCTCCGCCAACGCTCCCGTCCCTGGGGTAGACGGGGCAGGTTTGCACGTAACCCACGCACAGCCCGCGCTGCTGTAAGTCATCTCTGGCTGGTGTCTAAGCCTCCTGCGCCCAGAACGCCGGGTGAGCCGCTGTGGGGAGGGGTTGTTGAGGGACTCCGAGAAGAGGACGGCCTGCAGGCTCTGTACGGGCGCAGCCTGGCTGCAGCGTCCGGGCCGGCAGGAGCGGGACGCCTCGGCCCCCGTGCTTTCTCCCTGAGATTGTGTGGGTCCCGATCCCGCCCGCCCTGTGTGCTCCACGGACCCCTCGTACTGGCATGCGCTGACTTCCTTTCATTTCCTTTTATGTGAACTCTGGCTATTTCCATTGTGGTTACCGTCATAATCACACAAAACTCCTTAAAGTTACAGCATGCTACCGTGAACTGATGGAGACGTCGTTCCAGTCACATACAGAACTCTGTTTTTTATAGTTCACCCCTCCTCTCCCACTTTATTTGTGGATGTGACAATTCCATCTTTATATGTTGCATAGCTGTTCACATAGATTTTGTCCGTGATTCTACGCACCAGCACTGTAATAATACAGTTTGCCACCGTCATCCGTGTGTTAATTTACCGGTTAACCTACTGTCCTTTTGTTTCAAATCCAAGGGCTGCCTTTAGCATTCCTGGTAGGACAGGTTCATGGTAACGAACTCCCTCAGCTTTTAAAAATACATATATGTTACTGCTTTCAGAGAGGAAGGGAGGGGGAGAGAAGGGAAGGCTTTTATACAACACCGTGGAGGAGGTTTGTGTTGACAGCACGGAAGAAGCGTGGCATTCACGGGGCGGAGGGAGCGCACTTGACAAAGCCCCCGCCCCCGTCAGGTGTGTGCGCCCCACCAGTGCCCCCCCCCGCCAGCCCCGGCCTCGCACTAACATCCCGGTGGCAGAAAAATGATTTCGTCTTACCAAGTGGGAGACGCTATTAATAAACGCAGGAGTGAAATAAATCACCTGAATGAGAACGTGTCTGCCGGGCTCGGTGGGGAGGCGGTTCGCCAGCCGGCGCTGCCTGTTGAGGAGTGAGAGCGGCCCTCGTGTGTGTCGCGCAGCCACCGCTGGGCCCTGCCTGTGCCGCCCTGTGCAGGTTCTGCTCGGCAGCATGCTTAGCGATGGGCTTGGGCGAAGGCACGAAACGGGGTACGCCTCAGCCGTTAGCCCTTGAGCCCGCCCACATGGCCCTCCTGGGCCCCCGTGCGCTGCTCCTGGCTCGCTTTCTCCTCCGGCCTGGTCCCAAGCCCCTGCCCACCTCCCCACCTCGGAGCCCCCTCGTTGGCTGAAGGGATGAATAAAGACGGAAAGGGAGCGACAGAGACCAACCTGGACGCACGTGTGTGCCCTCAGAGCCGTGTGGAGGAGACGTGCGAGACGGGCACCGGTTTAAGTGCGGTCAGTGCTTAGAGCTGCTGGGCAAGACCACGGGGCCTGTCATTGCCCGGTTCCTCCCGTGGACTCATCCCTTCGTGTCGTCCCCGCGAAGGGCTGCCGTCGAAGGGCTGCCGTGCCTCCGAGGAAGCCAGGGCGGGGCGGTCAGCACCTTAGCCCGCTCTGGGCAGGGCTGTGAGGGTGACGGCAGGGATGGGGACGGGCATCTCAGCACAGCCTGGTCCAAGGACCCTCGGGACGTCCGACCTGAGACCTCAGGCGGTGGCTGAGCCTCGCCCGTGGGGAGCTCGCGGGTGGAGGGGAGCATCTCAGGCTGATAGAGTTGGGGGGTTCCCATCAAATGGGGGTGCCTCAGGCCTGGTCCACAGCAGCCTCTTTTCCAGGGCGTGACCCCCGTCAGGACTGGGCGATGCCACAACAGCCAGCAGCTCCAAAGCGGAGGGAGGGAAGAGGGGGCGTGTGGGCCCCTCCTCTGCGTCCTGTTTTCCGAAGTGCTGAGTGGTTCTTGTGAAGAAAGACGGGAGGTGGGCGTGGAGGGGATGGTGCTGAGAAACCCTGCTGTCTCTGATCCTCCACTCGCGGGGCCGCTCCGGCAGCGGCGTCCCGTGTGCCTTGATGTGTGGTGGGGGGCCCCCGATGCCCAGGATCCATCTTCAGTCTCCCCCCCTCCCCCTCCCCCACTTCCACCCCCTGTCTGAACCCACACAGCCCTTTCTTCATGGACCCGCCACTCAGCTTGTTACCATGGAAACGGCTGCCTGTGTCAGCACCTCGGAGAGGGTAAGAGGAGGCCTGAGCAGTTGCCATGGCAACGCACATCTCCCCAGCAGCGGCCCTTGCTGGGTGCCATCTTGATTCTCAGGAGGGAGGAGTGATCCCAGGGGGTGCTCGTTGCTCCCCCGCTGGGAGTGGGACTCGAGTATCTGGTCCGTCTCCGTCGTGCAGGCAGCTCTCCCTGTGGGGGAGGGGGGCTCAGAGAAGCCCATGCCAAGTCCTGAGGGGCCCCGGGGCCAGAGCCCACTGAGCCACACTTCCCCACCAGGGCATGTGCCCTGCTGGTACGATACTAGTCCTGATGCTCCTGGGAACCGTGTTCTTACAACTAACCACAGAGGCCCCGGGAGGGACAGGAGGCAGCCCAGCGAATCGGCCTCCCTCCCTACGAAGGAGCACGCGAGGGTTTTGGGGGAACGGGGGACTCTTCTAGAAGCGGTGGCGCTGGTGGCCGCTTCGGCTCTGCCAGGGAGGTGGCCACGCGCCAGTTTTCCCAGCAGGAGGATGCTGGGACCCGCTGGCCTGCACACCCCTCCCCGACAGAGGGCACACGGCACCCTCCCTGCGCGGGGCTGTGACAGGAGCGGGTCTGCCTCTGCCAGAAGCCCAGCTCCAGCCACACGCCGCCGCGAACACTGTGGCGTCGGGTTCACCAACCCCTTCGTGCCTCCGCAAGGCAGGTGGCACCCCCCGCCCCCCCCCCCCCCGCTCTGCTTGGGGAGCCAGCACCGAGCGTGTCTTCTCCGCTCTGTGCCCAGGGCCCCGTCAGCTTGTCCCACGGTCCCCGGCCCCAGTTGGAAGAGGGGGGCAGGAAGGTGGGGGGAGGGCACGTGTTGGCTGAGATGGATCGGTTTGCTCGGCAGCTCTTCGATGGTAGACTTCAAAGCAGAGCAGGCGAGCTCTCGCTCGGCGCTGCTCCGGGCAGGCGCCCGGCTCCAGGTCCCAGAGCCAACACCCGCTGCCTCTGTCCGTCCTGGGCTTCCCCGGTTCCCGCCCGCCTCCCTCTGCGAACCCAGCAGCTGGGCTTGGGCGTGGAGCCCCTGGACGTCCGTCACTGCTGTGCTACAAGGGCCCCGCACGGCGCCCCACACACCCTCCCAGCGCAGATCCCTGGGGCCCTGCACAGACCTCGGCTCAGGGCCCGACTGAAGGGACATGTGCCACCGGCCGTGTTCTCCTCCGGTCGGTGGCACAGGCTCACCTGGTGACAGCAGTCTCTCACACGCACCTCTGGCCTCTGCTTGTAGCCCCATCTGCTGCATCTCATTGGCCAGAGCAAGTCACATGGGCCAGCTCCACAGCAAGGGGCGGGAAGTTCACTCCCCCCGTGGAGATGGGTAGGGGAGGTATTTTTTAAGAACCGTGAATCTGTCTCCCTTTATCTGGGCCTCCACACTGGGTGTCAATGACTGCTTGGCCAAGAGTAGAAACACGTGATTAACGGTAACACTGGGCTTATTCCTGACGTGACAGATGACGCTCCGCTAGATCTCCCCTCTGGTTAGACCTCCCCTCTGGTTAGATCCCTCCTCTGGTTAGATCTCCCCTCTGGTTAGACCTCCCCTCTGGTTAGCTCTCTCCTCTGGTTAGATCCCTCCTCTGGTTAGATCTCCCCTCTGGTTAGATCTCCCCTCTGGTTAGCTCTTCCCTCTGGTTAGACCTCCCCTCTGGTTAGCTCTCCCCTCTGGTTAGCTCTCCCCTCTGGTTAGCTCTCCCCTCTGGTTAGATCTCTCCTCTGGTTAGACCTCCCCTCTGGTTAGATCTCCCCTCTGGTTAGAACTCTCCTCTGGTTAGATCTCCCCTCTGGTTAGCTCTCCCCTCTGGTTAGCTCTCCCCTCTGGTTAGACCTCCCCTCTGGTTAGCTCTCCCCTCTGGTTAGCTCTCCCCTCTGGTTAGCTCTCCCCTCTGGTTAGATCTCTCCTCTGGTTAGACCTCCCCTCTGGTTAGATCTCTCCTCTGGTTAGACCTCCCCTCTGGTTAGATCTCCCCTCTGGTTAGATCCCTCCTCTGGTTAGACCTCCCCTCTGGTTAGCTCTCCCCTCTGGTTAGCTCTCCCCTCTGGTTAGCTCTCTCCCCTCTGGTTAGATCTCTCCTCTGGTTAGACCTCCCCTCTGGTTAGATCCCTCCTCTGGTTAGACCTCCCCTCTGGTTAGCTCTCCCCTCTGGTTAGATCTCTCCTCTGGTTAGACCTCCCCTCTGGTTAGACCTCTCCTCTGGTTAGACCTCCCCTCTGGTTAGATCTCCCCTCTGGTTAGATCCCTCCTCTGGTTAGACCTCCCCTCTGGTTAGACCTCCCCTCTGGTTAGACCTCCCCTCTGGTTAGATCCCTCCTCTGGTTAGACCTCCCCTCTGGTTAGATCCCTCCTCTGGTTAGACCTCCCCTCTGGTTAGACCTCCCCTCTGGTTAGATCCCTCCTCTGGTTAGACCTCCCCTCTGGTTAGACCTCCCCTCTGGTTAGATCCCTCCTCTGGTTAGATCCCTCCTCTGGTTAGACCTCCCCTCTGGTTAGCTCTCCCCTCTGGTTAGCTCTCCCCTCTGGTTAGCTCTCCCCTCTGGTTAGATCTCTCCTCTGGTTAGACCTCCCCTCTGGTTAGACCTCCCCTCTGGTTAGATCCCTCCTCTGGTTAGACCTCCCCTCTGGTTAGACCTCCCCTCTGGTTAGATCTCCCCTCTGGTTAGATCTCCCCTCTGGTTAGATCTCCCCTCTGGTTAGATCCCTCCTCTGGTTAGATCTCCCCTCTGGTTAGACCTCCCCTCTGGTTAGACCTCCCCTCTGGTTAGACCTCCCCTCTGGTTAGATCCCTCCTCTGGTTAGACCTCCCCTCTGGTTAGACCTCCCCTCTGGTTAGACCTCCCCTCTGGTTAGATCCCTCCTCTGGTTAGACCTCCCCTCTGGTTAGACCTCCCCTCTGGTTAGATCCCTCCTCTGGTTAGATCCCTCCTCTGGTTAGACCTCCCCTCTGGTTAGCTCTCCCCTCTGGTTAGATCTCCCCTCTGGTTAGATCCCTCCTCTGGTTAGATCTCCCCTCTGGTTAGACCTCCCCTCTGGTTAGACCTCCCCTCTGGTTAGATCTCCCCTCTGGTTAGATCCCTCCTCTGGTTAGATCTCCCCTCTGGTTAGCTCATTATTTCCCCTACCTGTGCCTCCACAGGTCAAATCCCACCTCTGATTGGATGCCGCTGGCCAGTGTGTAAGTCCCATTTCCCTCACTGAGCTGCACCAGTCCCACTGCAACACTATAGAGTGACACTCACACAGTGCTGGGAGCGAGTGCCACGCCATTTCTCCTGCGTGAATTCGTCCTGAAAAGGGCTCCTTAGGAAATCTGTCACTTTCCCTTGGCCTTCCGAGACTTCAGAGCTTGGTGCATTTCTAAGAGGCCGCAGGAACTCGGCTGCGTTCGGTGGTGAATGAGCTAGGCGTGTGGATCAGCCAAGTAACCATAGCCATTTAGGCACCGGTTCTGCACGGGCACTGTGGCAGGGACATGAAGACGGAGCGAGTGGTGCGAGGCAGAGCCTGCCTCCAGGAGCTGGGAGTCCGGCTGACAGACCGGCCGCGTCCGTGCTACGGGGTGTGCATGGTTCACGTCACGCTGTCGCTGAGAGGCTGGGAGTCCGACTGACAGACCGGCCGTGTCCGTGCTACGGGGTGTGCATGGTTCACGTCACGCTGTCGCCGAGAGGCTGGGAGTCCGGCTGACAGACCAGCCGTGTTCGTGCTACGGGGTGTGTGTGGTTCACATCACGCTGTCACCGAGAGGCTCAGCTGGGAGCCAGCACACTCGTGAACGTGCTGCTCAGGCCCCGGATCTCCGACCCCACGTGAACGGTGGTCTGACGTTTCTGACCGGCCACACTTGGGCTTCTCTGCTGTCCCTCCGGCGGAGTGTCTCGCCTCCTCGCGCGTGGCGATTTTTAACATCAGTTCAGGGGAGAAGACTAAGTTTGTTTGATAAAAGAAAAGCAGAAGCCCTAGATGCAGGCATTCTTCTCACGTTCACGTCTGTGTCATGCATTTCCACTGCGTCGGACGCTCTCGCATTCGCAGCTCTTCAGCTCCGTCATTTTGGAGTTAAGATAGTAATTTGCCTGCAGATTTGACAGGAAGCTGGGCAGTGCCAGGACCCGTCGTGCAGCTGTAATTTGCCGCCGCCGTGACCATCTTAGTGAAGCGACCCGATGACGCTCCGCCTGGCGCGTCCCAGGCGCCCTCCCTCGAAAAAGGGAAACAGTGTCACACTGTTCGCAAGTGGCTGACCTTTGCTGTGTGCAGCTCAGAGCCTGGTTTCTGACAGTGAGTCCTGGGGACACTGAGCCCCTGCCCTCTAATCACTGATTCACTCAACAAATGCCCATGAACCCCCTGCCCTTTGCAAGGCACTGGCTGAGTGTGAAGTGGAGGGAGGAGGAGCGGGGAAGGGAGGCAGACAGGAGGGTCCCAATGTGCAGGCGCCGTTCCCAGGCTGCTGACGGGGCACAGAGGGCTGGCCCACAGGAGGCCGGTGCCACGCCGACTCAGCTCCAGTCGCCTGTCACCTTTTGCAAAGGTGAGGTGATGTGGTGTGGCCTGGTCATCTGAGTTTTCTGTAGAAGCCGGAAACTGGGCATTCAGCAAAACCTCCTGGAGACCTGCCTAGGCTGCTGACAGGGAGCCCAGGGAGAGGAGGCTGGCTGCACTCAGGCAGCAGAGCGGGCGGCCGTGGACACAGGTCACTTTGGCACTAAGCAGAGGGAGGCCAGTGGAGTGATGGATGTGCCTCCAAAGTACTGGAGAAGCAAGATGGGGGGGGGGGGGGAGCCCCGTCCCGGCCTCCGGTCCTCTTGTATGAGACATCAGTGAGCCCAGGCGTGCTCTCCCTTGAAGACCTCCATCCAGGACAAGGCCATCGTATTACAGGTCACTTAGTTCTCATACGAAATGCAATGCCATGTTGTCAACGTTTGTTTTAAGGTGTTTTTGTTTTTCAGTGTCATGTTTTTGAGCTCATTTTTTCCCCCTCCACTGCAAGTTCAAACACTGTCAGAGGCTCATGAAACCTCCTCGGGCCTGGCCGGTAAAGTCCCCGTGGAGCCAGGAACGGTGCCAGAGATCTTGAAAGAGAAGGGTGTTCCCACCAGCAGAGAGGGGCTGAAGGGCTTCCCAGGGTGTGCACGGGGGTTCTGGAAAGGAGTGTCCAGGTGTGAGGTCTGCAAAGGGCTGGGAAACACTCGTCAGAGGCAAGATGTGGATTTTACTCTTCTCCTCAGATGGTGCCTGAGAAAAGTGTGGTACTGACTGTGGCACTGTCCGTGGTACTGACTGTGGCACCATCTGTGGTACCTTCGGTGGTGCTGACCGTGGTGCTGTCCGTGGTGCCATCCGTGGTACCATCCTTGGTGCCGACTGTGGTACTGTCCGTGGTACTGACTATGGCACTGACTGTGGCCCTGTCCATGGTGCAGCAGATGGAAACCTTCCAGGAGGTGGAGCTAAATCAGGACTTGAAAGAGGGAACCTCAGCAGCGGGCGCAGCCCCCACCTGCTGCCTGCACGCACTCTGCCCCCACTTTTCCCAGCTCCTCCTTGTCGCCTCCATTCTCAAGGCCCCTCGCTTCCCTTCCCCCAGACCGTGTCCTGCTCCCCCCTCCCTGCTCCCCATCCGGCCGTGGCCTTTCTCTGACCTTCCAGAGCCACGTGTTGTCCGTGGGGAAGCCCTCTTTCTACCACAGAAGGATTGATCGCATGGACCTTCCGTGCTGAGGGGCCGTTAGAGGCCAGTCACTCTCCCTCCCCTCAAGTCTGTCTGAAGGAAGCGGTGTAGACAGGAAAGGTGACCGTGAGGCCGCCAGGACCAGAGCCAGGGCGGGACAAGAGTCCGTGTCCTCGGTACCAGCACCTGCCCCCCCGGGCGTGACCTGGGGGCTAAAGGCCGGCTCCGCCCCAGCGACAGCAGCGTCCGGGCACCAGCAGAGACACAGTCTCTCTCACGTGTTCTCTCTGAACTTGGCTGGTGTCCTCGGAGACCGTCCGGGAACACTGGTTCCTGGGCCCTGGGCTTGTGGCCAGACCCCGTGGTCTGGGGACAGGTAGACGGCCGTGGGTGCTCTCCACGGTTCTGCAAGGCGGTCCCTAATTTACTTGTGTTTGTGACCTTTTCTCGTCAGAGCGAGTGAAGTCAGTGTTGGGGCTGACAATCCCCCTTTCCCCGGCCCTCCGAGGGGAAACGTCTGGCCCGGAAATAGCCACTGGTCCAGGTCGCGGTCTGCCCTTGGCCGCGAGCTTCCGCAGTCCTCTAACCTGCCCGCCCCGCCCCACCACGTCACCAGGGAGGGCCCTAGGCACCGGGAGCTGTGCAGGGAGTCTGCACTTGTCTCTCAGAGAGCTTTACTTCTGGAACCTTCCATGCAGCCTGTGAGCGGCGGCACAGCTGCCGGAGATGGGCTGTCGTGGGGGCAGTGGCGTGCGGCAAACGGCCGTCAATCCACCATCTGGACCTGCCTCACGTACCCTCTGCCGTGTCTCCAGGTGCCATCCCGGCCCTTCCCAGAGCCCTCCAAGCCGGGAGGCGCCACGAGCTCGCCCCATGGCCTCCCCGTGAGGCTTCCCATTGGACGTTCACCACGCTGACTCCCCAGAACTGCATCCCGCCCATATGTGTTTAGTCCTTTCCTGTCTCAGTTCCGTCTCAGAAACACGCAGTGGCTGCTCCACTTCGTTCCTTATCTGCTTGCAGGCAACCTTGTGGCTTTTGAGACGGGCCCTGAGGCCTCGGGGGTGAAGGCATCTTGGAGGGAGGGCTGCCGGGGACTCGGTTCAGACAGGGCCCCTGCTCTCTACGGGGAGCTGGCACCTGCTGCCTTGCACACCGCAAGCTTTCCCGTGTACGAACCTGTGCTCGCAGCTCCTAATTAAACAATAACGTTCCCTCCGCTGCCTGGAGCCGACCGCCTCTCCATTACCTCCTCCCCTGAAGCCCAGATTACAGGCCTGTCACTTCCTGGGTAAATGCCGGCATCACATCGCACCCACACTCACCCATTAGTAACTTCTCTTCGTGGTGGGTGTTTAAATGTCTTACCGCGATCCCTTCAACTTCCCACCCTCGCAGAATGCTCACGGATTCCACCGGGCTCTAGAGTTCCCGTCTGGTTTTTCTCCTCATTTCTTGCTGTACGAGGATCTGATGTTTGTAGAGTTCTTTCTTCCTTCTCTTTGGGAAAGAAGAGAACATCTCTCTCGAGCGGAGTTACCATCTTAGTTGAAGGGAGGGGGGCATCACATTTCCGGTTTCAGGTTCTGCTTTGAGCAGAAGTGCAGACAGATGGCGCCCACCCTCTGGGGCCCTCCCTCTCGCCCCCCCCCCCCCGGGGCTTTAATCAGTTTTGCCACCCGGTCACACTCGGTGACAGCACTTATGCCCTGGGTGCTTTATACGTACTGACTCATTTCATCCCCACAACCTGATGTGCCCATTTTGCAGATGAGGAAACTGAGGCAAAGAGATTCCTGAAGGTCACACGGCAAGTGTCAGATGCAGATGGCAGCTAAGTGGTCCGGCCCCAGAGTGCACTGTCCGCCAGGGTTTTTCCGAGTCACAAGGGAGAGAAGCTCACCACCCAGCAGAGAGGGAGCGTAGGTTTCCTCAGAAAACCAGCCTGGGGCAGACCAGGGAGGAGGCTGCTCTCTGGGTGGCCAAGCTGAGTTCACTGCCCTCGTGACTGCCCCTGCCTCCAGCTGGCTCCATAGTTGCTCCAGGCCGGCTTCTTCCCCGAGGCTGGAGGCTGGAGGCAGGGCCACCAGCTATTTCCTAGTGACTCCCTCCCAGCTCTGCAAGGAAAAGAAGGTGCTGATGCCAGGACCCTGAGGGGCCGCTTTGGGCCCACTTGCCCAGTCCCTGGACCAATCGCTGGGGTCGGGAGGGTGAGGGACCAGCATCATCCAGCCAGCCAGCTTGGGCTGGGCCAGGTGCGCGTCCTGGGAGAAGTTTAGTCTCCCCAGGAATAAAGCCGCTTCTGGTAAGTCGCATTTTAGAGCCACGGAATATGAGAGAAACAAAACAGCTCCCTGAGAGAGGGGAAGTGGCGCCGCTCTGACACGGGAGTAATTACCGCCAATGCATGCGTCAGGAGCGACAATTATGTTCCCTCATGTTTCCCTGGGAGTTTTATTCCTGAAACAGATGGCGCAGAACCACAGGGCGGGGCCTCCAGCCCTGCAGCCCCCCATCAGCGGGGCTGGGGACCAGGGTCTCCAAGTGGGTGGGGTGGGCACCGTCCGCTTTGCCAACGCCGCCGCCAGCCTGCTCTGCTCCTGTCCGTGGGCTGCGGGCCCCTGTAGGCCCCGGCGCTCGAGGCAGGTAGACCAGGGGTCACCAGCTAGCAGGTCCTGTCACTGGGGCGACCAAGGAGAGTATCCGTGTCCCCCAGCGCCTTCGGCCAGCAGCCACGAAGGCTAATGCTCCAAGGAAGGCGGAGGCAAGGCAGGGGACCTGGCAGGTAGAACAGAGCTTTCTTGACAGCCCGGCTATGGGGTGTGACAGGGCTTTCCACGGCGCAGGAAAACAAGCGTGACAGCAGGTTGTAAGCGAGCTGCAGAGACGGGCCCGTGGCAGTTGCACAGCCCGCCATGCCGGCCTTTGTGCGCACTGGGGGCTGGGAGGGAGGCCTTGCTCTCCCTCCTCCTTCTCTCTGCCCAGAGCTCCGTCTGCCCTCTGCAGGTGGTTGAAAGAAATAAGCAAAGCCATGTCCCTCTTAGTTTAAAAAATACATTTTTATTGATTTCAGGGAGAGGGAGAGAGAGAGAAACATCAGTAATGAGAGAATCATGGATCAGCTGCCTCCTGCACTCCCCCCACTGGGGATCGAGCCTGCAAGCAGGGCCTGTGCCCTGACCGGGAATCGAACCGTGACCTCCTGGGTCATAGGTCAACGCTCAACCACGGAGCCCCACCGGCCAGGCCCGTGTCCCTCTTGTTTCCACTCGTTCCCAGGGCCCTCTGCCTCGGCGTCCCTTCCTGAAAGGCCCAGCAGCTCCAGCAGCCGCGGCCCTGGGCTCTGTCGGTCACCGAGCTGCTCAGGCTGTAGCCCTGCGACTCCTCGCCGCCGCAGCAGGAGGTGTTTGCTGGCAGGCGCCCGCCGAGAGCCATCTAGAGCTCAGGGAAAGGCTTCCTTTCCTGGGGCGGGGACACAGGGCGGAACATGAAGCTGGGCCTTCATCTTCGTTGTCTCCGCGTCCAGAGCTGCAGGAATGCAGCCGCCTGGTGGGAGGAGAGCAGCGCCCGGAGCCGGCTGTCAGGCAGCAATGGCTGCTCCCGGCCCCTCTCGCTGGGCCAGGGCAGGCTCCTCGGTCCTCCTAGGAGATGGTGGGTCCATCCCTCCTGGGGTGGAAGCCCTCAGTGCTGTGACTGCCCGGCTCCCTCTGCCGCCGTCCCTCCCCAACAAAACCCGTGTCTGTGCAGAGGCCTCAGTGCCCCGACTGCGTCGCTGCCCCTCTGGGCACTGCTGTCCTCCCTGCAGCCTGTGTGACATGAGTCCCTGCCCCGCTCGCTGTCCGGCTGAGACCGCCGTGTCCACCCGCATCTGCTGAGTTAAGTGCTGCTTTTGTCGCCGTCGGCCATCGGCCATCGGCCAGCAGTACAGGGAATGCATTTTAATTCTCTCTCTTTTTAACTTTATAATTAACAAGTGGTTCTCTCTCACCTCAGATTAGTCATCCACCCACCCACCCTCCCAGCCAGCCTGCCAGCCATTTCTCATTCATCTTTTCATCACCCATCCAGCATCCATCCATCTACCCACCCACTCAGCCGTCTCTCCATCCACCCAGCCAGCCATTTAGCAAACATTTTGAGGGGTGAAGTGTGTGCCATTTCTGAACAGGTTCATTACTCTTCCCAGCAATTAACATTCAGATAAAAACATCAAATCAAAGACTCGTCTCTTTTGGTTTCAAATCTGTCCCAGGACCATATGGGCTCAGACGTACCAACCACCCAGCATAGCTTGTGTCACTGATTCCCAGACCTTTAAAGGCAGTTTTTAGTTGTGGGAGAAAAGCAGGACTCTATTTCCTTAAAAGAAAAAGAGGAGGAAGGAAGGGGGAGATGAAGCGAGGAGAGGAGAGAGAGGTGAGAGCCCTGGCTAAGGTCCCTGTGCTCCCCAGGCCCCACCTGGGGCCCCTTCCTTCTCCCTAAGGCCTCTGTTGTTCTGAGGTGAGCCCCGCAGCCTTTGCAGGGCATGTACAGAAATACGTGATTGTATGATGCAGTTTATATGAAAATGCACAAAATAATGCCGCATGTCTCCACGGGCAAGTGAAAACTCGCGCGCTCTCGGACGTTTATGACAAGGAGTTTCGGAGATCGCCCATAGTTTCTGTAGGAGTGGGTGGGATACTTGCGTCATTTCTTCTTACTTTTTTAAAAAAAATGTATATGTATTTAAAATTTATTTCAGAGAGGGAGGGAGGGAGAGAGAGAAACATCAGTGATGAGAGAGAAGCATGGATCGGCTGCCTCCTGCACGCCCCACACCGGGGATCGAGCCCACAACCGGGCCTGTGCCCTGATAGGGAATCGAACCTCAACCTCCTGATTCATAGGTTGATGCTCAACCACTGAGCCATGCCGGCCAGGCATCTTTCTTCCTTGCTTTTTTGGTCTAAATTTGAAAGGCCCTGGGCAAACACTAGTGCTGCTGATGACAGGAATAGCTGAGCTAGGGCCAGAGGTTGGCATAAATTTGGAGAATTGTAATTTGTCCAGATCAATTAAAATATAAAGGCACCCACTGTTACAGAAGGCACCGCGCCATCAGCTCTCCCGGGCGCCTTCCTGAGGAGAAACGGCCTTTCATCACCCGGTTTCACAGGCCCCCCCCCCCCCCAGCCCACCTGCTCTCGCTCTCGCTCCCTGAACTGAGCGCAGACAAATGGCCGCCCAGGGAGACATAACCTGAACGCGAGAGAGAGCCGTAAAGCTCGGAGCCGTCACGAGGTCCAGCCCAGACTGGAGGCGGTGGCGGCACACGCCCCGGCCTTGTCGCAGCGCTAAGCCGGCTGTCCCCACGGAGCCTGTCCTTGCGGTCATCCTGCGCGCGTGGATTTATGGGCCACCCACCTTGCCTCGCCCGGTCCTACGGAGCATCATAAATTCCTTTGCCTTTCACACAGGCGCCCACCCTTCACCCTCTGCTCCAAACATGTCACCAGCTCTGCACCCCAACGTGAATTAAGGCAGCCTGGGCGTCATCCTTCTGCGGTGACATAGCCAGATCCGAACACACCGAGGCTTTCCGAGTTGCAAGTCTTTAAGCTTTAAAATTATGCATCCAGCCCGGCTGGCGGGGCTCAGTGGTTGAGCATCAACCGATGAACCAGGAGGTCAAGGTTTGATTCTCGGTCAGGGCACAGGCCCGGGTTGCGAGCTCCATCCCCAGTGGGGGGCGTGCAAGAGGCAGCCGATCTGTGATTCTCTCTCATCATTGATGTTTCTCTTCCCCCCACTTCCTCTCTGAAATCAATAAAAATACTTTTATGAAAATATGTATCAAGCCCTGGCCCGTGTGGCTCAGTATTTAGAGTGCTGGCCTGCGCACCAAGGGGTCTCGGGTTCGGTTCCCAGTCAAGGGCGCTCCCCAGGCTCCGTCCTCACACTTCCCTCCTGCTCATTGTGCCTGTCGTTGGAGAGCAAAGGATGACAGAGAGCAAGAGGTGGTTCCCGATACGTGAGCCTTCCCCAGGCCGCTCCCCGCCCCTCTGCACACAGGGCCTGACCACAAACCCCCCACTCTCTCTGGGGGCCGGACAGACACCCAGCACGCCCAGCTCCAGGCCTCCTGCCCCACGAGGAGACTCTAGCTGTGTGTCCCTCCAGCCCCTGTGCCCCGGGGAGGGCTGCGGAGCGGGTGCGGACTCCTGCCTGGCACCTGGTGCCAATCCCCGCAGGAGCGCGGAGCCCAGACCAGATTGCTGCGGCCTGGAGACCCCATGACTAACACTGCTGATCCAGGGCTTTTCAATAGGGGAGGAATCAATTGTTTCAAATTGAAAAGAGCTGAATCGATCAGCAGCCACATGAGTCCTTTGTGGACGATTGCTCACGCTGGCAAAATGTCCAAGATGAGAATGACGAAAACAATAATAATAGCAGGGCCACCCACGGCGACCTCTCAGCGACACCGAGAAGAGCTCTCTTCAGCGGGCCCGTTTCTGCAGGAAAGAAAGCCCAGCGCCCCACCCTGCAGCCCCAGGCTCCCCCCCCCCCCCAGGTCCGCTTCCTGGAAAATGAAGCGGCTGCTGCAAGCTTCTTCGTTTTCCAAAGCCTCCCGCTCTGCCCGCACCTGCCTCCACGAGGGTTGCTGACCGAGAGGGAGGGCTCCTGCACGTAGCAGGTGCCCAGTGAGGGCTGGCGGCGTCAGAGGCCTTCCTTGGCAGCTCCCTATCTTGGCCTCAGCCCCACACAGCATTACCGAGTGTGGGGAGAAGCGCGGATCACCCCTCGCACCCCCAGCCCGGCTTGCTCCTGTCCATGTTCATCCCTCGCCATGCACTGGGGGCCCCACCCCACTCCGAGCCTTTTCTCCCTGAGCGCTGGAGGGGGGACGCAAGTCCAGCCCAGCCCAGCCGGCCACCAGGGCCTGTGCCTGTGGCTCAGAGGAGGGGACGTTTAGGTTGGGCCACCCTGCAAGAGAGGAGTCACCGACTTGCCAAGGGGAGGCCAGGGGCCAGCACCCCGCGCCCCCTCCCCCACATCGCAGAAACACTCCCGAGGTGAAAGAGCCAGGGCTTGGCCTGCTTTCTCTCTCCCTCTTGGTAAACAGCTCTCTCTGGGCTCTCCGCCCTGACCACAGCGGCCCCTGGCGGCCGTGGCGGGAGCACGCAGCCTCGAAAGGCTCCCAGAGGCCTGGTCGGGGTGAGGCCCCTCTCCAGGCGGCACCAGGGCCTGAACCCCGCCCGGCCCGGCTCCCCCGCCCGCATCTGGCTTTTATTCCCCGGGGGCTGAGGCAGCCTTCTGGTTCTCACACACAGAGGTGCTCACACGGGGGCGGGGAGGGGGGGCTCCCGGAGTGGGGTGATGGGGGAGGAGAGGGCGTGAGTCTCCACAGATTGCCAAGGTCACTGGGCCGGTGACGCGTGGCCGGCTCTGCCTTGATTTTGTCCAGAAGAGTCCGCTGGCAGGGAGGGGCGAGCCGCCAGGGCTCACCTGGGGCACATCTGCTCTTCCTCTGGGGCAGCGCCCCAGCCCAGGTGCGGAGGGCGTCGGGGCCCCTTGAGAAGGCCCCCCCCCCCCTCGGGCGGACGCCTCCTCTCTCCCCCAAGCTCCTGTGGATGACAGCGTCGCTGCTCTTCCGGGAGAAAACCTCAGTGCAGACGCTTGCTGGTCGCAGCGCCCAGGGAGTTGATGCCCACCCCCAGGGGGCTTGCCCTTAAAGGGGCCTGAGCAGTTCCTCCTCCAGTCAGCGCCCCGGGGCCGGCCTCCTCTTGGCCGGTGGAGGCTGGGGGCCTGCTGCGTGCGGACCCTGCGGTGCTGGTTTCACCAACAGCCCCTGGGCCCACAGAGAAGGGCGGCTGCGGAGGCTCCGGGAGGGCGGGGCTGAGCGGTCCGTCTGCAGGGGGCCTGGCGGACGGTCCATGGATTCAGCAGACTGAATCGGAGCCGTGATCGTTAACACCCCCCGGCAAAGCCAGCGAAGGGCCTTTGGGTGAAGCTGAAGAGACGGGAGAGAAAAGCCAGCCCTGTGATTCCCGCTCTCAATCTGACAGCGTGGCCGGGGCCTCCCCCGGGGACCGATCCCAGAGACTCAGGGTGCTCACCCGAAGCAGCAGCCCCGGAGGGCGCTGTGTTTGGGAGGAAAGTGTGAACGGGTCGTGAGGGGCCGGAGATCCTCCTACCCGCGTGCCAGGCCGCTTGAAGGATGCTGGGGACCCAGGGTTACCCAGGCCAAGAGCAAGGGGGAGGGAGGCCTTCCCAGAACCTGAGCTCCTCCCCTCGGGGCTCCTCCCAAGGCCCCAAATGTACCACACGAGGGCTGTCTCCCCTCTTCCCGCAGCTCACCTGCCGGGTGCCCCCCCTTCCGCTGGTAGCATTGCGTTGTAATGACGGCATGATGAGCTTTGGGGTGTTTTCCGGTCCATTTCCCCTCCATCTTGGGCTGAGCTGGTGTTCGCCAGTCCTTGTTGGCTTCTGCACCCACAGCAGGGGCTCCCTGCCACGAACCCCTGCCCTCTGGTCGTGCGTGGAGGCGGGGTTCTGGTGAGAGGGCCTAGCGGCTTCCCGGCCTGTGCTGTCTGCGCCTGCTTCCCCCCACACTTGTGAGGAGCTTCCCCAGCTGCTCTCCGTCCTGCCTCACACCAGGCAGACATGCCAAACGCGGAAACACGTGTCCTTGAGACGCGCAAGTCCCCAGGCCTCAAACGCCACCCCTTAGGCACCTCCTCCCTCCGAGCACCCTCTCCCAGGCTCCCTGACACCAAGACAGCAGCACCCGCGGAGCTGCCGCTCTGAGCAGGGCCCGGAGAAGGCCGTGTCTCATCGCCTGTCACCCTCCCAGCTACCGTGCCGGGCCGGTGCTCTGAGCCCACTCTACAGATGGGGAAGCAGACCCCAGAGTCCAGCTCACGTGAGCAGTGGGTGACAGCGTTAACGTCAGACCCGCCCTCCCAAAGCCTCCATCCTCCCACCCCGGCCGCCTCCCCGTGTGGTTAATGGCACCGCCACTCAGTCAGCCGCCGGCAGGAGCAGTCCTATCTCAGGGGCCACTAGGACCTGTTGACTCTTCTTCTGTCTTCTGTCTGCGCAGCTTTGTCTTGGTCGAAGTTCTCATTCCTGAGATAACACAGCCGCCCTCTGAATGCCCTCTTTCCCCCACCCTTCCGGTCCTCTCCAGTGCACACCACGTCTCATCACATTACAGATCCAAACCCCCGGTGAACGGAAGTCAGAAATCTCAGCGCTCCTCACTCGCCTGCTCAGAAACCAAGCTCCTCCTTACCTACAGGGTGGAGGCCAACCACTTAGCTCCGGTCAAGGCCGTTGTCTTTTCTTAAAAACCACTTTATTGACACACAACTGAAGTTCCGAGGCCTGC
The DNA here is from genome assembly GCF_963259705.1 of Myotis daubentonii. Classification (NCBI taxonomy): domain Eukaryota; kingdom Metazoa; phylum Chordata; class Mammalia; order Chiroptera; family Vespertilionidae; genus Myotis; species Myotis daubentonii. Next base: position 57,538,016 of record NC_081854.1, on the reverse strand, counting down.
ACGTTGAATGGATAGGGTCTGATGAGTTCGGCATGTGCACACCCCCGTGCGACCATCACCACAGCCACATTTCCTATGATCCCCCTATTTTTCGTGGCAAAAAATCTAACAGAAGATCTACCTCCTTAACAAATCTCCCATTTCCCAGTGCACAAGGTAACATGGCATTGCTGGCTGTAGGCTTTGTTCTCCATCGCTGCAAAGGTCAGGGACCCACAGCGAGGCGGTTCTAGAAATCTCCCACGCAGCAGGCTCCAGGCCATTGTCAGTGCAGGCCCTGCTGACCCCCACTCAGTCAGTCCAGCCTGCCCCTCGCCCCGCTCCTGGGAACCACAGTTCCGCCTGCCTTCCTGCAGCTGAGACCACTTCAGCGAATGGCCCCCCCGCTCTCTGAGTTCCTCCTCCGTTTCCAGTCTCCCCACAGAGCACTCGAGCCTCCTCATGGCTCGCATCTTCTGAACTCTATCCCTTCCACTCCCCCTGCAAGTCCCCTCTCTCTCTCTCTCTCTCTCCCTCCCTCCCTCCCTCCCTCTCCCTCTCCCAGTAAGTGCTGCCCTGAAGTGTCTCTTGCGCTGCTGTTTTATTTCTTCATTCCCACGCGTCGTTACTGAGCTGCACTTCATCCCCCTCCCTGGGCAGCGGGTGACTGGAGGCCAGGCCTTCCCGTTTCAATCCCCACCGTTTCCAGAACACTCCGTGCGACAGCTCTTCTGGCGCCGGCTGCACATCAGCGTCTCCATGGAGCTTCTTCAAAACACATGAGTGCCGGTGCCACGGCCAGGGCTGGGGTGTAGTTGGTTTGGAAGATTAATTTCAACCAGATCTGTGTGTCCCCGAGGGGCGAGCCCCGTCTTCTGCTCTGTGAACCAAGTCTCCCCAGGTGAGCCTGCGCGCAGCCAGGCGTGAGAATTGAGGGGCCGCCACCCCCGGAGCCTCGGAAAATGCTTGGCTGGCTTTTGGGTTACGTGCCACGGCAGCCAGTGCCCACCCGGCCCGCGGGCTCCGTGAATCCTGTCTGGGCGGAGCGGAAGGGGGGCTGATGGTGCGGGTGACCAGGGGGGCGATCAGGGCCTGAAACAGCGCACTTCGTGGCGCACGGGCAGTGGCTCCGGGAAGAATTCGGGTCAGCGCAGTTGGATCTTGGCAGACTCCCTCCTTCCCTAAGAGGCGCCTGGTGACTTCCCAGCGGCCGCAGGCGGGGTTCTTGGCAGGACGGACGTGAGCAGAGCGCACTCTCTGGGAATAACCCAGTTCCTCCGCGTCCCAGGCCACGCTGCATAAAAGGCTGTTACTGTGTCGTTCTGGGGAGCTGTGGACACAATGATTCTTTCCGTAATGAGGCCCGGCCCCCGGGGGACTGTGGGGACGCAGCCTTTGAGTCTCTGGCCTAAAACGTTGGAAGAAACGGGCTTTGCGCTGGTGGTTGACAGCAGTTGTTGAGACTTTTGCTAATGAGGCTGGCGTCCTGGCCCCATCCCTCGGGAGTGATGAGCTTGGCTGGTTCCGAGCGGAGCCCCCAGCCTCGCCAGCACCTTGCCGAGGCCCTCGGAGCCTCGTGTGGATGTGAGAGTGCAGGTGGCTCGTCCCTCTGGGCTGGGGAAGCATCTGTCTCCGTGACGCAGCCCACGGACGCGGCCCATGGACGCAGCCCACGGACGCGGCCCACGGTCACAGCCGAGCTCCAGCCCCAGGCCGTTTCTGCCATTTACGCAGCCTTGACGAAGGAGTGAGCCTGGTTAGAAGGCACAGACACCTTAGTCCAGCTTCCGCTCACAGCCGAGGCCGGCAGGGTGGCTGAGGAGACCAGGACAGGGCCGAGGGCCGTGCTGACGTGTGGGCCGAGTGGGGACCCGTGGAAGGGACATGTGGGCTGAGTGTCGGGATCCGTGGAAGGGATGTGGTCGGAGCACAGCCCCTGGAGTCGTGACCTGCGTGCGGGCCCCCAGCGGCCGTTGGACACATCCCCCTCTCTCGGCTCCGTGTCCATGATAATAGTAATAGTGACGACCCCAGAATGTTCTGGCTCAGGGCAGGGGGAGTCCTGGGAACTGTGGCATCGAGGGCCTCTGTGGCTTTTGTGATCGTGAGTTTGAGCCAGATCTGTGCTCCTTGCAGCCCCGCCTGGGCAGGTCGCTTCTCATCACATAGGCCAGGGGTCCCCAAGCCGCAGGCAGAGCACTGCTCCCATCAGGACCCGTCGGAACAGCAGGAAGCGCCAGGTCTTCCAGGCGGGAGCATGTAACCCGGGCAGGGGAGCACGGACAGTGCAGGAGCCGGGACGCCACGCAGAAGACGGAGGGAGCAGAGGGAGGAGGTCACTATCTTCTTAGGGGGTTAGGGGGGGCCTCTGCAGGGTCCGGAAGCCAGGCCTCCGGGTGGAGCGGGACCGCGGCCACTGCTGGGAAGTACCTGGAACAAGGTGACACCCTGGAGGAGCCACAGCCCCTGTCAGAGGCAGAGGGAGAAACACTGGCTCTTCTCATCCCTCCCAGGGAGCAAGGGAGTCTGGGAAATGTAGTTTTCCGTGGCGCCGAGTGGGCTGGAACACGCAGGAAGGGGATGTGAGGGAAGCAGGAGGCCGACAGGCACAGCCGCCTGTCCTCTTCCCTGGAGCCAGCCCAGAGCTGTGACCCGGTGAACTGTGTGCGGAAGGGAAGGGCCTTCTCAGCCTGGACCTGCCGGTGGCACCAGGTCCCGGGAGCACCTGCACCCGGGCTGAGGGTTGCCAGAGGGCAGGAGCGGGAATGCGTGGGTTCAGCTTGCTTGGGGGCTTTTGCTTTTGTTTTTTCTTTTCTGGCAAGTGCCTCCGTTGTTTTCATTTCTAACCTGGGGTTTTCCTTTCATGCTCTTTATGCGTCTCTGGGAGATGGATTTAAACCAAATCTATAGGCTCCCAAGGGGCTAACCCAGTCTCTGCTCTTGGAACAAAGGGAGAAGCTCAGCTCTGAGTGAGGAGCCCCAGGCGCTGCCCCCGCCCATCTGGAGGCTTGTGACATGGGCGGGGCTTCAGCTCCAGTTCCCAGGGGCGCCCCACAGCTCACCCCACGGCTTCCTGCCTCATTCCCCACCCCAGGAGTCCCAGGGCCAACGTGCACTGCAAGTCTCCAAGCAAGGGCAGCGGTCTGAGGCCTTTCCCCATGAATTTGACTTGCCTCCTGTTCATCTTGAGGCACGAGGGTTCCCGAGAACACTCTTTGGGAATCACAGTTCTAATTCCCCGGCAGGCTGCACTTGGCCTCCGTCTGCCAGGAAGCAGGTGACCGGATCGTCTGCGTCACAGGACCTGCTTGGAGCCGCTGTTCTCCCACTGCAGGTGCGGCGTGTGGATAAGCCGATTCCCAGGGGATCACACCTGCCAGAGACAGTGATATGCATCGCAGTGGGGGGGGGGGGGGCTGGGGAAGGCGCCGACCTCCTCCAGCTGTGAGACCAGAGGCAGAGGCACCCAGGCCCGCAATTATGTCAGGAAACTCAGCGCTGAGATGAATGGAAAATGACTGGGGAGTTTTTTCCAAGGACGTGGCTTAAGCAGGATCGATTCCAGAGCAGGAGGCATTGAAGCGGCGCGATGCCTGCCGGGCTAGACGACAGGTCGTTTCGTAGGGAATCTAAGGTGCCCCCCTCATCCGAGCAGGTGCTCATCACGGGGGTGAAGATGCAGCACAGGCTGGGGCGGGGGGCGGGGGTCAGCCGTGAGCATGGGGCTGGACGTCCCAGCGGCAGAGAGGCACCTGAGAACTTGGGCCTTGGGCCTGGGAGCTGTGGAATGTTCTCTCTGTCCCCATGAAGTTCTGCAGCAGGCAAGGGCCTGGCGGCTGGGCCTGCCCACAGATTCTTACCGTCCAGGAAGGAAAAACCCCACTTCCCCTTCGTTCAGCTCAAGTCCTGGTTCCATTCTAGGCCCTGCGGCGTGGCTCGGTGCTTGAGCGTTGACCTATGAACCAGGAGGTCAGGGTTCGATTCCCAGTCAGGGCTACTGGTTTTGGGGCTCGATCCCCAGTGTGGGGCATGCAGCAGGCAGCTGATCCGTGATTTTCCCCCTCATTGATGTTTCTCTCTCTCCCCCTCTCCCTTCTTCTCTGAAATCAATAATAACATATTTTTTAAAACGCCACCGTAGTAGAGAAGGAGGGTGGCGAGGCGGCAGAACAGCGTCTTTCCTGTGCAGAGCCGTCCGCGGTGCCATGCGCAGTCTCCTTACGGAGCACAGGACAAGGTGCCCAGTCACTCAGCGTGGGGCACACGGTCACGGCACAGCGAGGCCTGCTCCCACGTCCCGGGTGCCCACAGCGGGGGACATGCTAACAAGCCTCGAGGACACGGTGCTAAGGGGAGCGGCCCCGTCACGAAAAGGCAGGTGCCCGGGGCGTCCACTTCCAGGAGACAGGACGTAGAATCGCGGTCCCCAGCGCCGGGGGAGGGGGGGTGCTCATCGTTCCCCCGCAGATGAGATGATGAGAAAGATCTGGAGATGGTGGGGGTCAGTGCGTTCCCCGCCCGACTGCGGCGCAAAGAGGGTGACTGTGCGGGGCTGTGTGTTAACATAATGAAAAGATTGTGAAGGACGCGTGAGATGTGGAGGTTCCCCGGGTGGAGGCGGCCCGGGGCCCGGAGGTGCCTGGCGCTGAGGGGAAGGCCAGCCTGAAACCACGGAAACGACCTCGGTCTGGCCCTTTGATGCCGGTCCCGCCAGAGGGGCTGTTTCTCAGCGGGAGCAGGAACGTGCAGGTCACGGAGTCAGGCCTTCGTGTGCGGGTGTTGGTGCCAGATTTCGCCTGGCCCAGAGGTGGCCCTCACCCGGAAGAGAAGGGATTTCCTGGATCAGTGCGTGTGCCCCCAGCGACCTCCTGTCCTTTTCAGTTCGCTTTAAATCCTGCTCTTCTGGCCAGTGTGATTCCAGCTCTTAGCAAAGAGCATTTTACATTTTAACCAACAATCCTGGGCCGCTTTCAGATCTGTTACCTTGAGGGCGAGTTCTTTCTGAGGCCTCCTGACCGCAGGCTGCAGGGGGGCGGGGGGGGGGGGGAGATATGCCTCAGTGCCGTGCACCTTCGGGGAACCCCTGCTCCCCGGGAACCAGGGCTCCCTGGGCCTTCGATCCTAAGGAGACAGTGCCTGTGGCGGCCCTTGGCGAGCACGGCACAGCCCGTCCGATCTGTTTGTTTCTATCCCAACGTCACCGTGAATTAGCGGCTCCGACTCCCGGGCTCCTGGGAACGTGTCGGCGCCGCCTCCGTCACAGCCAACCGTGAGGTGTGGGAAAGCGGTGGGGTTCCTGCGGAGCCCGTGGAGAAAGCAAGGGCCTGTGAGAGACGGGGCTGCAGACGCTGGAACCCGCAGGGAAATAATTGCAAGGCGGCATTTCGGGGTGGGTTCATTTCCTACCGCATTTTAATGACCGACAGAGAAGCTATAAAAATGTCATTTATGGAGGAACTCCAGCATCTTGTTCTCCTGGTTATTGTCATGGATCAAATGGCACATGCAATATGATTTTTTTAAAGGTTTTCTGCTAAACACTGTAATCCGTCTTACGTGCTACAGACCCACGTGGTTACTGCGCATCTCACACTCAGGGACGTGTGGATAGAAGTCAGACGGGAGGAAACGCGGCTTTCCCCTCCTGACAGCAAGGCAGGAACCTTTGCACACTCCCTCCCAGGAATTTGCCCGTTCTGTTTACTTTGACCAGTTTTTAACTGCAAGTGGCTATTTTTCAGGCACGGCGGTGGTGTTGATGAGGACAGTGAGGGGCCCTTGGGGTTTCAGGGTGTGAGGGGCAGTTGTTAACCCTCTAGCTTCGTCTACCTCTGTTCACCACCCAACCAGCCCAGGCTGCCCAGTGAGGTCAGGAGGCGTGGGCCTCTGCTCAGCTCGGCCTGTGTCGGGGTGGGCGGGCCGTGGCCAGGGCTGCCTGCGAGGATGAGGGCCCTCCTCCTGCAGGCCCATCCAAGTCCTCCTCCTCCTCTCAGCCCACTGGGCCCTTTATGCTCGGACTTTGTTCTCTGCTGCGAGGAGCATTGCGAACGCAGAATCTGGCTTCTCAGCAAGGACTTCGGGCTTGTCGAACTCGACCACCTGGAAGTCAGGGAAGGAGAGCTGCGTATGTCAGAGAATATCCCCCCCGCCCCCCCACAAGAGCCCAAACCACTGAAGCCAGGGATGCCAACGGCCGGCCACCGTACCTTCCCGTTTTCCATGACCAGGACGAGGTCGCAGTTGAGGACCGTGTTGAGGCGGTGGGCAATGGTCAGCACCGTGCAGTCTCTGAAGGCGTCTTTGATGGTGTTCTGCACAAGGCTGTCGGTCTTGGAGTCCATGGAGGCGGTGGCCTCATCTAGGAGAATGATCTGTTGAGGAAGAAATGTGGTAAAAGTCACAGTAAGCCAAAGCTGTACCTAGAGGTACATTCATAGTCTTATCTCGATTGATTGATTGATTGATTTAGAAAGACTGAAAAGTAATGACTACGTATCCATCTCAAAAGGTTAGCAAAGGAATGGCAAAAATAAGAGTCACATCACACCACCTTCATCTTCTTCAGAGGGACTGGCTGGGGAACAAGACTGTAGTCTTTACTCCTCGTTGGAAGTGGTTTATTCTAATCCTGCAAACCGGTAGAAAGAAGCACCCGGGACTGTCTCCCACACTAACAGCGAGTCAGCATGCAGTTTAACAACACTCACATGAGCTTCCTGCTATTACAAACTCACACAAACTCAGAGGCTTAACACAGTACAAATGCATTATCTCGCAGCTCTGGGAGCACAAAGTCCCACAGTCACGGTGTTGTCCGGCCGCGTTCCTTTTGCAGGCTCTCGGGAGGAAACCGGGCCCTTGCCTCTCCAGCTTCCAGACGCAGCCCACTTCCCTGCACCCTTCTCACCTCCACCCCCTTGTCAGATCTCCTCCTCTCCCGCCTCTTATGAGGCCCGGGGGGGGCGGGGTGGAATCCGGGAGACTCTCCGCGTCTCAGAACCCTCGACTAGTGGACTAGGCGGCGCCCCTTTCCCAGTGAGGTCTCACGGTTCCGGGGGTCAGGGCGTGGGCCTCTTGGGGGCCGGGGCACGATCCTGCCTCCACGGTGCCAGTCCGCCCGGCCCTGGCTACAGCACTCAGCTTCCCGGGCTCTGGTGGTTTCCCTGCTTGGCGGTCGGCCCTGAGGGGCTGCCCCTCCTGCCGTTAGCGCACGTAGGGAGCACACCCAAGGCTCCACTTCGCCCAGGGCCCAGGGATGAGAGACCAAGGCACCAGCACCCCTCCTTCCGCCCGCAGGCAGGGCTGTCCCCGTCCCTACGCAGAACCAGCAGGCATTTTGCCATCTTCAGACCCTCACGTTCCTGACTGTTCCAGGCCCTGTGTACAGGCCCCGAACCGTCAGGGACAAAGGGAAGACGCTGGGAGGGAGCTTTCTCAGACCCGGACAGCGGGGGATGAGAGAGTCCCAGAGCGGGGCTCCCGGGAGTGACCGGCCGGAGGGGCAGGTGCCGTTGCGGAAATGCTGCCATCTCTCAGTTTTCCCTCTCGACTTCCTCTTAAGAAAGAGGGGTCGGTTTTCAGTGGCTCTCTCTTCGCTGAAGGACAAAGGTGACCCCCCGCCCGGGGTGGAGGGCGCTGTGGCAAGTGCCTCTGACCCAACCCGTTCTTCCCCCGCGGCCCCTCACTTTGGAGTCGCGGAGCAGGGCCCGGGCCATGCAGAGCAGCTGCCGCTCCCCGACGGAGAAGTTCTCGCCGTTCTCCGTGACTTCGGCCTGCAGCCCGTCCGGGAGCCTCATTATCTGTAAGACAGGGGAGGCCGTTTGCGCTGGAGACGGTGGAAGCCTCCTGTGCCGTCTGTATTGATCGCCCCTCCTCCCGCGTCCTCCCCGGCTTCATTTTACTGCAGGAAAGAAAGTGAAAAACAACAGTCGCTCAGCACTGCAAGCGGCTCCAGGGGAAGACGGGAGTGGGCGGACATTGATCATTTAGAATCGCAGCGTGATTGAGAATGCAGATGAGGCCCGATGGCCAGAGGAGCACAGACAGGATTAACTCCTTCCAGGGCTTCTGCTTCCGCGGACGGAATAGAAACGCTGACGGCCCGTGGGCTGCACAGGCGGCCACGCCAGCCTCCTGCCCGCGGCCCCTGGCGATGCCACGCCCTCTCCACCCGGGCCTACTGCTTCCCGAGGCAGGTGAGGCTGTGGCCCAGCCGCTGGGCCCTCCCTCGGCTCTACATCAGGTGGACCTGGGTTCGAGGCTCTATTCTGCCACTCGCCAGCCTGCACCTGACCTCCCCGAGGCTTCCTTTCTGCATCCCTAGAGGAGGGGGCAGCCAGGCCCGTGTGCTGTGACAGGTGGAGGTCCTGGCTGATTCCTGGCAGAGACCTAATCTTGCCTATTGCTGCTTTTAATCATAGCACGTCGACAAGGCGTGTGTTCCTCACATGTGTGGGGCCAACAAATAAGCCTGGCCAGACGCTGGCCCCGGGCTTGTTGCACGTCAGCCTGGGCCAGGTGCCGGGGGCGTGGGCGAAGCAGACTCGCTGGGACAGCCCGAGCCTTACCGCGTCTCGCATGAACGTTCGCTCCAGCACCTGCCAGAGCATCTCGTCCGTGTGCCTCTCGAAGGGGTCCAGGTTGAACCTGCGTGAGGAACGGAGAGGCCTGGGGAGCAGGCTCTGCAGGGCGGGGGGCGGGGGGGGGAGCAGGCGTTGGTCAGGGCCCTGCGGCTCCTGGGCAGGGCTCACTTAGCCCTGGGCGATGGCCCATCAAACACCAACCTCAGGCCAAGAGACCCGGGACCCACAGAGCCCACCAAGGGGGTGTGAGAGCGGCTTGGCCCCAGCCCCAGCGAGATCGACCTGCAGATTCCTGGCAGACAGGAAGGGGAGGGACCATTGCGTCCACTGCCTGCAGTCCCGGGCTGCCAGAGGCGGGAAGCTCATTTGTGGGTGGGAGTCTGTGCAGGGAAGGTGTTTCCATATAACGCTAAGTGCAGCCGCTGCGCTCAGGGGGCGAGATGTCCCTCTCAGGAGAGGGTCGGTGCTCACAGGACCGAGAGCCGGAACCCGCAGAAGCTGCCACCTGCTGTGCTTGTCCGGGAACTTCATGCTGACACAGTTCCGGGTGGATAACCGCTGTGTTATTGCCAGGCCTCCCTGGGGAGCCGGTGCCACCCCTGGGCACTGGCTCCCCCAGGCAGAGCAGCCTGGCCGGCCGGCCTCACCATGGGCGCCTCCCACAGTTCCTTGCGGTCTGATTTCACTCTCGGAAAATAGGGATGCACAGCGATCCAAACAGCTACCTTACTGTACCTACAAACAGCACGGGGTCCTGGGGGATGGCCGTCAGCTTGGTCCTGAGGTCCTCCAGCCCCACCGAGCAGATGTCCACCCCGTCGATGAGGATGGTGCCGCCCGCCGGCTCCACCAGGCGGAACAGGGCCATTCCCAGCGACGACTTCCCTGGGGACGGGGACGGCAGGTCACACACCGGGTTACGCTCCCATCGTGTCCAAGTATCTAGTCTGGGCGTCTTTCAGGCAGGGAACCGCCATGAGGGTGCGCAGCCAGAAACTGCCCGCGCCCGGGGCCAGCGGTGCCCCAACACGGCTGACCCGTCCCGACACAGCTGACCTGTCCCAACACGGCTGACCCACCCCACACGGCTGACCTGTCCCAACACGGCTGACCCACCCCACACGGCTGACCCACCCCAACACGGATAACCCACCCCAACACGCTGACCGCCCCTGCCGCGGTGGCTGTGCGCACGGCTCCTCCTCTGGGTCTCGTTTCTCCAGAATGGTCCTCATGGAATTAATTCAAAAACTGGTGTGTGTTTGCTTCCAACTCCACACACCCATCCAACCCGGAACCGTATTCACAGCAGAGACCTGAGGGGAGCCCGGCCCGCCTGCGGCTGGGGCGCCGCCACCCGTGCAGGGACCGACCTGGAGGCGCGGCGGAGCCTGTCCTCACCAGAGCCTGTTCTTCCCACGATGCCCACCGTCTGCCCGCTCCGGATGTGCAGGTCGAGCCCGTCGAGGACGAGGGGCGTGCCGTCCCTGTACCGCATCCGATAGTCTCGGAACGTGATCTCCCCGCGGCTGGGCCAGTCCTGGGGACAGGGCCCCGCTGGGAGGGGCTGGGCGCTTTCAGGAGCACAGGTCTGCAAAGCAGGGGACGTGACGGTTAATACACGCCTTCGCTCCTCCATTCGTTCCTCCATTCGTTCGCACGGTTCCAGGTACAAGAGTTCATGGCCGACTCTGTCAATAAGGGCCCAGCACTCACGAAGCTCCCCTTCCCGTGGGAACGAGATGGTGAGGAGGAAAGGACACGGCACGAAGACAGATCAGGCGTGTAATGGAGTGTAGGATGCGCGCCCCAGCAGGGGCAGGGGGCCTGAGAGCAGGGATGCTGAGAAGGCGCCGCCACACGGGGATCTGACAGGGTCTCCCGTGCACAGGCCCAGGGGCCAGGACAGACTGGGGCGCGGGGAGGAAGAGAGAGAACCATCGTGGCTGAAGCTTGAAGAGTCTCTGGGCGACTACAGGGGACGCCTCATGGGGTCCCGGGGGCCGGGGCACGTGTCCGCAGCGCGCCCTCACGGCCTGGAAGCTGGGTCACCCAGGGGACACGGGCCGCCTGGAGGCCTGGGAGTTCCCCCAACACAGCCTCTTGCGTCTGCGAGTCCCCACGGGGTCGGAGCAGGAAGGGGGCAGGAATGCAGCATGTCGGTTCAGAGGCCATTAGAGTCCGTGCAGTGAAAGTAGGGACAGAGCGCCCCGCCCCCGAAGCTAAGGACTTCCCGCTGGGGGCGAGAAACAGGCCCCCAGGTGCCCCCTGGGGTGGCGGCCAGCCCGAATTCCTGGTCCACGAGCAGCCCGGCAGCCAAGGAGACGGCTGTGTTTCCTCGCGGTGTTTGGAACCCATGGAAGATGTAGGATTAACAGTAAAAGTATTTCAGAGAAGCAGCCGTGTCACAGTCATACTTTTAGTTTAAGGAATCTGAATGTTTGGTGTTTTAAGGTTTCATAATATTAGTAACATTTGGACCTGTGACTCTAACTGAAAATCATAATGGAATCGTTTCTTTAAACATGATTGTAAGTTTATATATAGCATTGGGATTGTTGGGCAAAGTCAAAGCTGTAGGTGAGTTGCCTAAATCCACATTTATTAGCTGTGTGTAACCTCAGGGGGCGTGTTTAAGTCAGATAACTGGGTACTTAAAAGGAAAGGTAATTGATTACATTTTAAAATGCAGTTTTTAAGTATTTAGTTAAGTTTGTAAAGGGGCCAAATGCTGTTGAAAGGCCTTTAAAAGCAATCGCTAGACTCGACTAGCCTTCTTTTCATTTGTAAGTTGGACATAAAAGTTTTCTTAGAAGAGTGAGCCTAAGGTAAGCCACCGACTTCTCTCTTCGACAGAAACAGCCCTGAGCAAACTGCTTTTAAGAAAGAACCTCTCTCTCCACATCAGGGAGATGGTGTTGTAAACATGGTTTTTGAGAAGAGAGGTTGTGGTCCGAGTTCAGTTTTTAAAAAGATCCCTTCACGTGTAAAAAGATCAGATGAGCCCAGGAATCTGCCAGTGAACGCGTTCCACCGGCCTCTTACCGAGATGTACGCCCGGAGTAGCTCCACGGAGGTGAACTTGGCCTGGGTCTCGGTCCCCGTGCGCACGCACACCTGCAGCAGCCCGCTGAGCTGAGGCGAGAGCAAGCAGCCGTCAGGCCCCGTGGTCCCCCGGCCCCGCCCTCCCAGCACCTCACCCAGCAGCCTGGTTCCCAGCCAAGTGCCAGCAGTGAGGCTCGGTGGTGGGTGTGTGTGTCTTCAAACACTTCCTCTGTGTTTAGAAACATGGTGCTTGCTTTTCCCTGGCCTCCAGATGGTGACAGCCAGCCCCCCACCTTCCACCTGATCACCGCCTCCTGGTTGGAGCGGCGGGCTGGGAGCCGGATTCCCAGGCTGCAGACGGCTGGCCATGGGCCCCTAGCTGCCCCGGGGTGTCCCGCACCTCCCTGCCCTCCCTGCCGTACCCCCACCCCCCGCCGCAGCCCGGAGGCATCACGGGATCAGGTGGAAGGAAGCACCAAGCCACGCTGTTTGCTTCCCAAGTGGGAGAATCTGGGCCCAGACTGGGGGTGTGGTTTCATAAGGTCACCCACAGGCACCCCTAACCATAGCTGACGCCTGCACAGGCGCCCCTAACCGTAGCTGATGCCTGCACAGGCGCTCCTAACCGTAGCTGACACCTGAAGCGAGGCCAGCCTGCGAAGACCCCTCCAGGCCACACAAAAGCAGGGGAGCCCTGAACACCGCCCGCCCAGCCCTCCTCCTCAAGCACAAATGGATGGAGAATTCTACAAACGCAGCCCACGGCACAGACGCGCAGGGACCGGGTAAAGAAAAGAACCGGCCCTGGGAGGGAGGGACCTCTCGTTAATACACTCGGGGACATTAGACATACATAGGCAGCCGCCTAAAAGGGGTTCTTTCAAACACTCCCTGAGAGTGGGTGGAAATTGAGCACCTGGACCTATGGTTGCCATACGCACAAGTCAGTGGAATGGCCGAACGGCCAGGCTCAGGCAAGTTCCCAGAGGGAAGATGAAAGACAAGAACAGGAGACTCTGATACAAGAAAGGAAACGGGAAATGGTGGAGGCCCACTCAGTCGCCAGGCCTTTGAGTGATGCGAGCCGCTAAGCGCTCTCCACTGACCCCATTCGAGCTGTGCTTTCTCTCAGGCTCGCCCGCGCTCACGCTCTCTATGCGAGAGCCTCCAGGCCAAGCCCTCCCCTACACCAGGGGGTACCTGGATGATGTAGGACAACGACAAGCCTTTGGATGCGGCGCTGACGGAGAAGAAACTCAGGGTCACCATCAGGGCCACGATGAAGGTGACGATGTTCATGAGGACGTCCATCCGCAGGGCGAACCAGCGCAGGGCGCAGTTGAAGTACAGGAGGTGGCTGGAGTTCTCGTCGTTGAGCATCTTAAACCTGAAATGAGGAGACGGGCAGACGGGGTCAGGGGGGCGGCCGTGGATCAGGGTCCGGGCTCCTGGAGAAAGCAGGGCAGGCCAGGGCGTTCCTCAAGGGCGAGCGCACTTTTACAGAAACGGACATCTGTCCTCGCTCTTTGAAATCTGCTGTCATGGGCACAGAGGTGAAGGGAGAGGGTAAGAGAACAGACCAGGTGCTTCCCAGCTGCCCTCCCCCCCCTCATTCCCCCCCCCCCCCCGGGCTGGACACGTGCGCTCAGCACAGCCTGACCTGGCCCAGCCCTGGGGAGAGAGGGGGGCTGTGTCTTTCATACATTCAGGATGGAAATTTTAACCGGACTGAGCTAACCGTAACCAAGAGAGACATGGGATCCAGTTGCCACTGAAGTTTCCCTGACCTGCTTGGGACAGCTGGTAGAAACTACTGGGGGGAAATGAAAGCCTTTCAACATTTACCCCCCCCCCCGCCCCCCGCCAGAGAGCTACGGCCCCTCCTGTGGCTCTGCTGCTCCCTCCTGTCCAAGGCTGCTCCGGGGTTCTCTTCCGAGGCCCCTCGGACCAGCCGGGCGGGGTCCTGCGGCCCCTCCTCCTGCCGGTCCCCCGAGCTTCGGCCAGAGATGCTTGCAGACCCCATGGTGTTTCTTGGTGTCGCCATACCACCTACAGACGCCACTGACAGCTTCAGGGACTTGGCCGTCGTCACCCGGGCCTCAGCTGTGAGGGTGGGTAGGTTTGCAGACGCAGAGTCCCTGGCGGGGATCCAAGTGGAGTCCGACCCCACGCCTCTGGCTCATGCGGGGTGAGCATGTCTGTCTGTTGGCAGAAGCAGCACTTCTCCCAGAAAGGGCTCCAGAAAGTTCATGACAGGCCAGAGGGTGTTGAAGGAGGGGAGACCCGTCAGTCACGCAGGGCTCCGCCCCCCGGAGCCTGGCCGAGGCCTTGAGGACACGGGGCCCAGGCCTGTTCCGTTTGTCGGAGTCGGGAACGGCTCCTCGGACAGACACCGGGAGGCCCCCTGTGTGGTGCGGGGCTGTGGACGCATGACTTTCAGTCACACTGGTGGCAGGACTAGCTGATGACTGAACCAAAGACGAGGATGCCAAGCCCCATGGAGATCCTGGGTGGCCAAGGGCAGGAAGGGAAAGAGAATTAGATGTAAGCGTTGAAGTGTGTGTCGGGCCTTTAGGGAAGGAAGACAGAAAAAAACAAAAACTCGTCACCCAGGATCTCGTGAAGAGCTCAGAAGGCCCTCAGTGCCTGTTGGGAGTCAGAAGAAACAAAACCACCAGAGATCTAAGTGACAGAGACGGCTCTAGATTCACCAAGCTCCGTTTTCTGGTCTGCCAATGGACACCGTTGGACTACATTTCCCAGCCTCCTTTGCAGTTAGGTGAGCCCATGTGACTGAACGCTGGCCAGTGAATGTGCAGAAACGATGAGCATCTTCACTGGGGTTGGACCAATAAAAATGTCACCTGGGTCCTCCACCCAGCTCTCTCTCCAGGACCCTGGGGACTGTGCCCAGAGCCCTGGCGATGGAGAAGTGCCCCTGGAAGGAGACGTGTATGGAGCCCGGAGCACCGCCCCTCCCCTGCATGGACCCCACTCATTGGCACCAGCGCTCACCTGTGATTTCCTCGTGCTTTAGAAGTTTGGCGCTGCACGACGCCCGAGAGACTTTCTGATCGGGTGCCCCCACTTTAGAAGGCAGGACACTGGTCTGCCCACTAAGTGCCTTTGAAATGACCTTGACAAGGACTATGTCATAACATGAGAGAGGAGAATAAAGCTGCCAAAAGTGGCCGTGAGCATTCCAGGAGGAAGAAGAGACTGGAAGGAAATGCGTGACAGTATTGCCAGGATTTGGGGTGCGGGGGCCTGTGCCTGACTTTCTGTTTTTCTGTTTCCTGTTGTCTCCTGGCTTCCTGAGTTGAACACATTTTGCTTTCAGTGTGAAAAAATTTTGTCACACCCCACGCCGAGGTGGTCACTGAAGGAGCTCGCATCTTTGTCTGCGAGGGCTCCTCCTCCCCGGCGGGCCCCAGGCGCCCAGAGCAGCCCTGCCTGCCTGGCGGTGACCTCCCCTCCCGCCGTCAGGGGTCAGGACTCACTTGGTGACGCAGTCCTCCCGCCTGTCGTAGGCGTGGATGATGCCCAGGCCTTGCATGGACGAGGTGATGTGTGAGAACCAGGGGGAGCGGCTCACATTCTCCACCTTCTTGATCTCCTGGACTCCTCTGTAGAAGACGCTGCGGGGAGAGCAGAGGGCGGAGGGCGGCTCAGGGGTCCCCTCAACGCACCCGGATTCCCCCCTTCTCCAGGAGGGGCCGCCCTGTGTGTGTGGGGGGGGGATGAGGGGAGCTCTTGTAAGTGTGGGTCCAGAAATGAGCGCCATCCCCCGTGGTCTCAGTTCTGTGTGCTCCTAGGTGTGAGGCTCGCCGCACGAGGGATGTCGCTTAGTCTTAGAGAAGCATCTTTCCTACGGCGCAGCCTCTAAATATAGCCGCCAGCGCGGGCGCCAGGGAAAGGGATCTTTCCCAATTAGGGAGGAAGCGCCATGCGCCAGCCGGTGTGTGGCTTCTGAAGGCAGCGGCGAAGGTCGTGCTGAGCAAACCTCCTGGTGGCCTTGGGAGCCGGCTTGACTTTTTATATATTTTTTAATTGATTTCAGAGAGGAAGGGAGAGAAACATCCGTGATGAGAGGGAGTCATGGACCAGCTGCCCCCTGCACGCCCCACACTGGGGATGGAGCCCACAACCTGGGCCTGTGCCCTGACCGGGAATGGAACCGTGACCTCCTGGTTCATAGGTCGATGCTCAACCGCAGAGCCGCGCCGGCCGGGCAGGAACCAACTTTAAAACTGAACCCTCCAAGGGGCGCAACTGCCCTGGGTGTGGGCTCCAGGACACAGGACGCAGCACTGCCGCCCGCGACGGCCGGTCGCTGTGTGGCAGGACCAGCCCTGAGTGGTCGGCGTGCTCCTCCTCGGAACGCGGCGCCTCCACCTACCATAGAAGCACCAGGAAGCCCACGGCGAGGCCAGCCAGCACCAGCAGGACGGCGGGGAACACGGCGGCCAGGACCACGAGGATGAAGGCCACGAGGGAGATCTGCTGCAGGAAGCTCTCCGTGTGGAAGGGCAGCCTCACGTCCAGCTCGTCCATGTCCTTGGAGAACTGGTTCATGAGCCGGCCGCTGGGCGTCATGTCGAAGAAGCTCATCGGGCTCTGGGAGATCTGCGGGCGCCGCCGTGGGAGAGTCCGGGGCTGGGGGCATGTCTGTCACACCTCCCCCCCCTGCTGGGCTGGGGTGGTGAGCGCAGGGCCCCACCCTCCTTCCAGGGCGCACATGAGGCGGAGGCGTGCTGGGCAGGGGAGGGTGCCCCCTTCCGTGGCCTCCGTGTGCACGCAGCCCCCCTCCAAACCCGGCACAGCCTGGGGCCCCTTTGGAGGAAGGAGGGATCTTGTGCTTGGGGGCACAGGAAGCTGTTCCCCTTAAACTTGCCCCGGCCAGGCCCTTCCTGGGGCCCTCGATGGGCCAGGGCTCTTTGGAGCAGGAGGCGCCCTCTGGCCCGCTCGTGTCTGCTCGGTGCGGCCTCCTCGGGGATCCTCCTGGGCACCCCCAGCCTGGCCGCGGGCCCATGACCCCCCACCCCGAGTTCCCTGGGGTTTGCTCCCATGTTGGTAAGTAGGTCCTGGGAGGCGCTTCCCAGGCGCACGGTCAGTTCCCTGAGCCCAGCACAGCGCCCGGGCCCGCCGGCGCTCAGTGAGCCCGTGGCTGACCCCGCGGTTACGGACGGGCCCCGGGCGCACCTTGTCAAACAGGCGGTCGTGCAGCGAGGAGGACGCCATCAGGGTGGTCTTGGTGAAGGTGAAGCCCTTGGTGATGCCGAACGCCAGCACGGACACCATGCTGCCTGCGTACACCCACTGGTACACGCCGTGCCCGGTGTCGGCCAGCACCGTGCCGATCTCACACGGGCCGTTGCTGGTCTGCGGCCCACAGGTCAGCTTTGGAGAAAAGCAAGAAAATCACCGAGCAGCGGTGAACGGCCAGGGGAGTGGGCGTCTCCCAGAAAGGGGATGAAAGAGAGGCCGTTACTGTGGAGAGTGAGTCGGGGTGAAACCGAGTCCGTGCCCTTTGGGGGTGCCTGTGCTTTGCACGGGTCCCCAGGACCACAAGGGGCACCTGACTTAGGAGGCTGGGCACGGTCCGGGGAAAGGCAGAGACCAGCCAGGCAGGCTCAGGGCGGCTGTCCCAGAAGCCAGCTGAGCCTCAGGGCACCAGAGGTGATGCCGGGCCAGGAGGGGGACAGGAGCAAGGACATGTGCCCGCCTTGCAGCTGCCCGGCAGGAGCCAGCAGGCCTTGGGGAGGCGCCGGCCCTGGGGAGGCGGGTCTCGGGTCCGGGTCCGGGTGTGGTAGGCCAGCGCCAGGCCCCTCCCCTTCCTGTGCTCAGGCCTCTGTCTGTCCTGAAATCCCCGGTGCATGGCCAGGGAGCCCGCGTGGCTCCATCCGCCAGGGAGAGCCCCACGTCTGCAACAGTTCCGGGGAGAGGCCGTCCGTCTCTCCCTCCGAAGACACTGGCCGTCCCGCTTCCCTGCGAGCCGCGTGCGAAAGGCACGCCTGCCTTTGGGGGGCAACGGAGCATCTTTCCCCAAAGGCCGCTCTGCGGGGGGCAGCGCCGGCGGGTGTAAGCCAGAGGGGCCGGCACCCCTCACAGCCAGCGCACCCCGGGGGCTAACAAAGGAGAGGCCTCACGTGTGGGGGACGGGCAGACACGGGTCTGCTTTCGCTGCCTGCTCGGTCAGCCACTGGCACTGCCCAGGAGGAGCCTGCCCCGGACCCACCCGGGCTCTCCAGGGAGAGGCTCTCGAGAGCGCCAGGCCTGGGAGGGCTGCAGGGCCGGCTCTCCAGCAGCACAGAGCGGCCTCCCCCGCTGCTCCCCTGGGAACGGCCGACTCCAGGGGCTGCCATGCCTCTCTCTGCCCACATCCCCCAGTGCCTCCTCACTGGTTGTCACGGCAACAGGGCTGTGCCCAAATGTAAGCTGGGCAGAGGGGCAGGCCACCCCACGGTGCTCCCCGGGCTCCAGGAGAGCTGGGAGGGCGTTGGCCGACAGTGGGCGAGCTGGAGCGAGAACAGGCGTGTCTGTCCTCCCCAGGAGGGGCCCGGCCCAGACGACAGCCTCAGAGGCAGAGACCCCCAGGGGCCTGCGCACCCCCAGATGGACTTTGGGGAGCAGAGCCAGGGAGGGTGGAGCCTTCTGCACGGAGCCGGGTCCACCACACGCCGCCAGTTCCCCTTCGGAGGCAGGAAGACCTGATCGAGGCTCCCAGCGCCCTCTGTGGCCCTTACAACTGAGGCTGCAGAACGGACCCTGTCCTGCACCTTCGTGACCCACCGACCTGCTGGTCTGCCTCACACCTTCTCGGCCGGTCCTTTAAAGATGAACGGTGGGCCCTGGCCGGTTTAGCTCAGTGGATAGAGCGTTGGCCTGCGGAGCGTAGAACCTCCCGGTTTCTATTCCGCTCAAGGGCACAGGCCCGGGTTACGGGCTCCATCCCCAGTGGGGGGTGTGCAGGAAGCAGCCCATCCATGATTCTCTCCCATCATTGATGTTTCTCTCCCTCTCTCCCTCTCCCTTCCTCTCTGAAACCAATAAAAACAGATTTAAAAAAGAAGATGGAAGGTGGCACACAGAACCCCCATGCCCTTTGTCTTAAAAAGTGGAAGGGGTTTCGGGTTCTGAACCGCGCGGGGTGAGCAGGAGCCACAAGCGGAGGACGAGCTCGCGTGGCGTCGGCTGGGGTCCGGCTCCCGGGAGCCACCTCCTCAGCGTCTGCCGGTGCCCGAGGGCCACTCACCTCCGAGGCCTTGTCCAGCCAGAAGCCCAGCCACCAGTTGCTGAAGGCAGTGCTGCCAATCATGAGGAGGAAGAGTGCCACGGTGAAGAGGGAGAGGAGGTAGCCTGCAGGGAGGAGAGGCGCGGTGCCGGGCGCAGCCGGCTCCCTGGGCCCCGCCTGATGGAGATGAACCTGCCGGGAAAGGCCCCGCCCTGGGCACCACCCTCAGGCTGGCGGACGGGTCTGGGGGTTGTGCCCCTGAACCCACGTGGGGGCACCTGGCCGCCTGGTTGGAAAGTAGGTCCAAGTTGTCAACTTTTGGAAAAACCACCAATATGCACTGACATAGAAGTGACTCCGAATTCTTTAGGGACAAACAGGGAATGCCCCGTCTTGCTGGGAGCGAAGGGGGGTGACTGTCTAAGTGCTTTGCGCCCCGAGCTGATGGGGGAGCGCTCAGCGACGGAGAGGTGGCCACGGAGGCGCACCGCTGAGTTACACCGCCGCCCCCCATTTCCTTTCCACAGACAGAGCCCAGCAGCCTGAACGGCCATAAAGGGCGATGCCGTGGGAAAGGCCGTATTGTCCGACTTGATATTCTTGGGGGACGAGGGGGAGCGTGGGGGGAGCATTGATAAACAGCCTTCGCCTAACGAGTCGAATCATTAAAGAAATCATAAACATGTGAACCCAGGCGTCTAAGAAGGAGCACTTTTAAATGCAAAGTACATCAGGAAACCCGTTTGATGCCAAACCTCCAGCCGCCGTAATGTACGTGTGATACGTCCTCCAGGTCACGGCTCCTTCCCGGGGGGGCTGGGTCTGGACGAGCTGGTGCAGAGGGGCTGTGGGGACAAACACCAGTCCTGGGCTCCCCTGGGGGAGGGGGGCCGTGGGCCAGGGGACCCTCCCGATTCCCCAGGCCTCCCCCAGGGCAGGCACCGCCCCTCCTGCCCTTTCCCTGCGCCTTCACGTTCCCAAAACACTTCCGCTCCTTTAATTTTGTTTGGTCGCGCAGCCAACGTGGAGGCTCGCAGAGCTGAGGGAGTGGGTGGCACGCACCTTTGACGTCTATGAAATCTGAGTACGTGTCGGATTCTTTTCCTTCCTCTTTGTCATCGGGAGCCAGAACTAGGGTGAGAAAGGGAGGGGTCTGTGTCCACTGAGCCCCAGGTGACACCAGAGGCGTGATTCCAGCTCGGCTCGGACCGCACCTTCGTCTCTGTCCGCGGGGCCCTCCTGCAGGGCCTCCACCATCGCCGCGTTGTAAATGTGCTCAGGGTCCTGGGGACAGAACCAGTGCCTTCTGCGGGCGCAGCGAGAGACCTGCCCCAGCCGGACACCCGAGGGGAGGCCCGATCCGGGCGCCCAGGCCCCGGGCCCCAGGTCCCCGCCGCCGCTACCTTGAACTGCAGCCCCCGGAGGTTGTGCACCAGCTTTGCGTAGCGCCCTCTCTCCTCCATTAGCTCCTTGTGGGTTCCCTTCTCACAGATCTCCCCATCTTCCAACAAAATGACCTCGTCACAGGACTCCAGGAACTGGGGGGGGTGGGGGGGGGAGGGTGTAAAGCCACTGCAGTGAGCGCCGGCTGCCTGAGAGCAGCCATGTGTCCCCGGCCCTGCTGCCTCCCTGACTGTCCGGCTGAGGACAGCCCAGGGCTGGAGAGGAGACGGCAGTGCCGGTGCCACACCCATGCCGCGGGCGTCCGGTCACCTGCAGCTGGTGCGTCACCAGGACGACCGTCTTGCCGCGGAGCGTCTTCCGGATGCACTCCTCGAACACGTGCTTCCCCACGCGGGCGTCCACGGCCGACAGCGGGTCGTCCAGCAGGTAGACCTCGCGGTCCGAGTAGACGGCGCGGGCCAGGTTGATCCTCTGTCTCTGCCCCCCCGAGAGGTTGAGGCCCCGCTCCCCGATCTGCGGACGGGGCAGTGCTCCTGCTCGTCACCATGCCCCAGCTCCCCCCTTCCCTGCAGGGACCCCGACAGCACCCAGGCCCCGGGGGGCGGGGGGGGGCGGTGCTGGGAGCCTGTGGACAGAGGCTGTGGCCCTGCTCTTCCCAGCACCGAGTGAGGGGCGCCTGGCTCACGGTCCCAGGTGCAGGCCCATCGGGAGGAGCTGCGTCTGGACCACTCGCCCCAAGAGAGTGGAGGGCAGGAAGCTCGGGGAGGGGGACAGGCTCCCCGGAGGGAGGCGTGGCTGGGAGCAGAGGGACCAGCATCCGGGCAGTGTCTGGAGGGGACCTGGTCCTCCTGGGCCCACAGAGGCAGTGAGGCAGAAAGGGGCCCTCGAGACCAGCCACAGACCAGCACCTGGCCCCCCTCCTCAGAGGATGGGGCCACCTTGGGGAAGCGGGCAGCGTGAGGTTGACGTGCTCAGCTGCCAGCAGCAGGACCCTTGGCTGCCTCTCCAGAGGAGATGGGAAGTGGTCCCAGGGGCGGCCACGCTGGAGCCAACACAGGTGGGGTTGGTGCCACCTCCGCTGTGACATCCCCCAAGCACAGGCCCAGATGAGAGTCCGAGACGGGGGACCTGACTTTCCCGCATGTCCTGGCACCGTTCTGGCCCCGGGGCATGGGTGTGGACGGAGCTGGGCTGCCCGATGCCGCCTTGGGGCCGAGCCCGCCCCGCTCACCTCGGTCAGGTCCCCGTAAGGCAGGCTGCTCAGGTCCTCCTGGAGGGCACAGACTCGCACCGTGTGCTGGTACCTGTGGGCGCGAGGGTCAGAGGTCAGCGCAGTGAGGAAGACCCGCCGCCCGGGCTGTGCCCGAGACACCGCTGTGGTCCCTGGGCAAGGGAGGGCGTGGCCAGCGCTTTGTCCTGAATGTCCTAGGGCAGCTGCCCCCGGACCCTGGGCCCTCCTCCAGCTGATAGAGGGGACCGGACGGCCCTTTCCTCAGGGTTCCCACCACGGGGGGGCGCCAGCGGCTGGCACTGCTCCTGGGAGTCAGAGGAGGGGCCTCACGCCTCTGCTCTGCCCTTCGATAGCTTTGACCTTGGGCAGGTCAACGTTTCTCTCTGGGCCCCAGCCTCTTCCTGGGTGAGAGACAGGGATTCGCGGCCAGGATCCCCCTCAATGGGTGAGAGACTGGACCGGGCCGCCCCCCCCCCCCCCCGACTCGGTGAAGAACCCGGGGAAGCAGAGCTGGGAGGCCGGGGCCCGGTGTCTGCAGAGTCAGGACTCGAAGGTTGCGCTCATTCCCTTCGGCTGCTGTGGGACAGCAGCAGCAGCAGGTCCCGTGGCCCGCGGCCAGGTCCCGGCTCAGCGCTGCTCGACTTCAAGCCACGTCGTGGGTCCTTGGCCCCACGGGGAACGGCCAGACAGACCTTCCTGTGGCCGGATAGCACGTGCGGAGACAGAGCCCGGGAGCCCGGAGACAGAGCCCGGGAGCCCAGCAGCCCGGCGCCCCCCGGCAGCCCGGCGCCCATTCCACGTGTCCTGGAGCACGACCCAGGCCTGCAGGGGCGCCTCCTGGACTCGGGTCAGGGAGGGGACCACCGGCTCCCGCAGCGGAGGGCCCCAGACGTGGCAGCTCCTGCCCTGCGTGGGCGTTACCTCTGGTGGTCGTACTTGGCTCCGAACAGGATGTTCTCCCTCACGCTCCCGTGGAAGATCCACGCCTGCTGGGACACGTAGGCCAGGGTCCCGCCGACCGCCACCACCCCCTGCTGCAGCTGCATCTGCAGGCACAGAACCAGGGCCTCAGAGCCGACCCGCCGGCGGCTCCCGGGCCCGCTGGACGCCTGCGCCCCTTCTCCCGTGAGCTTTAATCCCGAGGGCGCGGGAGGGGGACACTGTCTCATCCACGGGCTGCAGAGCCCGACCGTGCGGGCCAAGGGCTTCGACGTCAAACACCCGCAGGGGGCCGGGCAAGAACGTTCTGGAAGAGGCAGCCGAGGGGCCCGCTGCTGGCTGCCAAGCCCGTCAGCCTCACGAACGTGACCGTTCACTCTGTGCCCGGCTGCCGGGGCCGCTGTCCTCACGGACCTAGCACACAACAGCAGGGAGGGACCCTGACATCGCGGCGTGCCCCCCGCACGGCTCACCTGGCCCAGCAGAGCTGCGAGGAGGGAGCTCTTCCCGCTGCCAATGTTCCCGCAGATGCCCAGGACCTTCCCCTGCAGAGAAACAGGAAAGAGACGCTGTTGCTCCCCTGTTCTCACCGGGTCTGGGGACAAAGGGGTCGCCTCTGCACTGTGCAGGTGGGGACCACGGTGGCTCCAGGTGGTGGCGGTGCAACCCCGGACCCGGCCGGACTCAGCTGAGGAGGATGCAGGGACCCGAGTGTTAGTGAAGTGCCCCCCGCCTCGCGCCGTGCGGGGCGCCTGGAGGGCCTGGAGAGGCCCGCTGCGGGCACTGGTGCGGAGCAGCCTCGCGCTGGCCCGGGACACACTCCCTGGACGCGAGGCTTGTCCTGCGCCCAGGCTCCGGGAGAGGAAATCTAACCGAGGTGATGCTCGTTGGGGCGGACAGTGAACAGGCAGAGTAGGAAAGGTTCGCAGTGTGCGGGGTGCACACCCCGGGAACGCGGGACGGGGAGCTGGGGAAGCCTTCCCGGAAAGACACCGGTCTCGGTGGGTCCTCCCGGACACGGCCCCGGCCAGAGACCCGCGTGGAAGCGGGGGGTGCGGGCACCAGCGGGCCCAGGGCACCCGGCCGTTCTGTGAGTCGTGCCACCGCTTGGGGCCGTCTCAGTGCCCTGTTTCCTCCCTGTCCTCGGCAGAGAGCCCCTGAGGCCTGGCCTTCTGAGGAGTCACTTGTTAAAAATAAAATACAGACTCCGTCTCGCAACCTGCGGGCGGGCAGCGCCCCCGGGCCCTGGCTGGCCTCCCAGACTGGCTGCCTGTGGGTCGCGCTTTGCTTTTAAGCGGAGCAGCGCTGCAGGGCGGCGAAGAGCAGGCCCGGCCAGGCGCCTGGGGGCTAGCTTCCCGTGCCTCAGGCTCCTGACCATGAGCCGGGTAGCCGTGGTGCCCACTCGCAGGGTGAGGAGGTGTCAACGGAGGTGAGTGTGTACCTGCTCATGCACGCCAGCCGTTGTGAGCCGCCCATGTGCCCCAAGTCAAAGTAAGAGCACGTCTGAGCACGCTTATGGAAGCCCGTCCGTTTGAGCCCGACCGCCTGCTGGACGGTGCAGTCCACGGGGACGTGGGCTCCAGGTCCTTCGGGGTTCGCAGGTCGGCACTGACATAGCCGCCACCTTCTCTCAGCTCGGAGAGCACGACTCCGTTGTGCGGGCCCATAGTTTGAACGTTTGGGGGAAGTGCCCTGGCCGGTGTGGCTCAGCGGTAAGAGCGTCGGCCCACAGACTGAAGGGTCGCTGGTTCAGTTCCCGTCAAGGGCACATACCTGGGTGGCAGGCTTGATCCCTGGGGTGTGTGCAGGAGGCAACCGATGGATGTGCCTCTCACATCAATGTGTCTCTCTGTCTCTACCCTTCGCTGTGGGGAGCGGCTACAGTGTTGGGACAGGTTCAAGCCTCGGACTGAGGAGAGGGCACCGTCCTCTCATGGCCACGTGCAAGTCCCAGCTTGGAAGGTAGGGCCCTCCCAGCACAATTACAGCCAACAGCTGTAGTTGTGAGCTTGAACCTATGGTCCAAACGCGTGGCCCCACGTGCCTGAGTGATGTGGGCTTGATAGAGTTCAGGCGCATGTAACTGAGTAGGATTGAAACCACGAGAACGTTGTAAACATCTTGACCACGCCCTGACTTTGCCCCGTGGCATCTGCTATAAAATAAAGACACGGCCTGTAGCCCGTGGCGCTCTCTCTCCATCGGGAGCAGCGTCCCACCCAGACCCAGCTCATTCTCTTGCCTGTCTTTTCTAATCCTTCACCGCCCCCTCTCAGGGCCAATGAACCAGGCTGAGCTGGCAGCACATAAGGCGCCCTGGGGCTGAGTATGTCATGGCCGTGCCAGCCCACCACACCTCCCTTCCACTCTCTCAAATCCAATAGAAAAAATGTCCTCGGGTGAGGATTAACAAAACAAACCAAGAAACAACAACAACAAAAATTCAGAGAAGAAAGCCGCCTGGTTAGAGACATCCCGCCCCGCCTCCAGCCCAACCTGAATGCCCCGGGGCCTTGCGAAGGGTGGCTGTGTGTCGCCCAGCGGAGGGACGGGCCAGCCTGGACGTCCGGACCCACCTTCCTCACCACGAAGCTGATGTTGTGCAGGACCGACTTGCCGCCGCCGCTCCGGTCCTCTGGGCCCGCGGCGCCCGGGGCCGAGGCACTCAGCCTGTACGTCTCCGACCTCTGTTTCGTGAGAAGACGCTTTTCCTGCTTGTCCGCTTTCTTTACGTCGCTTTCCCGGCTGGCCTCTTGCTCCCACGTCAGGGTGGCATTTGCTAAAAGCAAGACAGTGTCTGTGCCTTCTGGTTGGGTGATGTAGGAGGGGGGGCTTCTGGCTACGAGAATTCTCTAAGATCAAAGAAACAGAATTAACTGGGTAGACGCCATCCGTTGGCAGGAATCATCCCAGGACACCTCTAGGCACCTCCAGGCACACAGTCTCTGTGGTTCTACCCCGGACGTCCGGGGAGGGCGACTGAGGCTGCTCCCCCAGGAGGACCTGCAGCTGAAGGGGGCCCCTGGCCCCGACCACGGAGGACGGTGGCTCTTTAACCACCAGGCCTGTGGGGGTCACCCGCACGGAGAGGGCCCCTCCCAGCTGCGTTTTACCCTCGCGCACACGGTAGCAGCTTTTTAAAAATATTTTTTTAATTGATTTTAGAGAAAAAGGGAGAGGGAGGGAGAGAGAGAGACAGACACATCAATGACCAGAGGGATGGCCGACATTGTAACAGCTCTGGGGACCTGGCGCCGTGTGACTGGGAGTGAGGAGGACAGTGTCGGGGAAGGCGCTGGTCCCTACGTCCCTGCGATAGTCCAGACGAGGTGGTGAGGCATCGAGTGAAGGGGGGGGCCCGGGGGCCAGAAGGAGTCAAGAGAGAGCAGTGCCCTCTGGTCTGAGACATCCGGTATCAGCATTAACACAGGTCACGGGACGGCGTCCCTTCTTTTGATCGAAAAGGGATCATTCAACAGTGTGCCTTCTAGGCAGTCTCACACCCGGTGGCTTTTTAAATAGGGGACTACGTGGCCAGGAGATGGGTCAGCAGGGACCTCGGGGGCAGATGTGGACGGTGAGGGAGAGAGGGATACGGATACGGACACAGAGTGTGCGCAGGTGGCCTCTGGCTGCAGTGAGTAAGGTCTCTCCATCCGTTTGCAGATATTGAGCCTGCTGCGTTCTCTCTCTCTCTCTCTCTCTCTCTCTCTCTCTCTCTCTCTCTCTCTCTCTCTCTCTCTCTCTCTCGTGCCCTGGCCACCTCTTGGTTCATGGGTCACCGCTCAACCACTGAGCCACCCCGACAGGGTGAGCCTGCTGCTCTCTTGACCGGACGCCCTCACCTCAACGCCACAACCACCGTATCTGCCCTTCCGTGCGCCACGCAGCCCCGCACCGTGTACGGCAGGCGCTGGGGGGCCTGGTCCTACACTAGGCCAGTCCAGACTCTCTCTCCTATGTCCGTGCGGACCCACAATGCCGTGTGTGTGGGAAGCACAGTCAGTCTTTGATGAGCAAATAAACGAGTGAATAAGGTGGCTGAGTGTTGGGTAAATAGGGTGCCCCATTGCTCCCAGCACCACACTCCTTGCAGCACAAACCAGACGGGGGTGCGGGGGGGACTGTGTGCACACCCAGCCCCGCCCCCGAACCGCCTCAGGTCCACGGCTTGGACAGGAGCGGGGGCGCAGTGATCGTCTCTCTGTAGAGACTCCATCTCGTTTTCCCTGAAAGGGGGGCCACCTAGAAGCGCGGCCCGTGCCCTCCTCCACCTGCAGGTGTGCACCCCACCTCCCTGGGGGCCTTCTCCCCAGTGGCTGGGCTCGGCTTCCCTTATCTGGGAGTCTCCCCCCCAGAAAGGAGACCTCTCTCCCCTACTCACCCAGCGTGAGTTATACCTTCATTCTCCTCAGGGAGACGCTGGCTTCGGCCGCTGCCTTGACGGAGAAGGGCAGGATCGCGATGGAGAACCTCATCACGTTGAACATGGCGATCACACTGAATGCCTGCCGAGCGGGGGAGCGGGGGGTTAGGGGGGGACCGGGGTCAGGATGGGTGTGGCCTTGGCCCGGGACCTCGATGTCCCTGGGGCCCGCCTCGCTGAGGGCGGGGTGGGGGGGGGTGTCTCCGAGGAACAGATTTTTCCATTTCGTGGCGCAGAGGTCACAGGTCGGCAGATCGGATAGCAACATCTCAATCTGTTGGCCTTTTGGGTTTTCACCAAAATGGTGGGAGCCGTGTCCCTGGCCGCTGCCAGTCCACAGGGGGCGGGGCGGGGGAGGGCCGCTCACTGATGCCCTGGGAACTCTCCACCCAAACACAGTCGCACTCGCCGGGACCACCCAGGTGTCCCCCTCCCCCTCCCCCTGGCTGCTGCAGGAGCCCCTACCCTTGGAGCTCCAGCTGCCTGCACCCTCACAGCCCCAGCGTGGCCCCTGCCCCTCCCCCAGCACGCCCAGCCCTCCCCCGGCCCCTGCCCCAGGCACCTCGCCTTTACCTGCCTCCCTCCTCAGCCCCAAGCGCCCTTCCTCTGCCTCCGTAACTTATTTCCTACATCGGTTCCTTCTAAGTAAATGTCCTCTTATAGTTTGAGTCTTGGCTCTGAATTCTTTCCCAGCCAGAACTCAAGTTTTTAAAAGAGCGAAAGAAAGAAAAAAGAGAAGTCTCCCAGCTGGGGGTGCCCAGGCGTGCACCGGCGCCTCTCTCAGCGCCCTCGCCTCTCTCGGCACCCTCTTCTCGTCGGTCCAACGTCTGATGGCAGCATCGTCAGTCCGTCGGTCCGTTAGGAGAGTGAGGGAGGATGCCGCCTTCCTCACATCTGGTCCTAGATCCATCCCCCACAGTGCTCAGTGCGCCGGCCCCAAAGCGGGGTCTCGGCTCAGGAAAGGGCCTTGGCTCAGGCGACAGAGCCCCAGCCGCCAGGCGGACCCCTACGTGAGGCCCTGCCTGGAGGCGCCCGAGCAGGCGACTCTGCTCTGCGAAGTCCAAGCTCCGCGCCCAGGAACCCGTCTCGGCCTCGCTTCCTTCAGAGCCTCGTTTTAGACAAGTGAACTGGTCACGTCGCTTTCAGAGTAACCTGCTTGGCGAGTTGCTGGGGGAGATGCCCTTGTTTGTTTGGGGATCATAAGGCCGCACAACAGCGGGGGGCGTTCTCCTCAGGCCACTGGGGCTCCTGCCGGTCGAAGCCCCGAGACTGAGAGAGGAAGCTGGCCCAGAGAGCCGTCTACCAGGGGCGCCCAGGGCGGGGCAGGTCCCCAGCCCCCGGGTGCTACCTGGGGAGCAGCCACCTGTCCAGACCCACTCCCCTCCCGGCCCGGGTTCGGTGCCGTTCCTCCCGGCTCGCACCCTGTACTTCTTACTTTCTTTCTCTCCCTTTACTTTCTTGCTTTTGTTGACTCCTCCCCCCACTTCCCTGGGACAGCGGCTCGTGCTGTGGCTGTGGCGTCTCCCCGCCGGGCCGTCTCCCTCCGGCTGGGAGCTCCTTTGCCTCTGAGTGCACAGGCCCCTGCGGACACTGAGCACCTGGCCTGCGCCCCCTGTCTCTCCCCCCCCCCCAATCTCCCCTGGCTTCTCAGCCGGCCTCCCAGCCACAGGACCCCTCACCCCGTTCACAGATGATAAACCCAGGCGTGAGGAGCTCATGATTCGGACCTACAGCTCCACCGCCCCGCAGACTCTCCGGGGTGTGGGACCGGGAGTCGGTGTGAAGGAGACCCCCTCCTTCCTCACCAGCTGAGTACGTGGCTGCCCGATGGGGATGCTAACGCAGAGGTGAGGCGCAGGGTCCGGTCAGGACCGAGCGCTGCCTCAGGGGAGGGCTTACAGTGTCACCCGCACCCACTGTACACGCACAGACCACACGGGTGCAGGCACAGCCCGCCCTGCCCTCAGGGCCCACACGACCAGTGCACCACAGAGAGAAGCCGGCCCGCCACAGCCAGTGCCACCGGCCGGGGGAGGCTGGGGCAGGAACCAAAGGGAAGGGCACGAATGTGTGGCGAACTGGGAACCCCTGCTCGTGCTCGGCTGGGGGGCTGAGATCGTGGGCCGCTGCAGGCAACCCCCCGGCAGTGGCGTGTGCGGCCTGAGTGTGGGTTTCCAAGTGTCAGGTTGTGTGGCCACGGTAACTGTGCCCCTTGCCCCGCCGTGGACCCGGAGGGTCGCTGTGAGCCTGCCCCCCGCCATTGGGCGGTCAGTGCCAGGGCAGGCAAAGGCGGGGGAGCCGCCCCGTGGCACCGTCCTTACCACGGGGGCCGTGAGCTTGCGCCGCAGCAGGATGTGGCCGGTGAACGTGGACACGATGGCGATGGTGGAGACGATGGGGGCCAGCGCCGAGTTCCCGCTCTGGACGAAGCCCGCCTTCTCCAGGAGCTTCCTCTCCTTCCTCCTGATGTCTGCAGGGGGAGCACAGGCCGAGGGTAGTGGCACGTCCAGCCCCTGCCGTCCTCCGGGCACAGGGGTGAGGGGTCCCCGCCGCGAGGTGCAGACGGAGGGAGCACCGAGTCCGGGCACAGGGCCGGCCTGGGAACTCGGTGCGGCCTTGGCCGGGGGCGGTCCCGGGGGGGCTCCCAAGGTCACTCCCCGCCCTGCGTCTCCGTTCCCACGGGGGCCAGGCAGGCGCCGGAGTGACGGGTGCTGCACACAGGAGCCCGGAGGGAGCGTGCGGAGGGAGGGCACCGGATGGCCTGTGCGTTTCAGTGAGAGGGGCGGCCAGGGTCACAGGGCGTCAGCTGCTCCGAAGTCCAAGATGTGGACTGGGGTGAGCAGCAGACCGAGTCCACACACTCTGGAGTACGGCCAGCAAGCTTACCTTTTAGCTATTTTTTTTCAGCTTAGCTCACCCTTCATCTTTTTTTTAAAGACTTTTTAAATTTGAATTTGAGAGAGAGAAGAAGGGAGAGGGAGAGAGAGAAACATCGATGTGAGAGTGAAACGCCTGCCGGCCTCCTCCTGCACGCCCCCTGCTGGGAATCAAGCCCGCAGCCTGGGCATGTGCCCTGCGGAATCGAACCAACCACCTTTCGGTGCAGGGCATGACACTCGGCCATGGAGCCACGCCAGCCGGGCTCTCCTCCATCTGAAAGGCTGATCGTGTGTGTGGTCTCGTGGCCTTCTGCACAGGAGCAGCTGGGAAATATGTGTGGACTTGACCTGACCTGACCTGTGTGGGGTTGAATCAAGGCGCATGGAACCACATTTATTCAAATCAAAGCAGTGTCTTGAAGTGAGTTCGGGGGTGAGGAAGCTTTTCTGGGTCCTCAGTGTGGGTCCCCGGGAGCGGGTCCGCAGCTGCAGGCCCAATTACACGCTGGCCGGGAGTGTAATTGTAGACCCGGGGAGTCCGCTGTAACGTGGCTCAGGTCATTAACCGGCCAAGCACCTGAGGCTCCATCAGCAATTATGTAAATGTTCCCGCAGTTAATTTGCATTTATATTTGATCGGAATGGGTTAGTGCGTCTTTAGGAGAGAAGCGGCCTGTGTCGCCTCTTACCTGCGTGAGGCATGTCAGCCCGAGGGCCACCCAGGGACAGCGAGGCTCTGCAGGCACCGAGGGATTTATGTGCGGGGGGGGGGGGGGGGGTGAGTGTGTGCATGAGTGCATATGAGCATATGTGGGTGCAAGTGTGTGTGTGCAAGAGTGTGTGCGAGTGTATGTGAGTGTGTGCATATGAGTGTGTGTATGAGTCAGTGTGGGTGTGCATGTGTGTGTGTGAGTGCTTATGAGTGTGTGTGAGTGTGCATGTCAGTGTGTGTGAGTGTGTGTACAAGCGTGTGTATGTGAGAGAGATGGTGTATGAGTGTGTACATGAGTGCATGAGTGTGTGCGAGTAAGGTGTGTGTGTGTGTGTGTGTGTGCATATGTGTGTGTGTATGAGTCTGTGGGTGTGTGTGTGCATGTGGGTGCTTAGTGTGTGTGAGGGTGTGTGTGTGTGTGTGTATGAGTGTGTGTGTGAGTATGGTGGGTGTGCATGTGTGTGTGTGTGCGTGTGTGTGTGTGTGTTTTTTGTGTGTGTGTAGAAATCTAAGTCAAGCAAATAGCTTGAGGCCGCTCTTCTGCTCACCATGGTTGGTGGGTTCTTTCTGTGGAAGGGAACTGAGTGGCCAGCGCCAGCACCCACACGCCGGGCAAAGGCTAACCATACGGTGCTCGCCTGCCGCGCCCGGCTCACCAGCCAGATGCCGTTTCTATGATGAAAGCTCCTGAGCCCTTTGAAGCGCCTGCAGGGCCGCTCAGGGGGCCCCGTCTGGAACGCCCGGCGCTGGGAACCTTGGGAAGACCCCGTGCCCCGGGGCAAGTCCCCCCCCCACCCGCGAGGCGCCCGCCTACCTCGGATGGTCTGGGTGAAGGGTTTCTCCCAGGCGTACATCTTAATCAGCTTGATGCAGGTCACAAACTCGTTCATGATCTGCACCCGCTTGTCCGTCATGGAGATTGCTGACCTTCGGAAAGCTGAGTTGAGCTTGGCCATGAACACCTGAGGGCGAGGTACCGACCTTGTGTTCCGGGTGCCCTGTGGGCACAGCTGGCCTGAACACCCCCCCAACTCCTGAGGCTGGAGTTGGAGGGCGCGGACAGGGCCTAAGGGAAGCTGGCCCGGCGTTCTCACTCGGCCAGCGTGGTCTGGGGGCACCAGGGCCAGGGCCAGGGCCGGCCATGGAAATACGCGGGCCACCAGGACGCAAAGGTGGTGTTGGCGACTTTGACAAACTGGGGAAGCGTGCCCTGCCCCCTCCCCAGGGCTTTCAAATTCAAGTTTGAAAAACCACCAGACTGTGCCCGCCGGCCGTGGCTCCATGAACCAGGAGGTCAGGGTTCGGTTCCCGGCCAGGGCACAGGCCCGGGTTAAGGGCTAGATCCCCAGTGTGGGGCGTGCAGGAGGCAGCCGATCGATGGTCCTCTCTCTCTCTCTCTTTCTATTTCTCTCTCCCTCTCCTTTCCTCTCTGAAATTAATAGAAATATATATTTTTACAAAAACCTGACGCGGTGCCCAGAAAAGCTCGCACATGTGTGGGCGCCCCTCGGGGCCAGGCAGACAGGGTCACCTGGATGGGGACGAAGATGATGTAGACGGATATGCCGATGAGAGCCGTGGGCCCCAGGGTGAAACAGGAGAACACGGCACAGACCACCATGAGGATGGGGATGGTGGCCGGCAAGGGGCAGAACAAGGCGGCTTCGAACAGGGAGCAGCTGTCGCTGGACAGCACGTTGAGCACCTGAAAGAGAGCCCGGGGTCCGGGGGGGCGGGGGGCGGCGTCACCGTCACCGCGGCTGAGGGTCTGAGCGGAGGAGAGAGATGCCCCTCGGAGGGGCGGGGGCATCGGGCACCAGCACTGTGAGCTCCGTGGGGAAGGGGCCTGTCTGTGTGCACCGAGGCGGCCGAGGCGGAAGGCCAGCGAGAGCAGCAGCAGCACCCGGCTCTGCTGTGCCGAGGGCGGCGGCCAGCCAGCCAGCCAAAGACCACAACGCTCAGTGGACACCGGTGCTCACACCGCCGGGGCTGCCCGGGACGAGGGGCCTTTCCGGTGTACGTGGTGAGGACTGCGTTGTAAGGATTCAGGGCGTAAGAAAATGTCCGCTCGGGCCCTGGCTGGGCGGCTCCGTGGGTTAGAGCGTTGTCCCACCAAGGATGGTCCGGGCACATGCCAGAACCAACCGATGGCTGCGTCCATAGGTGATAAGTGGAACAGCAAATCAGTCTCAATCAATCTCTCCCTCCCTCCCTCCTTCCTCTCTCTCTAAAAATCAATCAATGAATTTTTTAAAAGAAAGACAATGTCCACTCTGAAGGCCCGCGGGCACAGCTTCATTATGGCTTCGGCGCCCCAAACACTGCACCAGGGGAACCGCCGGGTATATGGGCCGATCAGTTTGATCCGTGACCGTAGCCGGCTCTGTATCACCTCTGTGTCCTCACTGTCAGTCAGAGCGAAGGGACGAGGGGACCCCTGCGTCCAGCTGGACAGAGACGACCCCAAGTCCTCCAGCGTGGAGGGGCCCGCTGGCGCCTCCTTCCCCAATGCCTCAGCGCTCTGTCTCCGCTCACCCAGCGGGGAGCCCCCATGATGCCCCCACTGGCTCCAGGAGGCAGACTTTTTCATTAATTTCAGTGTGGGGGGGGGGAGGGCTGGTGGGCAGGACCGGACACACAGGGAGGCGGCTGCTCCATCCAGAGGCACGTCTGACCCACAGCGCGCTCAGGATGCGGCCCCGGCCCGCCCCGCCCCGGCCGCTCACCTCGCCCACGGAGATGCGCGTCAGCGTCTTGAAGGACACCAGGTTCTCGAACACCAGGGTGGACACGGCCACTTTCAGCCGGATCGCCGTGCGGTAGTTGATGGCCCAGGCCAGGGCCCAAAAGAGGACTTTGGTGAACTCGGTGGCAAAGAGGGCCGCGCACAGGCCGACGCCCACCCAGACGCTGCGGGTGGCGCTCTCCGTCTGCCGGAGGATCTGGTGGATGAGGACCATCTGCAGAACGGCAAGGGGGAGCGGGGAGAGGAGAGGGCCGCCGGGTGAGGACGGGCGGGCGGCCCCCCTGAGGTCCCCACCGGCTCCAGGAGGCGAACTTTTTAATTAATTTCGGCAGCTGCCGCTGTGCGTGGCGAGGACTCGCCTGATGGAAATTCGCCCCCCAGGAGCTCAGCGACCAGGGCAATGTCGCAGAGGAAGGAGCCGGTCGGGCCGGGGGACCAGGCAGAGGGCACCACTCACCGGCCCGATGGCCGCCATGACGATGCACAGGATGTTGACCACCGTGTCCATCAGGACCCGCGTCCGCTGGAACTGCCAGACCACTCGGCCCAGGGAGGCCCTCTCGGGGCCCGCCCTCGCCACCTCCTTGTCCCAGAGCACGCGGAGCCTGCGCGGGAAGAGGAGGAGGAGGAGGAAAGGGCCCTCGGTGTCCGCTGGCTGCCCGGAGCCTCTCCGGTGGGCCAATCCCTAAAGGGTGCGTGGCAGGCCCTGGCCGGGTGGATCAGTGGGTAGAGCACCAGTCTGCGGACTGGAGGATCCCAGGTTCAATTGCGGCCAAGGGCACATACCTCAGTTGCAGGCTCCATCCCAGGCTCATGTGGGAGGCAACCAATCAATGTGTCTCTCGCACATCGATGTTTCTCTCTCTCTCTCTCTCTCTCTCTCTCTCTTTCTCACCCCTCCCTTCCATCTAAAAATCATTGGAAAAATATCCTCGGGTGAGGATTAAAAAATAATAATAAATAAATAGAAGAAAGCGTGCATCGCAGGACCCTCCCCTGGCAGAGGTGGCTCTGGACCAGCCGCACTGACGCTCCGGCTCCCCTGACAGGGCGGCTGGGATGTGGGCGGGGCCGGAGAGAGGCCTGGGCGCCACACGCTGCCGCCTGGCATGGGGTGCCCTCCGCGCCCCTGCTCCCTGCCCCCACTGCCCACGTCTGCGCACAGTCCCAGCCCTGATGAAATCCAGGGCACAGCCTTCTCCGGGGTGGGGAGGAGTTTGTCCGTGTCAAACACGAGAAAGGAGGACAGTGACGGGTGGTGAGGGAGGGGCCGGCTGGCACGGTGCCCGAGGGCGGCGCTCACGGGAAGGGGTTCAGATCTCACTCCGGGGCCAAGGACGCCGCTGAGGGCTTTGCAGCCGCCACCTGACATGAAGACGCTTCGTATCTAAAACCTGGTTCTGGCAGCCGGCGCGGGAGTAGGTGGCGGGGAAGCAAAGGCAGGCGCGGCGAGACCCGTAAGAAAGGGGGTGTCCAGGTGAGCGTAGCTGACACTGGGCGGAGGGACATAGGTTTGAGGGAAGACGGACGGAGAGAGGACCACAGTCCCTACTGATGAACTGATGTATGTGTGGAGCGGGTGGGGCCGGGGGGTGGGCGTGGGGGTGCGCGGTGGTGAGCGGGGCCCAAGGAGCCCCGTTTTCTGTGTTGGCCAACGATGTGAACGGAGTTTGGGGAGATTTATCAATGGGGTCGAGGATCAAGAATGTTGCTTTGTTCCAACCGGCGAGGCTCAGTGGTTGAGCGTCGTCCTATGACCCAGGAGGTCTCAGTTCGAGTCCCAGTCAGGGCACAGCCCAGGTTGCGGGCTCGATCCCCAGTGTGGGGCGTGCAGGAGGCAGCCGGTCCATGATTCTCTCTCATCATTGATGTTTCTCTCTCTCTCCCCTCTCCCTTTCTCTCTCTGAGATCAATAAAAACATATTTTTTAAAAACAGGATGCAGCTTTAGAAGGTGATTTAGACAGAAGGTCCCGTGCAGCGGCCCGATGGGGTCTCCCCAGCACAGAGCACAGCGGGATGCTGGCCGCTCTTGTCCCGAACCAGGGCCCCTGCAGCCCCACGGACACCCAGCCACGTGGCCGGAGCCTCGGGCCGCAGCTCCCAGGCCGTCCTGTCTCCCCACCGGCTCTCCCCAGTCCTCCCCTCCCGAGACACTGGACCAAGTCAGGCAGCGCGGCCCACGTCTCAGCCACCGAGAAGGGCCACCAGGACCCGTGGGTGCCGGTTTCCACGCCTGGGAAATGGGAACTCCCGAGGGGGCTCCCGGTCCCCTTCCCGGGCGCGCTCCCCTCCTGAGGTGACCCAGGGGAGTCTCGGTACCGTTGGGCGTTGGTGTCGGAGGAGTCATACGGCGACAGTGGGGGCAGAGTGTCCACCGTCAGCGTGTGCCTGTAGCCTTTCACCATCAGTGGCGTGAACCAGGAAAACGTGGCGAAGGAGAGCAGCCCCGCGTCGTCCATGGGGTTGGGCGCCAGCCTAGGACAACAGAGATGCCATGTTCTCGGACGCCGGGCCGGGGCCCTCAGCCCCTGGCGTACATTCCTAACAAGGGCGGTGCTCAGAGCCGGTGGGCGCGCCCAGCAGTCCTCTGAGCAGCAGTGCGATCGGACCAGCTCGCGGGAGCTGATTGTGAGCCTTCCAGGAGTCATGCAGGTCGGCTGTTAAGTAGACGGTATTAGAAACCACGTGACATCCACTTAGATCAGTCACCTTACAGACAAAGGCAGTGAGTACCGGGAAGGCATCACCTCCTAATCATTGTATTGGATGTTATCAGCGTCTCCGCTCTTTGGATTATGTGAGTCCCGTGTGTCACAGGGAGCTGTGAGCACCACCTGAACAGCAGCTGTGTCTCCCTCTCACCCAAGGACGGGGGGGTGGGGTCAAGGAGTGAGGGCTCCACCAATGAGTAACGGTGGATGCCTTGATGGGTGGATGGGAGGGTGGGTGGGCGGACGGATGATGGATGGGTGGATGACGGATGGGTGGGCAGATAGATGGGTGAGTGGATAAATGGAGGATGGATGAATGATGGATGGGTGGACAGGTAGATGGGTGAGTGGACAGTTGGAGGATGGATGGATAGATGGATGGGTGGATGGATGAATCACGGATGGATGGATGGATGGGATGGATGAGTGGACAGTTGGAGGATGGATGGATAATGGATGTGTGGACAGATAGATGGATAAGTGGACAAATGGAGGATGGATAGATGGGTGATGGGTGGGTAGATGGATGGATGATGGATGAGTGGACAGATAGATGAATGAGCAGACAATTGGAGGATAGATGGATGATGGATGGGTGGATGGATGGATGGATGGGTGGGTGGATGGATGGGTGGGTGGATGGATGGGAGGATGGATGGGTGGGTGGATGGATGGGAGGATGGATGGGTGGGTGGATGGATGGGTGGATGGATGGATGGATGGGTGGGTGGATGGATGGTGGATGGGAGGATGGATGGGGAGACAAAAGGACAAGCATACAGAGCCCAGCATGGGGAGCAGGGGCAGTGCCCACTCTCCTGATGGACCAGAAACGACTCTTGGCAGCCTGACCTGCCCTCCCCGTCCTCCTTGCTTACCTCGCGTACGGCCTCATGGGGATCATGGTCTTCAGGCTGTGGTCGTATCTCTCTGCAAAGGACCGCCGCCGCCGGCTCCGCTTGTCCAGGTCGGAGATGAGGTAGGGGCCTTCGCCCACCATCCTGCTGGCGGTCCGGAGCCCTGGGCTCGCGGCCGAGGGCCGCCGTCACTGCAGAGAGACGAGAGGCCCCCTGGGACCAGGACACTCTGGGACAGCATCAGGCAGCCCCAGGCCCCCAGCCAGCTCCCTGGCCCGACCCTCCGACATGGGCTCGCCCACCAGCCTTCCACATTGACGGGGGTGGGTGTGGCCAAAAAGACACAAAGAGGTTGAAACTAACAGGATGAGAGAAGGAACGCCACAGTAACGATCAGGATGAGGCCCCGAGAGCCTTCCCGTAGCACCTTCACTCGCTCTTCACAGCCCCTCCCCCAAAGCGCTGTGCCCCGGCTTCCCTGTATTCTCTGCGGGAAGGTGGGGGGCTGTCAGTGCCTGCAGGGGTGCTCAGACCCAGAAAACTAAGGAAAGTGGCCTCTCGCCCTTGGCGGGTCCTCGGCTCCCTGAACAGACGCAGTCCAGCTCTGGCCAGAGGGGCAGGCGAGGGGACCTGGACTGGGCCTGGGCTGGCACCCACAGCCTCTCTCCCGCTCCCCGCCCGCCCTGTCCCTCCACGGCGTGGAGCGTGGACAGCCCAGCCGTGGCCGTGCCCTGACCTGCCCGTGGCTTCCCACTGCCTCTGGGCCCTTCCCTGGCCGCAGTGCCCCGAGGGCTGCGCAGAAGGTGAGCCGAGGGAAGCAGGCGAGCAGGCTGAGAAGGAGGAGCTCATGGCAAGTCCCGAAACCCAACTGGATCCTTTAGGGGAGAGGGAACCCCAGGACCCGAGGATCCGAGAATCCAGGAAGGCACCGCAGGGCGCACTCGGCGGCCCACGGGAGGATGCCCCCGGCCAACCAGACCAGGCTCCAGGAGCTCGGCCGCGGACGAGACGGCCCTCCCGCAGGGCTCCCACCAGCGGCGGGACCTCCGTCCATTCTTAGGGAACAGCAGACAAGCCCAGAGGAGCGTCCTACAGAACACCGCCCCGCGCGCCCCAGACGTGTTCGTTCCACGGAAGACACGGGGAGGAGGGGGCGCATCCCACAGGAAAGGCCGCTAAAGAGACGTGACAGCTGAAGCAGCACACAGTCTGCGTTCAGTGCTGCCCCAGGAGAAACAGGAAGGATGTCATTGCAGCCCCAGCCAGTGTGGCTCAGCGGCGAGAGCAGCAGCCTGCAGACTGAAGGGCCCCGGGTTCGATTCCCGGTCAGGGCACAGGCCCGGGTTGCGGGCTCAATCCCCAGTGGGGGGCGTGCAGGAGGCAGCCGGTCCATGATTCTCTGTCATCATTAATGTTTCTGTCTCTCTCACTTCCCCTTCCTCTCTGAAATCAATAAAAATATATGTAAAGGATGTCATTGCAACAGCGGGGAAGTCTGCATATGGCGGCCGGTTAGGTAACCCATCCCATCCGAGTAAACTCTTCATCTTCGCGGCCGTGCGGTTTGACGCTGACGCCGTAACCATCCTGTGTAAGGGAGCAGCCCGTTCTCGGGAGCCACACCGAGGCCTGCGCTCCGCTCTCACCCGTCCGGAGGGCCACGCTGTGCCCAGGGAGCGCGACGGGCCGCAGGGTCACTGCGGGTCGGAGTGGGCGCTGGTGAGGACCTTGGCGCTACTCTTGCTGCTTTCCTGTGACTTTGGCCTCATCTCACAGCAAGAGGCTGACGCTGTTTCAGAGAAGTGGCCCTGCAGGGCGGGTCGCTTTCCTCTGGGGATCCGCACGCCGTTTCCTCCGCTCGGTGCCAGCGGCTGCCGCTGTCTCGCCCCGTGCTGGGCCCAGCCCCCGGAGGCGCCCCTGTCCAGCTAGCCGTCCCCGGACCCTCCATCCTGGTCCTCCCAGGCTGGGCTCCCCGTCCTGAAGGCCGCTCACCTGTGACTTCTGGTTCCCTCACTGTTTTGTGTGAATCCTCACCCCAGGACATTTCCCCCATTGCTTTTCAGAGAGAGCAGGAGGGAGGGAGGGAGGGAGGGAGGGATGGAGGGGAGAGAGGAGAGAGAAACATCGACGTGAGAGAGACACACGTCGATTGGTTGCCTTCTGCATGTGCTCAGACTGGGACCAGGGATCGAACCTGCAACCCAGGTACATGCCCTTGACCGAGAATCGAACCCACAGCCGTTTGGTATGCAGGCTGAGGCTCTAACTGCTGAGCAACACTGGCCAGGCTGGCTCCCTGGCTCTTCTCCTGGCAAAGCGCCCTGGCAGCAGTGGGCTGGCAGCTGCCTGGAGAGCCCGGATCCCAGGTGCCAGCAAGGGGACAGCGTCCCTGGCCAGGTCCTGGAGTCGAGGTCGGACTCGCCCTCCGACACTCCCGGGTGGCTGGACCCCGTGGTGGCTGGCGGTGCGGCAGCTGGGACGCACGCAGCTAGATTCGGCAGTCCCGGGGAAATGCGACCTTATGCCGGGAAAGCTGCTTGCGCCAACCTCTGTGCCATCTGTGTGCCAACCTCTGCCAGGAGCGAGGCGCTGCCTGGAGTGACGAGTCTGCTTCCTGCGGTCGTGGGGCGGGCGGGGGCTCCTGATGGAGCTGGGGGAGCCCCTGAGGCCCCGACCGTGCCCCCAGGACCCTTCCTGGCCGGCCTCCTCCGCTGGGAGCACCTGGGCGGGGGGCGGGGGGGAGTGGTGGGGACAGGCCCCGGCGTCCTCTGCTCACCGGTGGGGTCCTCACCTGACAACAGGCCGGACACGCAGACACAGCAAGGTCTCCGCTTGGAGCAGAGTACAAACCGGCACATCTCGGACCCCATGCAACTCCCAGTCCGTGTTCTTTGGGCTGCACATATTTTTAAATTGTCTTAAATTTGAATTAGGAGATGCCACAGTAACAGAAAAAACAGACCCGTGGCCTGTGTCAGACACCAGGAGCACCGTCTGCCCCTGCGGCTGCAGGCGGCCCGTGCTGGGCAGCGTCCACCCCTCTGGCAGGGCACGCAGGCCCCGGTTTGCCGCAGGCCCCACCCTTCCCTATTGTCCCCGACGCTGGGGTCTGGGTGGCATGGCCCATCTGCCAGGGGACATTTGTCATCACGTTTGCCATGCTGTCCTCCTGAGAGCAGGTTCGTTCTTCTCTTTCCTTGATTCGCTCCAAAGAGGGAGGGCCGCTGGCACCCAGAGGGCGTTGCAGGACGAGAGGCTCCCGCGGCTCGGAGCTGTGCTATTTTTGCCTCTAACCCAGAAAACGGGCGCGAGCGCTGCCGTGTTTGAGGACTGGACTCTGAGTTTCCCGCCGCCCATCGTGGACACCTTTCCAACCAAAAGCGAGTGCACTTTCCACCACAAACCTTCCTGTCCCTTTAACTAGTCTGTTCTCAATTCAGAGCCTCCCAGATTGCCAGGATCTGATGGTCTCACGCCTTCCCCCCCTCACAGCCCCTCCCCCTGCATGGAGCCACCCCTCCCCCCCCTCAGGGGGGAAGCTGTCCGCAGTCCCCATCCTCACCGCCCCGCCTCCCCTCCAGCTGTCCCCACACCCACGTTGGCATCAGACCCCTGGGGAAGGGCCCTGATGTTGGAGAGGGAGGAGGGGGAAGGAGCCAGGGGAGGCTGCAGGGGGGGACAAAGCCTGGGCTGCAGTGGGGAGGGGCCTCTGCTGAAGTGCCCTCAGCCCCAGGGGCCCCCACGGTGATCAGTGATGGGTCCCCATGAGGGCACCCCTCCAGCTGGAGAGGTCAGGGCGAGACTGGAGGAGGGGAACTGCTTTAGACCTGACCCTGCGAGCCACACAGACGTGGGGCCGCAATTCAGGATTTTTAACAATAAATCGCGTGATTAAATCGGGAACAGGACAGTGTGTGAGAGTGTGTGACTGAGAGGTGTGTGTGAGTGTGAATGTGATTGTGAGTGAATGTGTGTGAGGTGTGAGTACATATATGTGTGTGTGAGTGTGACTGAGGTGTGAGTGTGTGACTATGAAGTGTGTGCTGTGTGAGTGTATGTCTGTGTGTGAGTGAATGTGTGTGTGTGTGTGTGAGTGTGTGAGTATATGTGAGGTGTGACTGTGAGTGTGAGAGACTGTGGGGTGTGAGTGTGAGTGTGTGAGTGTGCGGTCCCAGTGGGAAGCCCGCTGGCACTGCTGCCTTTCCGTGGACGAGGCCGAGGCTGCGAGGGGAGGAACCAGGCCGTGGGCTGGAGGTGTCCCACGTCCCCCCTGGGCCAGGGCCCGGCACCGGAGGCGTTACCTGGGCAGGAAGGCTGGTCCCGCAGGCGGGCGGAGGGCGGAGGGCAGAGCTCGGGCTCCCGGGGGGCCCGGCCCTCTCTCTCTCCACCGCTCACACTCGCTGGCCTCCGCTGCCTGGAGTCCCCTCCAACTGCCACTCAACTGCCGCCCCCCAACCCCGGCGGACGGAACTCTGGGGCCCAGCATTCCTTCTGCCGCGTTAAAGGGCACCGTCCCCCGAGGGCCACCGGCCTGTCCCAGCCCATGGGGGAGGAGAGGCCCTCCAGCCCCATCCTGCGCGTGAGGAGACGCCTGCCCCCTGTGCCTCCCCCCTGCGCCTACCCCCTGTGCCTCCCCCCTGCGCCTGCCCCCTGCGCCTGCCCCCTGTGCCTGCCCCCTGCACCTACTCCCTGCGCCCAGAGCAGAGGCCACCAGGTCAGGTGCGGAGAGGCCACTCCTCAGCACAGACTCCTCCCTCCCTCCCCTCGCTCACTGAGCCCCAAGCAAATGCCATTTGAACTGTTTTTTCTTGTTAAACGGAAGTCGGGGGCTGGGACTAACGCTAACTCTTGACCATGAGCCGGTCCTGTCGGCCTCATGTCGCCCCCTCGCCCAGGGCAGGGGCCTCTGCGGTCTCCGGACCCCCACGTGCCTGCCCGGCCGCCCAGCACCTGCCCCGCTCAGAGCCGGAAAAGAGCGAAACCTCTGGATCCAGATAGAACCGCCGTGATCTAGTTTCAAGCGCCACTTAGACCCTCGGAGGCCTCTCCCCCCCCCCCCCGCCCCCCTGCTCACGGGCTGACAGCTCTGCAGGAGCGTGTTGAGCCGCCCAGATCCTCTCCTGCTCGCACCCTGGCCGAGGCCTCCCTGCTGGCGTTTCTGGGGATGCAGTTCCCAGGGGAGGAGGCCCGCGCCGCCTGGAAGGACGCTTCTCTCCCGGCCCAGAGGCGGCGGGAGGGGGAGCCGGCCGTGTCCGCGTGGAGCACAGGCCCGTGAGGAGGTCCGGAGGCCTCTCGTTCTCGTGTTCTCAGAACAGCGTTTCTGACCGTAAATGAAACTCAAGGGCGGCAGAGCTCACGGTCGCCCTGAAACTGGGTCCTCAAAACAGGCATCGGAAGCAGGCGTGGGCCCCGGCCGCTGGAGTCCGCGGCTGAGCTGGGGCCCTCGGACCCAAGGGTCGGGGTTTGGTGCCGGTCAAGGGCACGTACCCGGGTTGCAGGCTGGATCCCCGGTCCTGGTCGGGGTGCGTGCAGGAGGCAGCCAGTCGATGTGTCTCCCTCTCGTGGATGTTTCTCTCTCTGTGTCTCTCCCCGTGGGAATGGGGTCCCTTTCCTGCCCTGGGCCTGGGGGGTGAGCGCGGTCCCTGGTGGATTTCCGCGGAGCTCCTTCCCGCAGTGTGTGGGGGGACACTGCCACCTGCTGGCCACTGCGAGGAGCCGGTGTTTGCAGAGCGCGTTCTCCCCTGGGCAGCTCTGGGAGCGGACAGGGCAGGGGAGCAGGGGCACCTCAACCTGCAGACCCTGCAGGGGTGAGATGAGCGGGGAGGGCCAGGCACTCCTCGGGGCCCAAGAAGGAAAGGCAGCACCGAGGGGAAGGGCTCAGCCGGCACAGGGACGGGCCCTGGGGGGGAAGCAGGTGCTGTCCCAGCAGCCGGACAGGAACAGGCGTGAGGCAGCCTGTGAGGAGCCAGGCTGGGCTTTCCCCTCGGTGGGTCCTGCCCGCGGACGTGCTCCGCCTGGAACAGTCTTTCCTTTCCCGAGCCGTTTCATCCGAGCACAGGTCTGTTCCTCTCTCAGGTCTCAGCACCCGCAGCCTCCCCTCCGCCAGGAAGCCCGCCGGGCCTGCCCTCGCCCCCCGCCCCCTCCTCGCCCCCTGCCCTGGTTCTGTCCGCTCGTTTGCTGTTGACTCACGCTCACCAGGCAGATCCCATGAGGGCAGGGACGTCTTGCACCCCAGCACCCCCTCAGTGCAAGAAGCAGAGCAGGAAATCTTTGTGTGGGGAACTGCTTTTCTCGCGGCAGAACCAGACACTGTCGGCTGAAAACAAAGCAAATAAAACTCTTTGAAACCTGTGTCCCCACAACGAAGAGGTCTCCCCGGAGGTAAATTGAAAATAATTACCTTTATTGATGCATCTGTAACCACTGTGCGGGTCTTCTTTACAGTCGTCATAGGTTATGAATGAACTCTTTACTCCACCCACCCATGCTCTCGCCAGGAAACAAGCAGGCGGCAGGCAGACAGCTCCCGTGTGGGGCCTGCCCCGCCTCCTGTCCACGCCTGCTTCGTGTGGGAGGAGCGTTTATGTCGGAGAAGCGACCTCTTCCGTCCTCAGTGTCTGCGACTCGGGCCCCGGTGTGGGCGCGTGACAGGCCTGCCAGCAGCCGAGCGCGTGGTGGGCTCAGGGCTGAGCACGGGACCCGCGTCAGCCCAGAGCTGTGGCCTGGAGCCTCTGCGGGGATCGCCGGGGTTCCCATCGGGAGCCGGGCGGGTGGGCCGCGAGCCCAGGGCTGCTGGCAGCCACTCCGCGCCGCGAGGAGGGCGGGAGGCAGCCGTCCCGCCCGGCACCCCCCCCCCCCACCGAGCTTCCCTCCCGGAGCCACCGAGCCCCTTTGCCGGGAGTCAGTGTGAGGCCCTCCCCGCAGCTGACGCAGAG
Source organism: Myotis daubentonii (assembly GCF_963259705.1). Taxonomy (NCBI): domain Eukaryota; kingdom Metazoa; phylum Chordata; class Mammalia; order Chiroptera; family Vespertilionidae; genus Myotis; species Myotis daubentonii. Next base: position 57,494,334 of record NC_081854.1, on the reverse strand, counting down.
AGCAGAACGGGGCGACTTTTTTTACTTTTATTCTTTTTTACAAAATCAGTACATCATTGGCAACACTTCGCACACAGGCCGGGAATCACAGCCTGGTGAGAGCGCGCCACACGCCCGTGAGAGACACGCGGACCCTCGCCCTCGCGGTCTCGGAGGACGCTGGGGTCTCAGGTTTGGGGGCCACAGAGCGGCCGTCCAGGCTTCGCTCCCGTCTCCTATTCCTCCACCCCCTGCACCCCTCTGCCACGTCCGCCCGGCTCCGGCTCTCTGCCTTCTCTGCCCCCGCAGGCTGCGGGCTGTCCGCTGGGGACCCGTCGCCCTCAGCCCTGTGAAGTGGCCGTCCTCAGCAGGGCTGCGAACATGGACCCCGGCTTCCGCTGCAGGACCTCCGGCCTGTCGAACTCCACAACCTGGAGAGGAGGGAGGGAGGGACAGGGCACCGCTGAGCCCCGGCCCGAAGGGCCCGCAGGCTCCCGGGCGCTGGCCGAGGGGCGCCCCCCCTCCCCCCTGCGGCCCGGAACGCCCGTCACCTTCCCGTTGTCCATGACCAGGATGCGGTCGCAGCCGAGCACGGTGGTGATGCGGTGGGCGATGATGAGCACCGTGCAGTCCCGGAAGGCCTCGCGGATCGTGCGCTGGATCAGCGTGTCGGTCTCCGAGTCGATGGAGGCGGTGGCTTCATCAATGAGGATGATCTGGTGGGGACAGAACCCGGGGCAGCAGGGCTAGGCTGGGGTGGCTCAGTGGGTAGAGCGTCAGCCTGCAGACCGAAGGGTCCCAGGTTTGATTCCCGGTCAGGGCACAGGCCTGGGTGCGGGCTCCATTCCCAGTGTGGGGCGTGCAGGAGGCGGCCGGTCCATGATTCTCTCTCATCATTGATGCTTCTCTCTCTCTCCCTTCCCTTCCTCTCTGAAACCAATCAAATAGATTATAAAATAAATAAAAATTAAAAAGAACAGGTGGGGCGGCCTCGTGGGCCCGAGACCGGGTCCGATCCTGGGCCGGCCACCAGCTCGCCGAGACACGGAGAGCTTTGGGCTGAGTCCGGGCCCCGCTGGCTCCCAGACCTGGTGACCCCCGCAGCCCCGCCCGCCGAGAGGGACATGCTTAGTGGCAGCGGCGCGCGGGCAGGTCTTGCTCTAGGAACCGCCTTCCTCTTTGCGGGACGGACGCAGAGCAGTGTCCCCCCCCCAGGCGGGCGCCCCCCGGCCATTTATTGTTCTTGCCACGGCACCGCTGTGTGTGCACAGCACGGGAGGCGCAACCAGCCCAGGGGGAGGGGTTTCCTGGGTGTTGCTGGTTACGGTCAGGCTCCGTAGAAAGAGGGCGTCGCGAGTAAACCAGCGGCCACGGGTGTGACAAAAGCCACGGGTGTGACAAAAGCCACGCGTGCACGTATGAGTGTGCAGGGTGTGCCCGTGTGTATGTGTCCCTGCACATGTGTGTGCACGTGTGTGCGTGCTTCTGTGTTTGCCTCTGGCTTGCTTGTGAGAGAAAGCACGCTCCCAAGAGCCCACGCAGCCGCGGTGAGGTGACGGTGACATTGTCTGGGAACAGTGACGGCGTTTCAGACCCAGGGAACTCCCCGGACGGCTGACGTGAGTCCCCCCTAAGCAGGCGGGGATGCGCCCCGTGTTTTAAGGGGGTCGTGTGGTGGCAGCTGCGAGGCTCTGGCCTCGGGCTTTCTGGTTCTGGGGCAGACGTACTTCGGCATGGGGGCTGAGGGCCCCGGGCTGAGCCCCGCCACGCCTCCCCCCTGCCACCCCCGCCGCGCACACGCATGCATGCACACACACATGCGCACACATGCGCGCACATGCACATGTGGGCCATGGCGCTGGGCGCCGCACCTTGGAGTTGCGCAGGAGGGTGCGGGCGCACACACACGCACACATGCGCACACACACACATGCACGCACGCGCGCAATCGCGCACATGCACACGCGGGCCATGGCGCTGGCGCCGCACCTTGGAGTTGCTCAGGAGGGCGCGGGCGCACGCACACACGCGCACACATGCACACGCGGGCCATGGCGCTGGCGCCCCACCTTGGAGTTGCGCAGGAGGGCGCGGGCGATGCAGAGCAGCTGCCTCTGCCCCACCGAGAAGTTCTCGCCGTTCTCCTCCACCTCCGCCTGCAGCCTTTGCGGAAACTTCAGGATCTGTGAGTCGGGCGGACAAGGGAGGTCACGCGGGCCTGCGGGCGCGGCGGGCGGATCGGCGACCCCTCCGGCGGCCTCTGTGCCTGGCGCCCCTCCTCGTCTCTGCGCGGCTCTCCTCCCCACCCACACCCGCAGGATCCCACAGCGCCTGTGCCCTGTCCTAGAGGCCTGGCCCTGCCCCTGGAGCCGCTGCCCGGTCGCAGGCCTTTGTGTTTCCCCCTCCCCCACCTCTGCTGTGTCCTCAGCCCACACTGAGCCTTGCCCCCTCGTGTCCCGGTGTCGTCCCATCTCATGAGACGGGTCCTCCGTGCGGAGTGCGTCTGTAGTGCCGGGTGGGAGGCGCCTGCGGGAGAGCGGCCAAGCCCGGTCCCGGCTCCGCTCACCGTCCTGCTCAGGAAGGTCCTCTCCAGGGCGCCCCAGATCTGCTCGTCCGTGTGCCGGTCAAAGGGGTCCAGGTTCAACCTGCCCAGGGAGGAGGCCGTGCTCAGTAACCACCCGACTGGGCAGCCTGTCCCGTCCCCGGCGAGGTCGAGGGCCCAGGGTTACAGAAGCCACGGACCCCGCGACGGGCATTTCCCGGGCCGGGTGGTACCTGTCCCTTCTGCAGGCAGCAGCCGGGTTCTGTTTGGGGCCACCTGTCCCCCAGCCCCCAAGCCCTGGGGCTTAGGTGGGGCTCTCTCTCAGGGGTGAGCCAGTCAGCACACGGCAGCCCCCGGCCACAGACCAGCCCCCGGCCACAGGCCAGTCCCCGGCCACAGGGAAGTCCCGGCTGCAGGGACCAGCCGGGTGGAAGTCACCAGAGTGTGACTCGGGACGGTTGGGGCGATCCCTGCCGAAAGGTTTGCTGCTCCTCTGACAGGAGAGGCTCAGCCGTCCCCCAGGAGGGACGCGGGGAGTCCCCAAAGCCCTCGCTGAGGCCCGGAGATGACTGGGCCTTGGACCGGCCTCGGCCTCCCCGGGATCGCAGCCGAAAGAGGACTTTGTAGCTTAGCCGTTGGCGGGGTGTGTGTGTGTGTGTGTTGGTTAAAACACACGTGACATGTTTGTCCTTGTAGCCGTCTGTGAGCCGACGATTCAGTGGCATTAAACACATTCCCCATGTGTGTGACCACCCTGACATGCACCGTCCTCAACAAACACCCCGTCTCCGACAACTGCCCCTAAAATCTTAAAGAACGGATTTACTTCTCTCAGGAAAAGCGGGGCTGCTACAGAACGGGCGTGAGGACATGGTGCGGCCTGGTGTTTGGCGACAGGCCGCAGGCGGTGGGAGGGCAGCGCTGGGGCGTGTTCCTGCGAACGCGTGAGACCAGGAGAGCGCCCGGCCGGCAGGGCTCGGTGGCTGAGCATCAACCCGTGAACCGGGCGGTCACAGTCCGACTCCCGGTCAGGGCACAGGCCCGGATTGCGGGCTCGATCCCCAGTAGGAGGCGTGCAGGAGGCAGCCGGTCCGTGATTCTCTCTCATCATGGATGTTTCTCTCTCTCCCTCTCTCCTCCTCTCAGAAATCAATAAAAATATATTTCAAACAAACACCAACACCTTGCAAATGTTCGGGCATCGAAGTTCACCAGGTGGATACCAGGGTCTCTGTCGATCTTCAGACGCCGCTCATGAGGTGGGCCAGGTGGGCACGAGGGGCCCAGAAACGGACAGCCCTCCGGCCCTGACCTCCGGTCCTCTCCCCGGGGGGCCCAGGCCAGCACGCACCTGATGGTCCCCGAGAACAGGACGGGGTCCTGAGGGACGACGGACAGCTTGGACCGCAGGTCCTCCAGGCTGACGCCGCTGATGTCCACGCCGTCGATGAGGATCCGGCCCGCCGCGGCCTCCACCAGGCGGAAGAGCGCCATCCCCAAGGAGGACTTCCCTGTTGGGGCGGGAACAGCAGGGCGTCGCTTCCTGGACCTGCCCGGGGCCGGCACAGGGGACCCCCGACGCGCACACCTGCGCGCTCCCGCCGGCCTCCTGGGTCCTTCGCGACGCTCGTCACCCCTGCAGTTCCCTCCTCTGTTTCCCTGTCTGATGACTCGCCCGCCACCTGTCCCTCCCCGGGGCCCACGACAGCAGGGACTCCGGGTGCTACTGGCCGGTGTCTGGGACAGGACCCAGCATGACGGGAGGGTCAGCGAACCCCTGCGGGGTGCCTGCGCGAACCCCTGCCTGAGAACAGGTGGACACCCCTAGGCCCACGTGGAGGAGGAGGTGCCCGGACGCGCCGCTCACCGGAGCCGGTCCGGCCCACGATGCCCACCATCTCCTGGCCGCGGATGGTCAGGCTGATGCCCTTGAGGACGATGGGGGTGTTGTCGCGGTATCTCATCTGATAGTCCTGGAAGCAGACCTCCCCGCGCTGTGGCCACCCGGCCGGGCAGCTCACGCCTCCCACGTGTGGCGGAGCCTCGGGGACGCACAGCTCGTGTTCGAAGAAAGAGAAGGAAGCCAGTCGTTACCACCCGCCTCTGCCCAGCCCCGCGGACCTCGGCTGCGCCCCGAGCGTGGGACCGCCCCAGCCACCCTGCCTCGGGGTCAAGCCCCCGGCTGTGTGATCAGAGGGACACCCCAGGCCATCCCTGCCCCCAGCTCTGTCCCCAAAGAGGGGGACGCCCTAGAGCTGTGTCCTTGCTGTTAACACGGAGAACTCTCTAACGCAGTGCCCGGCGTGCGAGAGAAACAGAACCAGAGCAACGCCAGCCCAGGCAGCGGGGCGTCCCCCGTGGGGCGCGTCTCAGCGTGGAGCCCTGGCCCACGCGGGCTCCCTGTCCTCGCCCTGCGAGCTGGGCTTTGTCACAGGCTCGGACAGCGCCAAGGACTGGCTCGAGACAGCACAGCTGGCAGGGGGATGGCGCGGACTCCGGCCCAGGCTGCCTGAGCCACGCGTCCGACGCCACTGGCGTGTTGGGGGGAAACAGCGATGGAGAAGACGCAGGGTCGCAGCTGCGAGCCACAGCGCCCGGCGCCCGCACGGTGTCACCACAGCGCCCCTCGGGGTGAGACCCGGCGGTGCGGCTCACGCGTTCCGCTCACGGAGCAGGCAGGGCACCCGGCCTCGGAGGCCTCGACGGCCCGGCTGTGTCACCGCAAGCGAGTGCTCGGCCGGCCGAGCCTCCGTGTCCTCCTCCGGGGAACGGGCCCCAGCACACAACGGCCTCCCACGGGGCCGCGTGACTCGTGAGATCATCTGTGCGTCGTAGCATCGAGCCTTTCCTGGGGCCGGGCCGGCCAGGAGCTCCTGTGTCCATGTGTTAATCTCTGTAACCACCAGCGGCGGAGCTACTGTGACCCACCCCAACCCATGTCAGAGGCCGCACAGCCGATTCAGTGGCAAAGCTTAGACCTGAACCCGGGTGATCTGGCCCCCAGGCCTGCGCCCAGCTGCTGCGGCACAAACAGACGCGGCCGTACGCCAGGCCTCGCTGTCGTCCCTGTTCTCCGACGGGGCAAGCTCCCGTTTCTACGAGGGGAAGCTCACTCCCTCCACATCCGGGATGCTGGCCCGCAGAGAGGCCGGCGGACATGAGCCGCCAGGAGAGAGGAGACATGGAGGGCAGGAGGGGAGGGCGGGTGGGAGGCCCGGGCCCCAGGGCCCTCCCGGGAAAGCCTCGGGGCCCCGGGGAGGGGCAGAGACCTCCAGGGGAGCCCGGCTCACCGGACCCGGGCCCGCGCCCACCTTCATGTACTGCAGCATCCGCTCCACCGCCGTGAAGTAGGCCTCCGTCTCCGAGCCCACGCGCGCCGTGGCCTGGAAGTTGGACGCCAGCTGGAAGGGAGGAGACCGGCAGTCGGGCAACCCGCCGCGGGAGCAGGAACGCTCCAAGCTCTCGGTTCCTCTCGCAGCGGGGCCGGGAGAGCTGGCGTTCATCTGGCGTGGGCTCCGCGTGTCTAACATGCACTGACCCCCACGTTCACACACGCGCCTCCCACGTCCACGCTCCATTGCCTCCCGGTACAGACACAGTCCTGGCACAGGCGGTCACGGACTGGCCCAGAGTCACACCGCCCGTGTGGCAGAGCCCGGGCGACTCACGCATCCTGACCACACGTTCTTTCTTATATTTTCAGATATTTTATTGGTTTCAGAGAGGAAGGGAGAGGGAGAGAGAGACAGAAACATCAGTGATGAGAGAGAATCATCCACCGGCTGCCCCTTGCTGGGAATCGAGCCCGCAACCTGGGCCTGTGCCCTGACCGGAGAGTCGAACCCTGACCTCCTAGGGCAGTGATGGCGAACCTTCTGAGCTCGGCGTGTCAGCATTTTGAAAAACCCTAACTTCACTCTGGTGCCGTGTCACATACAGAAATTTTTTGATCTTTGCAACCATAGTAAAACAAAGACTTATATTTTTGATATTTATCTTATATATTTAAATTCCATTTAACAAAGAAAAATCAACCAAACAAATGAGTTCGCGTGTCGCCTCTGACACGCGTGTCATAGGTTCGCCATCACTGTCCTAGGTCAGTGCTCAACCACTGACCTACACTGGCCAGGCCCGACCACACATTCTTAATCACTGCTGTGCCCCACGGGGCGTGGCAGGAACGCAGTGGAGCAAAGCCCAGCAGGCACCTGGCTCAGCACCGGCCCAGCCCAGCTCCCAGTAAATCCCTCTGTGGTCGCACCGGCCCGCTGAGTGGGAGCACCACACAGCCATCCGCGTGGCCCGCGCACGGGGGCAGGTTCTGCACACGGGCCCGGATGAGGGTGCGTGCCCGCTGCGGGGCTCACCGAGGGGCCAACGGGGCCCTCCGCTTACCCGGAGGAGGCGGCAGCCTGGGGCGCACAGCTCTGAACCAGCGAGAGACAAAGCCACGCGAGCACAGAGGACGGTCCATGAGCCCCGGGGAGGGGCGCCCAGGCCAGCAGCCAGCGTTCCTTCGAGTCAGCCTCCCACTGGCGTCTGTAGCCGTGAGCCTGACCAGCCCTCCCTCCCCCCCGAGCCCGGGAGGGACGCTGACAGCACATCAGGACCCCCAGACACCCTGATTCAAGCTAGATTCCCAGACCCCGTGCTCTGGAGCGGGGTCAGCGGGCTGAGGAAGCCTGCAGGAGCGGGGACCCCTCCCTCTCCAGCCGCCGCCCCACATCACTCGGGAGAGTGACAGCTGGGTCAGCGTACGACAGCAACATGAAGCGACACCAGCCAGGCAACCGAGAGGCCAGCATCCTTGGCCTGGCTCTGCTTCTAACGCTCTGTCCATTCGAACAACCCCTCCTCCTCTCTGGGCCTCAGTTTCCCCACCCGCACGTAGAGGCTGGACCCTGCCGTCCGCTCGCCTTCCATTCCTACGTCCTCTGCCTCGGGTGGTCTTTCATGCAGGCTCCCCGCTCAGAGGGGCCAAGGAAGCCAAGCAGCGGATCCAGAAGGCCCAGCACGTGACTCACGTCACGTGGTCTCCCGTGGCCAAGTCCCAGGCGGAACCACCGTCCCACGGGCCCCCTGGGCCTGCCCGCGCTCACCGCACCGAGCCCGCTGTCCCGCCCCCGCCCCCTCACCTGCAGGATGAGGCTGATGGTCAAGGCTTGGAAGGAGTGGGAGGCCGAGGACATCCCAAGGGCCACGAACAAGGCCACGGCCAGGGTCACCAGGTTGGCCATAAGCTCCATCCTCAGCGACACCCAGCGCGTGGAGAACAGGAACATCAGCTGGTAGTTATTGTGCACGTCGTTCAGCCTGTTAAACCTCGAGGGAAGGGACACACGGAGCCACCGTGTTGGTCTGTCCGAGAGCTTCCCGAGGTCACCCCTCGGCCGCCGCTCCCACCCACCCACACAGCCTGACTCCCTTTTCTTGTCGCCTCTCCTCACCCACGTGTGTTGTTTTCATTGCTTTTCAGAGTGGAGGAGGAGGAGGGGGAGGGAGAGAGGAACAGCGATGTGAGAGAGACACATCGATTGGTTGCCTCCTGCGCGCACCCCGACCAGTGCCGGGATCAAACCTGCAACCCAGGTGCGTGCTTCTGACGGGGAACTGAACTGGCCACCCTTGGGCACATGGGCCAACGCTCGAACCTCCGAGCACGCCAGCCAGGGCACAAGCTGACTTCTCTCTGGGGGATTCCCCCCTCTCCCCTCTCTCAGCCATGGAGCTGACCAGACCCCCGATCTAGGCCCTGAGCCCCCCAGGCCCACCACCTACCCTGCTCGCGCCTTCACTGGGCCAGGGAGAGTGAATGAATAAATGTGTGAGCGGGTGGAGGCGGTGATGCCTCCCTCTGCACCTCCGCCCGGGGGCTGTGTCCCCTGTGGGTGCTGAGCATCGATGGGCTCTCAGTGCTGACTGCGTGCCAGCATCGCTCCGGATCCCGCGGCCCTACTGTCCGCACTGTCCTGGGGGGCTCTCCAGGGCCACTGGAGAGCTGGTGCCGGGCTCATCCACATTCCAGCTAATGAACACACACCATCTCCCCCGCCCCGTCTTACCAGGCTCCGAGGCCAGCTCAGACGCCACCTCCTCCCGAGAGCCTTCCGGGATCCCTCCCTGAACTCCGCTGGCGTTTTACCGGCTCCTCTCCCGTGCCGCTTGTCACACCCCACCCCGGACTATTACACAAACATGTCATATTTCCGTGTCTCCATCTTCCACCCGACTACGAGCTTCTTGTCAGTCCCTGTTTGGCCCTGACAAGTCGCTAAGGTCCTAGGACACAGTTAAGTTTTGTTTGTTTTAACAAACATACAGAAGGTACACCTATGGGTGTGAATGTAATAAAAGAAAACCTGTTACTTAGAAAGTTCCTGGTCCTCATTTTATGAAAATGCGATGCCTGTTTGGAAGGGAAAGAAAAAACAACTGCCCGGCCGGCTGGTGTGGCTCAGAGGCTGAGCGTCCACCTAGGACCCAGGAAGTCGGGGTTCGATTCCCGGTCAGGGCACAGGCCCGGGTTGTGGGCTCCATCCCCAGTGGGGGCGTGCAGGAGGCAGCCGGTCCACGGTTCTCTCTCATCACTGATGTTTCTATCTCTCTCTCCCTCTCCTTTCCTCTCTGACATTAATAAAAATATATTTCAAAAAATAAATAACGTAAAAAAAACTAATGAAAAAGTGCTGGCCCGGACGCTTCTTGCTGTGAGCTGCAGTAGCAGGTGGGTGCCCTGCCCAGGGCCCCAGCTCTGCATTTCCTGTGTCGCCTCCACTCTGTCCCCGGGGGATCACCTTACAGAGGAGGCTCTGGGGCTCCCCAGTGAGCGGAGTGAGGCCGTGTTCCCCTGGTGCCCAGCACCTGCTCCCGCTGCCCCACGGCCCCGCCGCCCCCCAGTCCCCCACCTCCTGCCCCACGGCCCCGCCGCCCCCCAGTCCCACCCCTCCTGCTCCACAGCCCCCCCGCCCCCCCAGTCCCCCATCCTGCTCCACGGCCCCGCCGCGCCACCCCCCCCCCGCCCCCCTTCCTGCCCCAGGGCCCCGCCATCGCCGGGCTCAGGGGACTCACTGGCGGACGAAGTCCTCGGTTTTCCCGTAGACGTGGATGGAGCTGAGCCCGCGCAGGGCGGTGAGGATGTGGGAGAAGAGTGGGGAGCGGCTGTAGTTCTCCAGCCTCTTGAACACGTTCAAGGCCCGCTTGAACTTCCTGCGCCGCCGCCGCCGTGGAGGAGGAGAGGGTGACCGGCCGCCCCCGTCCAGGCGGGTCCCAGCCCCGCGGAGGCCGCCCGCCCGCCCGCCCGCCCGCGGGCAGAGAGACCCGCTCACACGAAGTAGAGGAGGCAGGTGGCGAACAGGACGATGCCGATGAGCAGCACGTAGGGGGACAGCACGCTGACGATCACCATGTTGATCAGCACCACCAGGACCAGCAGCAGGAACTGCTCGGCCACGATGGGCAGCAGCTGGTCCAGCTGGTCCAGGTCCCCCGCGAAGCAGTTGAGCAGCCGGCCCGTGGGCGTCGTGTCGAAGAAGCTCATGGGGCAGAGGGAGACCTGCAGGGAGCAGGCGCGGGCCTGAGGGGCGGCGGGCCGGGCGGGACCCTGCTCACGGGAGGGCGGGGCGCTGCGGGGGCGGGGGGGGGGGGACGTCGGGGAGGCAGCGGGCCAACGCCGGGCTCCCCAGGCCGTCTGCTCAGGCTCCAGCGTGCGGACTCCTCCGCCTACTGCTGTGCGGCCCTGGGCAAGTGGCCTCCCCCCTCGGAGCCTGTCTTCTTGTCCGTCGCCCTCAGCAGATCCTGAGGCCCAGGGGACCCAGACCACACCTGCGTTGTGTGCGCGCACCATCATAAGCCCGACGCCCACCACATGGCGCACGGGAACATGTGACATGCGAGAGAGAGCCGTGACATCTCTACAACGTCATCGGCTGCCACCCCAGGGGATGCACAGCCCAGACCCCTGGGTATTCTCACCGTGACACCTCGTGCCCCACGGCCACGTGAGGGAGAGACCAGGGCGCTGGGGGCAATCCCACGCAGCTCTGCCCGTGACAGGGCTGGGCCCACCGAGGCCAGCACCGGTGTGACCACTGACCCTCCAGCAAGGGACAGTGAACGGCTAGGACCCCGCCTCCAGCAGCAGGTGTGACCGGCCCCCGTCCACCTGGGGGCCTGGTGTCCACTTACAGCCTTGGGACACTCGAACAGGCAAAACCACGGAGACAGGAAACAGATCCGTGGTTGTGGGGTTGGGGGGTGGGAGGGGTGGACAGGGACCCCGGGGGCGGTCCAGGGCAGTGAAGATAGTCTGGTGCTAAATGGTGGGTACATGTCAGCATACATTTGTCAAAAAAATAAAAATAAACGAATGCCCCAAGATGTAGCGCCCGTCCCAGCCTGCCTTGCTTCCCAGCTGGGCCTCGCCTGGGCACTTCCTGGCCCGATACCAGTAGCAGCCATCTGCAGATCTCTCCGTAGCTCCTGCCTGGTGGCCTCAGAGCCAGTGACCCCGAGGAGAGGGGGCCAGGGGAGGGCGGAGGGCCATAGAATGTCCACCACCCAGAGGGAACCTTCGTGTAACTGTGGGCGTTAGGTGACGATGATGATAAGAGACCCGTTCGGGCGTCAGCTGGGACACACGCCCACACGCAGGCAGGGTGTTCACCTGGGGGCTGGTGAGGGCCGGTGAGGACCCTGTGCTCTCCACCCACTGTTCTTGAACCAAACAGGCCCACAGCGCCTAGCTTTTTGCGCCCACCTTGCTGAAGAGGTCGTCGTGCAGCGCGGTGGACGCCGTTCTGGTGGCCCGGGTGAAGGCTGCCGCGGAGCAGACCCCCACGCAGGCCAGGCCCAGGGCGCTGAGGCCCAGCACCGCCTCGTAGAAGGGCAGGGCGGGGTTGTCCAGGATGTCGCCCGGGTCCGAGGCGGTTCTGTTGCTCTCGCAGCTGCTGTTGGTCTGTGAGAAAGAAGGGGGACGCGGGGTGACGATGAGGACCTCCGGCCCCTGGCCCCGGCCCAGGTCCACCGCCTGCCTGCGAAGCCCAGTGCTGCGCGGAGCGTGTCCTGAGGGCTCAGCCCGCACCCGCTCCCTTTCTCGCTGCTCCCTAAGCGGGGCTCAGGGTGAACCCGGGCATCTCGCATGGACCCGAGAGCTCTCCCTCTGAACTGTCCTCATCACAGGACGAGTCCCTAGAGCAGCCGTGGGCAAACTACGGCCCGTGGGCCGGATCCGGCCCGTTTGAAATGAATAAAACTAAAAAAAAAAAAAAAAAAAAAAAAAAAAGACCGTACCCTTTTATGTAATGACTAGAGGCCAGGTGCATGAAATTCATGCGGGGGGGGGGGGGGGGCCTCAGTCCGACCTGCACCCTCTCCAATCCAGGAGCCCTCAGGGGATGTCCTACTGACGGCTTGGGCCCACTCCTCATGGTTCTCTGCTCTCTGCGGGGCCTATCTGCTCCTCACCATGGCGGTGGGCAAGCAGGCCACGCTTGCCTGCACACGGGTCGCCACGGTGACAGGGCCAAGTAGGCCCTTCTGGGAGCTGCCTGTGGGCACAGCATGCTTGCCTGCTCGTGGGTTGCTGTGGCGACCGCCAAGCAGGCCCTGCTGGGTGCTGCCTGCGGGCCGTGCTTGCCTGCTGGGGTCACGTTGCCGGGGTGATGCTGCCAGCATCCTGCCCCAGCCGCTATGGGTGCTGCCATCTTTGTCATGGAGTGATGGTTAATTTGCATATTACTCTTTTATTAGATAGGATGTTTACTTTGAATTTATATTAGTTCACACAAACACTCCATCCATGCTTTTGTTCCAGCCCTCGAGTCCAGTTTAAGAACCCATTGTGGCCCTCGAGTCAAAAAGTTTGCCCACCCGTGGACTAGAACCTGCTTCCTGCCCCCCAAGTCCAGCAGGTCTACCTTCCTGTGGCCGCCCAGCCCGGCTCCCGCCCAGCCAGGGGCATGGAAGCCGCGCGGCTGTGCGGAACCCGGCATGCCTGGGCCAGAAAGAAACCTCTTGGTTTTGTCCCCAAAAGACCACAGGGTGACGGTTCAGTCTGTGAGCACCAGGTCGCGCCAGGCGGAGGCGCCCGAAGTCTGGCTCCCAGAGGGCCTCCCTGGGCTCCCTCTGTCACCAGGGCAGTGGCAGGCGCTGGGCTGGTCCCGGGGTCCCCAGCCTGGGCTCAGCCCCCAGAGAAGCCACGCCCTCTGCAGGGGCCACGGGCACGCCCCCCCCCCCATGCCTAGGGCACTCACCCCTGAGCCCTGCCCCAGCCAGTAGCTCAGCCACCAGAAGTAGAAGGCAGAGAAGGCGTTGAACAGCAACATGAGCAGGAAAACCATGATGGCGACCGCATACCCTGGGGAGGGAGGGGGCGTGACCGGCGCCCAGGGAGGCGCACAGCCCCTGACCACACTGCTCGCACCCAGGCCCTAGGGTCCCTGCCCCCTGAGAGGTCCAGGAGGGGCTGGGTTCAAACCCTGGCTCTGCTGCTGACAAACAGCATGGCCCTGGCAGGGACCGAGGTCAGGGACCACATTCTACTGCCTCTGCTCTGAGGTGCCCCGAGAAGGCACGTGCCCAGCACCCAGCCCGGTGTCTGGCCCACGAGCAGTGGGATCTAGAGAAGTCACTCCCCTAAGCAGGGCCGGGGCCGCCGCCTGTGCTAGGGGGGCACCTGGGTGGGGGTGCCGAGCCTCGTGCTGGGCACGTGCCTTCTCGCTGAGTCTCCACGGGGGCCCACCTCACCCAGGGCTAGTTCCAGCGCCAAGTAAAGGGTGGTCAGGGGTCACAGTGACTCAGACACCTCCGCAGTGACCCCCAAAGTGCAGAGATGACGTGGCGTGGGCGTTCTGCCATTGTGCAGTGATGTGCAGAGGGCCACGAGGCCGAGCTGGGGAAGCTGCTACCTGCCGCCGCCTTCAGAAAGACACGCCAGCGCCGCCGCCACGACCGCTGCGCCCGCGTTCCCAGCGCCACGGCGCTGAGTGTGCGCCCTAAGCCGCTCCTCTCGGCGCTGAGCACGCGGCTCACCGAGGCCACAGCTGGGCCGTCTGGGAACGGCTGGGCTACGGCTCCGTGTGAACCGCATTTCTTGCGTCCTTTGCCCTGATGCTTGGCGTGGGGACCCTGGTCCCGCGAGACCCTCTCATTCCAGGGGCAGCTCATTCCAGGGCTGGCCAGCGACTGCCGTGAGCTGACACCCACCGCCGCCCGCCACCCACAGCCTGGCGGCCTCAGCAACCACGCGCCCACACAAGCCCGTACTCCCTGCCCCAGTCACCCCGGGCCAGGTTCCAAGCAACTAGGAACCCCCATAGCCAGGGCCCCCGGAATCACTCCACCCACCCACCCTGAGCTTGCTCAGGGCACCCCTGCTTGCCCACTCTCTCCCAGGAAAACCCAGAAAGGGCACGCTCTCCCCTCACCGCCATCTGACCCCCCTGGCGCCTCCCCGTGGCCCTGGGGGCATGGCCTGCCCGCAGCTGGCAGGGTCTCCCTCATGGCTGTAGCGCCCGTCTGCTGGTCTGATAAGACGCATCTCGGGGGCGTGGTACCGCCAGCGCCCCTGCGGACGTGGTCCCAGCACTGGCTGTGGCGGGGGAGCTGCCGTCACCGAGTGGCGGGGACGGTGCAGGGTGAGCTTCCTGGGGGGCGACCCGGGTGCCCTGGGCCTCCCATGACCTCACACCTCCCCGGTGACCCGGGCTCGGGGCGGGGCGGGTCCTGGGGGCCCCCGGCAGGCATGGGGCGCAGCCCGCACCTCCGGTCGCCCGGATGTAGTGGTGGTAGACACGCCACGTCAGGGACCCTTCTTCCATCTTCTCCTTCTGTGTGAGCTGGTTCTGCAGCCCTGGATGGGGAGGAGGAGGAGGAGAAGGCGTTCCTCCCGGCTCTTCCCGGCGCCCAGCGGCTCCCTGCGAAGCTTCTGCGTCTGCCCCCCTCCCGCTCCCTCGCCCGCCCAGCCTGCCCCTAATCCACGGAAGACCCTGGACCCCAGAGCCTGGAAAGGGGGTCCACCCCCAACTATTCAACAAGCCCCGAGGGCCTGACGTCCCACACGCTGGACGGGTCAGAGGGGCAGCTGGAGAGAAGGGGACAGAGGTGACCTAGGACCAGGATCCTGGTTCCTAATTGTCATCACGATACTGTGCAACCTGGGGAAGTCACGCAACCTCTCTGTGTCCTCGTCGATGGACAGTGAGATGCTCTGCAGCAACACGCTTCTGCGGCAGCTGCCCCAAAGCTGCTGCGACCCCAGCCCAGGCGGTTCTTGGCCGGAGCCGGGCAGGGCCGGACCCAATGTCCTCACCTTCACTGTCCCCAAGAGGCTCCTCCTGGAGGGGGTGCTGGGCCGGGCCTCCCACCTGAGGCTCTCTGGCCGCCTGGAGTGTGTTCTGGGGGAAGCAGGGCTGTGAGCGAGGGGGTTCCTCCCCGAGGGGGAGGGGCGGGGGCGGGGGCGGATCACCTGTGTGGCCTCCCCATGCATCATCTGGATGAGGTGGGCGTATCGCCCCTTCTTCTGCATCAGCTCACTGTGAACCCCCTGCTCACAGATTTTCCCGTCTTCCAGCAAAATGACCTGGTCGCAAAACTGCAGATACTGAGGAACCAGAACAAATAAGATCTTCAGTGAGCACACAAAGAGCTGTTCAGCCTCACTATTCCACAGAAAACCTGAGTTCAAGTCGAGATACAATGTTATTTTATACTAGAAGCCCAGTGCTGGGGGGGGGGGGGGCCGTGGGGCCCTCAGTCCGGCATGTGCCAGGAACAGGCCTAAGCAGGCAGGCGGACATCCCCCAAGGGGTCCTTAGCGCTGCTGCAGAGGCGGGAAAGGCTCCCGTCACCACCGCAGCGCTCCCAGCCATGAGCCCAGCTTCTGGCTGAGTGGAGCTCCCCCTGTGGGAGCGCACTGACCCCCAGGGGCCAGCTCCAACGTTGAGCATCTGCCTCCTGGTGGTCAGTACGTGTCATAGCGACTGGTAGTTCCGCCTTTTTGTCGATTTGCATATTTAGGGTTTATTATATAGGATTACCAGGTTGGCAGAAATTAAACGATGGACAACCCCAGGTGCTGGCCGTGACTGGGAGGAAAGGGAACGTTCGTAAAATGTCTGGGCGGGCGGTAGATCGGCACAGCTCCTTTGGAAGGCAATTGGACAGTGCCGCGTAACACTAAAGGTTTCTGAAGAATTATAAACCAACAATTCAACCCCTTAAAACTCTATCCTAAAAAAAACAAACAAAAAACCTCAAACGACCATAGACACACGCAGACTGATGTACATTGAGGCGTTTTTTGTAAAAGTGAAAAATGAGGGGACGACCCTACGTGCCCACCCTCGGGAATAAATCCTGGGGTATCAGCGATCGGAGCCCCGCCCCCGTGAGACTGACAGCTGCACCTGTCAGCGTGGACGGTCTCCAGCCTGTGACGTGGCGGGAAAAGGCAGGTTAGCACCGGTCGCGGGAAGTAAACCAGCAGCGACGTGCGGGTTAGGACATGGGGAAGGAGACCTCACTGTGTCTGGGGCAGCCGTGGGCAAACTACGGCCCGCGGGCCGGATCCGCCCGTTTGAAATGAATAAAACTAAAAAGAAAAAGACCGTACCCTTTTACGTAATGATGTTTACTTTGCATTTATATTAGTTCACACCAACACTCCATCCATGCTTTTGTTCCGGTATTTTTCCCATTGATTTTTAGAGAGAGTGGAAGGGAGCGGGGGAGAGAGAGAGAAACATCGATGTGAGAGAGACGCATCGATGGGCTGCCTCCTGCACGCACCCTGACCAGGGCCAGGGAACCTGCAACCACGGTACATGTCCTTGCCCGGAAGGGAACCTGGGGCCCTGCAGTCCGCGGGCTGAATGCTCTAGCCACTGAGCCGCACCAGCCAGGGCCCTTCCTAAAGCTTCTTATGCCTTTTTAAAAAATATATATTTTATTGATTTTTTTACAGAGAGGAAGGGAGAGGGATAGAGAGTTAGAAACATCGATGAGAGAGAAACATCGATCAGCTGCCTCCTGCACACCTCCCACTGGGGATGTGCCCGCAACCAAGGTACATGCCCTTGGCCGGAATCGAACCCGGGACCCTTCAGTCCGCAGGCCGACGCTCTAGCCACTGAGCCGCACCGGCCAGGACCCTTCCTAAAGCTTCTTAGGCCTTTTCTTATACCAGAAAGATGGTGAGGCTCAGCTAGAAGAGGAGGGAGAAATAGCGACAGTGTCTGCGGCCAACGCCAAGGATGAGTGTCCAGGGGAAGGGCATGGGAGCAGCCCACTCCGCCCTGCTCTCAGGGGAGACTTGGGGTTCTCCTTCCAAAGCACCGGCCCCCCTGCCCTGGGGAAGGTGAAGGGGACCCTGAACTTGGGTTTGGGTGTTCGCCAGCCCGTCTCCTTCACACAGCAAGGAGAGGAGGGCCAAGTTCTTCACCACACGCCCCGCGTGGGGGGTCTAGGCTGAGGGGAAGGGGCGGGGGAGCCCGTTCCACGGGCGTCCGGTCACCTGCAGCTGGTGCGTCACCAGGACGACCGTCTTGCCACGGAGCGTCTTCCGGATGCACTCCTCGAAGATGTGCTGCCCCACGCGGGCGTCCACGGCCGACAGCGGGTCGTCCAGCAGGTAGACCTCGCGGTCCGAGTAGACGGCGCGGGCCAGGCTGATTCTCTGCTTCTGCCCCCCCGAGAGGTTGAGGCCCCGCTCCCCGATCTGCGGGCGGACAACCAAAGGCACCGTGGCGGGAGGGTGAGCACCGCGGGAGGGCGGGGGGGGGGGCGGCCTGGACCCCTCAGGGCACACCCCGAGGCACCTAAGGATGGGGCGCCCCTGGCCGCAGCACTCTGTGCTCCCACGTGCGGGAGAAAGCGCCCCTCGGGGGCGGCGTGGGTAGAGCAGACGTGGCACGTGGCACCGCGAAATGCCGCTCACTGGGATGGCCGGCCCCGGGCCACCGCGGCCACGGGACGGGGCTCGAGGGCACCGAGCTCCCGATATAAGGGGACAGACGAGCACCGCCTGCTCCCCACGCGCGGGTGTCAGACAGGAGCCGCGAACACGCCAATAAAGAAGCCAGTGCGGACGTGGAGGACGGGGCTGCCTCACCTGAAGCGAGGCGCGGGGCGCTAGACAGGGCTTTGCCCGTGGAACGTGGCCACGGGCTGCGCTGCAATCACAGTGAAGTGGGGACAGCACTGCCCCTTCTCTTGGGGGCCAACGACGGCGAATTATCAGAAACGCAGCCGTCAGGACGACTTCCCGTCCTGGGGCCTTGGCTATGTTCCCCCTGAAGAAGGGGTGCTGGCCAGCGAGGGACGGGGGGGGAGGGGGGCGCACAGGGGCGCGTGGGAGGTTCCCCCTCTCGACTTCCCTCCCCCATTGGGGGGCTCGGAGGCAGCGCGGTGGGGGCCGCTCTGTGTGCCGGGAGGCAGCCTGGGCCCGGGGCCCACAGGGCGAGCTGCCCGCCTCCCCCTCACCTCCGTCATGTCTCCGAAGGGCAGGATCTCCAGGTCGCGGTTCAGGGAGCAGCAGTGGAGCACCTGGCGGTACCTGCAAGGTCGGGGGGCTGAGGGACACGCGGGCAGACCTGCACCCCCCAGGTGTGGAGGGGGAGCGCGCGCACTGCAGGCTAAGGAGACTGCCCGCGTCCTCCTGCCTCTTCCCTTTGGATCTCGCGCGCACGCGGTGGACGTCGGAGCAGAAATGAAAGGAGACAGCGCCGCGAGAAGCGCCTCTGGCGTCTGTGGCCCTCGGGCTTTTTGTTGTCCTTGTTCATCCCCCTCCCCCCAAAAGGATATTTTTTCAATTGATTGTTAGAGCGAGTGGGAAGGAGGGAGAGAGGAGCGTCAATGTGAGAGGGACGCATCGATGGGTTGCCTCTTGCATGTGGCTGGATGGGCCCAGGGTCAAACCTGCGACCCAGGTACGTGCCCTCGACCGGAAGCAAACCCTGGACTCTTCTGTCCTTGGGCCGGCGCTCTAGCCACTGAGCCACACCGGCCAGGGCCCCTCAGTGGCTTTTCTTAGGAGCAACTGCCATTACAGTTTCTTATGTATTTATTCAGGAACAACCCATTCCTGTGGGCCCGTGGGCAGCTTATATGGTTTAAGGGTCCTGAGTACCCCGTCACGCTGCACACGTGGGGTAAGTATGTCACGTGCCCCCGGGATGGACATGGGGAGCCTCTCCAGTCCGTGGCTGCTGTGACCATGTGCCGTGTGGACACTCGTGTGCACGGGTCTCCGTGTTCGGTGAGATTCTCTGTGTTGCGTGCCTAGCAGCGCCCAGCCGTGTTTGTTCTGGACAGATATTTCGAAAGGGCCCCGAGTCCCATCGGTGTGCGGGCAGACGGTGATCAGATGAGGGCTGTGTTAGGACGACGCCCCTGGGGGTGGACACGGGGAGAAGCGGGAGCCAGGGCGCCGGGCCAGGGCCAGGGAGCAGTCCCGGCCAGAGAGCGCAGCGCAGAGCTGGCCGCCAGCGGAGAAGAGAGGAGCGCAGAGATGGAAGGAGACAGCGCCGGCCAATGAGAAGGGGGCTGCGGGAGGAGGCGGCTGGCTCTGGAGAGCCATCGCACCGATTGGGCAACTCGGGGACCGGCCAGCAGATCACCAGTTGGCATTGGGCCTGGCTGGCTGGAGCTGGCCAGTGTGAACCCCTCCAGGCCTGTGCCCTCGGGGCTGTGACTCAGGGGGAGGGGCCGGTTGCAAAATCAAACAAAGTCAACAGAGGCGGAGTCCCGGAGCTGGAGCCCGGCTGTGGCCTGCGGGCACGGTTCCCCGCCCCCCACCCCCAATCCTCTGCCCCACAGCCACTCGTGGTCGCCAGGGGAATGTGTGAGCAGGTCACCCCTCCCCCCCGCCCACAAACCCAGCTGATTCCTCCACATTGACAACCTCGTCGCCCCCTTGACCTCCCTCTGACTTTGAGGTCAGGAAGGGATTCATACAAACAAACACCCGTGGAGCTAACCTTTCGGAGGGGGAGGGCCCATAGACCAAAGTAGTGAAACCTGGAATTGCTGACAGCCACGGGGTTCAGGCCCAGCGGCATCAATCCCACCAACTTTGGGCACGTGACTGACCCTCTTGGGGCCTCAACCGCCTGGCCTAGAACATGGAGAGGACAGTGGCCTTCCTCTCCCAGCCAGGAGGGCAGTGCTGGTGCCTGAAGGGAGCCCGTGCGGGTGCCAGCCGCTCTCAGGTGGCCACTCGCAGCAGGGGGTGGGAGGATGGGGGAGCCTTCCCCAGACAGCCCCCTCCCCCACGTCCTCCCTGCCCCTCCCAGAGGCTTACCGGGCCTGGTCGCACTGGCTTCCCATGAGGATGTTGTCCCTGACGCTGCCCGTGAGGAGCCAGGCCTGCTGGGGCACGTAGGCCAGGCTCCCGTGCACGCCCACCGAGCCCTCCAGCAGGTGCATCTGCGGGCGTGAGTCAGTCTCAGGGCGGTGCCCAGGGGACATCCAGGGCCCCTCTGGCCTCTGGACCCCGGGGCTCGCCTATGAAATGGGTCTTAGGATGACATGCTCCTGCCCAGCCGGCGTGGCTCAGGGGTTGAGCGTCGACCTAGCAACCAGGCGGTCACAGTTTGATTCCCGGTCAGGGCACAGCCTGGGTTGCGGTTCAGTCCCCGGGGGGGGGGGGGGCAGGAGGCAGCCATCCATGATTCTCTCTCATCATTGATGTTTCTCTCTCTCTCCTTCTCCCTTCCTCTTTCTGAAAAACATGTTTTTAAAAAAAAAATGGAACCTCAGTTGTACAACCACAAGGACCTGAATTTAAAAAACAAAAGAACAACATGCTCCCTCCAGCCCCACCCGTGAGTCAGGGTGCGGCCCTGAGAACACGGAGCTAAACCAGGACGTTCCCCACGGGGACGAGCAGGGCTTGCGAGGAAGACACCCCAAGCTTTTCCCGCTTGGTTTCCAGCCCCTTTCCGTGGATGGAATGCCCGGGCCCACCCTGACCTGCCCTGGGTATCCCAGAGCTGCTCCTAATGTGAGGACGTCGCCGTGGATGGGTGGGGCGTGGGCCTCGTGTTTTGGGCGTCACTGTGGGGAGCCGCTACAGTGTTGGGACAGGTTCAAGCCTTGGACTGAGGAGAGGGCACAGTCCTCTCGTGGGCACGTGCAAGTCCCAGCTTGGAGGGCTGAGCCCCCCCAGCACAATCACAGCCAACAGCTATGGTGGTGAGCTGGAACCTGTGGTCTGAACACGTGGCCCCACGTGCCTGAGTGATAGAGTTCAGGTGCATGTAATTGAGTGGGACCGAAACCCACGAGAACGTTGTAATCATCTTGGTCACGCCCTTACTTTGCCTCGTGGCATCTGCTATAGAATAAAGACACGGCTTGTGGGCGGCGCCGCTGTCTCTCAGAGAAGCAGCGCCCCACCGAGACCCGGCTTTCATTCTCTTGTCTGTCTTTTCTAAGCCTTCCAGCCGCCCCCTCTCAGGTTCACCCTTGGCCGTGCTGGCGCGGCACAGGTCACCGCCAAGGAGTTAGTGGAAAAGGGTCACCATCGCTGCCGTTTAAAGCGGCGCCACAGGACATGGTTCTACGCAGACGCGGCCAACGGCAGCCCCTGCCGCGTCTGGTCATTGGGCCTACGGGTCCGGACCATCGATTGTTGTCTTCCTGCTTCTCAGTGAGAGAAACTTCAAAACTCACCTCCCCCAGGACCGCTGACAGCAGGCTGCTCTTGCCGCTCCCGGTGCTGCCGCAGACCCCCAGCAGGGTCCCCTGGAAAGCCCAGCACAGACAGGCGTCGGCACAGACGGCCCTCCCTCTCCCCCAGCTGTGTCCGGGGTTTGAACCCAAAATGGCCAACAGAAAACAAAACAACCACTCGCACCCCACAGCCACGCGGGCAAGCGCATCTCCAGGGGAGATCTGAGGTCAGTCTACAGGGGGCGGCCTTCGAGGAAGGCGGGCGAGTGGCGATGGCGGAGGGGGTGGTGGGTGGGTGGTCCTGTTAGGAGAGAAGCCCATTCCAGACCCGCCTGTATTCCCTGCACCTGTTTCTCCATCTGTGAAATGGGGACAACAGAGCAGCTTCCCGGTGGCACGCATTCATTCGTTCGTTCGTTCGTTCGTTCATTCGTTCGTTCGTTCATTCGTTCATTCATTCGTTCGCCCATCAGAGAGTCCTGTGAGTTTCTCCTGTGCACCAGCAATGAAGGCAAGGCCTCTCGGGGAGCTCGCGTGCTGGTGGGGCGAGACCTTGCCATAAAGAAGCCCACACATACTCTCAGGGTGAGGGGTCACATGAAACCAGCTCCTGTATCAGGGCTGGGGGTGGACGCCGTTTGAGATGGGTTGCGTCTTAAAGGGAGGTTTGGGGAGGAAACGCCAGGCCAGGCTCCCACCCTCAGGCCACACCCCCGGCCGCTGGCCCGCCCGCCTGGCAGGAGGGGGCTACCTTGGACACCGCCAGGTGGATCCTGTGCAACACCGGGGCCAGGCCGTCCCCCGTGTCCTCGGGCCCGAGGGCGCCTGGCTGGGGCTGAGCCCCGGGCGTCCCCTCGTGAGCGTGTCCGTTCCTCTCCAGCTCCAAGGCCCCGTTGACCACCCCGGGGCAGGCCCTGCGCCAGGACAAGGTGGCCTTCTCCAACACCAGCGCTCTGCTGGGGTCCTTGGCCGGCTGGACGTACAGCACGGGGCTCTCCTGCAGGAAGAACCTCTGCCCGGGCGAGAAGGGGGAGGGAGAGGCGTTCAGGCCGCCGCCCCAGGAGGCGCGTGTCCCCCTGCGGCCGGCCCGGGTGCTGGTCTGTGAACGAATGAACAGCGAGAGTGGGAAGAGCCGCCGTCCAGCGAGGGGAGGCCAGTTCTGTTGGTGGAGTTCCCGAGTTCACACCACTGGGCCCCTTTCACATCGGACACTCCCTGCCCTATTCCTCACTCTCCAGTCTACTGTACAGTGACGACAGCCTGACCTACGCCCGCCTCATCGTCAGTGACAGCAGCTGTTGAGTCATAGTACCGACCTGTGGTTTTTCGGTTTCATTTATAACTCGTAAAGGTCAAGGGGGCTGCCCGGCCGGTGTGGCTCAGTGGTCGAATGCCGACCCATGAACCAGGAGGTCACGGTTCGGTTTGCGGTCGGGGCACCTGCCCGGGTTGCGGGGCTCGATCCCCAGCGTGGGGCGTGCAGGGGGCAGCCGGTTCATGATTCTCTCTCGTCATTGGTATTTTTCTCTCTCTCTCTCTTTCTGAAATTAAGAAAAGAAACGCCTCTGACATCTATATGACTAGGCATTAAAAGAACAAGAAAAGGGACACGGTCTGCAGGTACCACCGTGTGGGGGGTGCCGTGTGGCGCCATCTACTCCTCAGTCCCTTGGCGCTGCGTCCGCATCGCCCTGTAAGACTCAGGCGTTAAACGAGGTGACCTTCAGCATTAAAGGGGGGGTGGGAAGCGCGTCCCTCGGCAGCCTCTCCCCGGAGACCCGCTCAGGGCGAGGGCTGGGTGGGAACTGGTCTGGACGTGGTTTCTGTCCAGGCAGCGGATGCCGAGTCATTGTTATTCCTGCGCCTGTCGGTGGCGCCTCGACTTTTTACAGTGAGCACCTGGCATTTTACAAAAAATGAAATAAAATAAAAAAGGCTATTTTTCAAAAGAAACGAGAGGAAGTCTGTTTCTTCATTATTTAAAAACATGGGCCGCAGGCCTGTTTCACCGGATACATAACAGCGTCCGGGCCGAGGGACACCGCCGTCATCATCGGGAACGGCACGGCCCTTTAGTTTGTGAGCTGAGTTATGTTTAGTAACATGACGAGCAACCATGAGCCCCAGAGCCATACCCTGTCTGTACCTGCCCATGGGTCCTTCCCCATCTCACGCTCCACGCCCTCCAGGCTCCCCCCACCCACACCCGGGACCCGCTATCCGCGCCCCGGAGCCACTGTCCTGCACTCAGGAGGGACGCCCACTGCCAAGGGCCGGGCAGCCCGCCCTGACCGCTGACCTTGAACCTCTCTGCCGCAGACTTGGACTCCGTGAGGCCTTTGACCGAGAAGGGAATGCAGAACACCGACAGCCGCATGGTGTTCCAGATGGCCAGGACCGTGAAGGCCTGGTGGGGACGAGAAGAGGCGGTGAGGGTGGCAGCCCGACCCCCCCCATCCCGGGAGCCCCCATCCCTGAGCCTCGAGCCCAGCGTCGGACCGTGAGCTTCCCCCAGCAGGTCCGTCCTTGGGCAGTGGCCCCGCTGGCTCGGGGGAGACCAGAGAAGCCGGTGAAAAAGAGCCGCTCTTATTAGAGTCCCCGAGTCTGGAGGCCGGGTCCCTCTCGTCGCCTAGCCAACGGGGAGCTCTCGCTGCGGGCAGGCCAGCTCCCTCCCAGGCTCAGGGTCCCCAGCGGCACCGTGCCAGCCGGCCTACACGGAGGGCCTCCGGGAGCACCCGGACACGGCGGCTTTGTGCTGTCAGGCGCCGCACGGTTGTATGGCTGCTGCGGTCACCTTCGTTCTCCTTTGCCTGAGACGCTCTTTCTGCTACTGAAAAATCTCCCTCCGCATCGCCTGGCTCCCGCCTCACTCCCCCCAGAGCATGTCGCGGCTGCCAGCCGCCCACCTTCCGCCTCCGGGCTCCCGGGGTCCTGGCTTACGGGCTCCTACAGGCGCCCGGGCTGCCAGTGCGCTCCCTGTGCCCTGGCCAGGGTGCGTGTGGGAGGCAAGCAGCCCATGTGTCTCTCACATCAGTGTTTCTCTCTTTCTCGCTCTCTCTCTCTCTTTCTCTCTCTCTCTCTCTCTCTTCCTCCGCCCTTCCAATCTCTCTTTAAAAAAATCAATGGGGAAAAATATCCTCACGTAAGGATTAAAGTGTATATAGCAGAGGTCCTCAAACTTTTTAAACAGGGGGCCAGTTCACTGTCCCTCAGACCGTTGGAGGGCCGGACTATAGTTTAAAAAAAAACTATGAACAAATTCCTATGCACGCTGCACATATCTTATTTTGAAGTAAAAACACAAAACGGGAACAAATACAATATTTGCATCTGCATGTGGCCCGCGGGCCGTAGTTTGACGACCCCTGGTATATATGATGTGACATAGACATAGACATAGACATTAGACATTAGACATAGACATACACATAGACATACATATACACATAGACATACACATACACATACACATAGACAGACATACACATACACATACACATAGACATACACATACACATAGACATACACATAGACATACACATAGACATACACATAGACATACACATACAGACATACACACAGACATACATATACACATATACATAGACATACACATAGACATACACATAGACATACACACACATACACATACACATACACATACACATACACATACACATACACATACACATAGTATATGATAAACTCCAACCGGCCGGCATGCTCTGGTCTGACTCCGCCTGCTGTGAGCACTGTGACCTCAAGGCCTGGGCCAGGCAGAGGAGACTGCTGCGCGGAGCACGGGTGAGCCCTTGGCTACAAGCCCCCATGATGCCCTCCTGCTTTGGCCACAGCCTCAGCCTCCCCAGCTGTGAGCCCACGTCTCCAAGATCAGCCCCTGCCCTCCTCTCCTCAAAGACGGATCCCTACTCCGTCCCAGGGCCAGGGTCAGGCCCCAACGGGAAAGACAGAAGGAACCACGCCTTTTATTTAAAAGTGTATTGGGGGGGCTCTATTTTGGTCACAGAGAAATGCATCCATTTAGGGTTCCCAATCCCTGGGGTGTGAGCGACACATTCCAGCTCCCCAAGCCGCCAGACGACAGTCACCCCTCCCTCCCACAGCTGTGGCCACAGGGATGTCTGTTCCTCACAGGGGTCGACATGGAAGGAAAACCAAAATCCATTCCTAGTACCTACTTGCAAATCATTGAAGTCTTTGAGGGGCACGCGTTGGAAAAGGACAAATGAGAAAACTTCCTGTCCATTCAGAGGGAAAAACAAAACACGCAGACACGTACCAGGGAAGCTGTGAGCTCCAGCTGGAGGCCAACGTGCGTGAGGAACATCACCAAGGTGGCCACGGTGGGGGCCACGAACAGCAGCACCGTGCCCAGGCTCTGGGCAAACCCACTCTTCTCCATCAGCTTCCTTTCCTTCCTTCTCAGGTCTGGGGAATAAATGAGAAACCCACAGAAGTCAGCCACGGGAACATCCTCCACAGACAATCCATGGTCAGCCACGGGAACATCCTCCACAGACAATCCGTGGTCAGCCACGGGAACATCCTCCACAGAACACAGAACAATCCGTGGTTGGCCACGGGAACTTTCTCCACAGACAATCCATGGGCGGCCACGGGAACATCCTCCACGGAACACAGAACAACCCGCGGAGCACGAAGGAAATGCCCAGAAGGTGGGTGGCGTGGCCCACCGGGACAGCCATAGGCTCCGAGCGGGGAGCAGTTGCTCTGTACCTTTAATTATGTGTGCGAATGGCTTCTCCCACGTGTACATTTTAATCAGCTTAATGCAGGTGAGGACTTCACTGGTCACCCGGATGCGCTGGTCGCTGACCTCAGAGGTTTGCTTCTGTCTCTTCACAATCATGAGGGTCAGGAGCGCCTGCAGCCAGGGGGGGGGCGGGGGGCAGCACGGGGAGAGCCGGTCGGAGGCGGCAGGCGAGGGTTCCCAAGGGAAACACCAGATACGGACGAATCGCTGGTTAACTGCACCGGGCGGCCCATGAGACCAAGCGCTAGGTCCCTGCTGAAGGCTTTCAGAGGTGCCCCCTCTAGGGCGCCTGCCTCTAGGTCCCCGCTGTGCTTCCCGGGGGTCCTTCTCTCCTGGGGCCAAGCCAGGCTGTGGCTGACGCAGCAGAGTCCGATGCTCTGCCTTTGGGAACCCAACCCTCTAAGAGTCGCAGGCCCCTTTCCGGGGACCGAGGGAGGAGACCCCTCCGTTTGGATGACTCGGAGCACGTGTCATCCAAGAACCGCTTCCTGTTTTGCCCAATTTGTTTTCACCTGCAACTTAAGCAGCCAGTGTGCCCCCTCCCCCCACAACCCTGAGAGGACACGTGTCCGGTCGGAGGTACCCCCGTGACAGAGCCCGGGCGCTCTGGGGAACGGCCAGCCTCACCATCAGCAGTAAGATCAGGAGGTAGAAGAGCGTGGCGATCAGCGCGGTGGGTCCCAGCGTGAGGTAGGAGGCGACGCTGCAGGTCAGCAGCGACGAGCAGCTCAGGAAGATGAGGGGGCCGTAGTACACGCCTTCGAACAGGTAGTTGGTGTCGCTGGTGAAGAAACTGATGGCCTGGAAGACAGCGAGCCCGCGGCTCGGGGTCACCTCTCCAGTCGCCCCGAGCCTGTGTCTTTTTTCTTAATATTGTTATTGATTTCAGGGAGGGAGGGAGAGGGAGAGAGAGAAACAACAACGATGAGAGAGAATCCTGGATCGGCTGCCTCCTGCACGCCCCCCACTGGGGACCCAGCCAGTAATGCGGGCCTGTCCCCTCGCTGAGCATTGAACCGTGACCTCCTGGTTCATAGGTTGACTCTCAACCACAGAGCCACACCGGCCGGGAGAAGGTCCGTGTCTTTGAAGGGGGCTCGAAGGAGGGGGGCAGCCAGAAGTGTGCGTGGTGGGGACTGGCGGGGGCCGGTGCATTTGAGGGCTGGAGGCCACCCGGCCAGGCGGGAGCGGGAGGCCACCTCGGGCTGGAGGAGGCTGGAGAGGGGCTGAGGCCAGGTCCCAAGCGGGTGACTGATGATAAGGAGCCAAAGCAGAGCCGCCTTCCCCTCACTCTCAATGGGCCTCAACATAAAAGTCACCGTGAGCCCGGCCGGCGTAGCTCGGGGTGGTGTCCACCCAGGACCCAGGAGGTCACGGTCCGATTCCCAGTCAGGACACAGGCCTGGGCTGTGGGCTCCATCCCCAGTGTGGGGTGTGCAGGAGGCAGCCAGTCCAAGATTCTCTCTCATCACTGTTTCTCTCTCTCCCTTTCCCTTTTGCTCTGAAATCAATAAAAATTCATTTTTTTAGAAAAAAAACTTCCTTAAAAAAAAAAAAAGTCATCCATGTTCCTCAAGCCACAGGAAAGCAGGGAGATTGGAATCCTATAGAATAAACCTTAATATGCAAATTGACCGAACAGCAAAACGACTGGTCGCTATGACACGCACTGACCACCAGGGGGCAGACGTTCAATGTAGGAGCTGCCTCCTGGTGGTCAGTGCGCTCCCCCTGTGGGAGCACCACTCAGCCAGAAGCTGGTCTCAGGGCTGGCAAGCACCGTGGTGGTGGTGCAAGCCTCTTCCACCTCCACTGCAGGCAGGTGGTAATGCGTGAGAGGTCCCGGACTGCGAGAGGGATGTCCCACTACCAGCAGGGAGCGGGCCTAAGCTGGCAGGTGGACATCCCCCGAGGGGTCCCGGACTGCGAGAGGGATGTCCCACTGCCAGCAGGGAGCGGGCCTAAGCTGGCAGGTGGACATCCCCCGAGGGGTCCTGGACTGCGAGAGAGTGCAGGCCCGGCTGAGGGAAATTTCATGCACTGGGTCTCTAGTTAAATATATAAAATCCCAGTGTCCCCCACGACTACGGGCCACACATTGTCACAGCCCCTCCCATCCCTGTCAGCGTCTGCGTGTCCTTATGTTGCCAGGGGAGCAAGACCAGCCCCTGCCCCCCATCACCGAGGGGAGTGGGCACCCAGGGAGCCCTTGGGATTGCTCTTCCCTGGGGGCGTCCCTGGGCCATGAAGTCCTCCCACACCCTCCTCCCTGGCAGGCCGCCCCAGAGCAGGCTCCGTAACTGCAGGGAGCAATGGAGGGGCCCTCTCTCCCGGCTCAGAGCTGACCTGCCCGGGGACCCCAGCGAGGCTGCGGATGGCCATCACCCCCCTGGGAATCATTCCCTCTCCCTCCCCTGGCCCCGGGCCCCGCTGGCCGGCCGCCCGGCACTGACCTCGCCGGTGGTGATGTGCGTCAGCGACTTAAACTGCAGCAGCTTCTGGAAGGCCAGGGAGGCGGCGGCTGCGCGGAAGCGGATGCCGGTGCGCTGGCTGACGACCCAGCACGCGCACATGCTCAGGGACTTGAGGCACTCGACGGCAAACAGGGCGAGGCACAGCCCCACAGCGTAGCCGACGCCCCCGGACTGCTCCCGGGAATATTCCAGGATCCTGGGGATGATCAGCGCCTGCAACAAGCGCGGGAGCCGGGCTCGCTCGGGCCTGCCGGGCCCACCCAGGCGCCATGGGCTCCATGCCAACCGGCACAGAGACGGTGGACACATTGCCCAGGGGCACCGGCCATGACGCGGGCCGCCCGAGGTTGGAACCCAAGCCCTGGCTGCGCAACTCACACTTATTATTAGCTCCCCTGCCCCAAAAGCGAGTCGTGTTCAGAGCAGCAGTCGGGAGACAATACATCCTGTGGGGACGGGTACCCATTCCCCCACAGCTCCCACGCCCACCTCCCGCCACACCCCACCTCCTGCCACGCCCACCTCCCACCATGCCCCACCTCCTGCCACGCCCAACTCCCACCATGCCCCACCTGCCACGCCCAACTCCCACCATGCCCCACCTGCCACGCCCACCTCCCACCATGCCCCACCTCCTGCCACGCCCACCTCCCACCATGCCCCACCTCCTGCCACGCCCACCTCCTGTCACGCCCACCTCCCGCCACGCCCCACCTCCTGTCACGCCCACCTCCCGCCATGCCCCACCTCCTGTCACGCCCACCTCCCACCACGCCCCACCTCCTGCCACGCCCACCTCCCACCATGCCCCACCTCCTGCCACGCCCACCTCCCGCCACGCCCCACCTCCTGCCATGCCCACCTCCCGCCATGCCCCACTCACCGGCCCCAGCACACTCAGGATGGAAAAGCATGCGCCCAGGATCGCGTCCATAATGGTCCTCGTTCTCTGGAACCTGAGCATCACGCGGAACACGGAGGCCTTTTCCAAGCCATGCCTCGAGACTTCTTCCTCCCAAAGCAGGCGGAGCCTGGGAAAGAGGAAAACGGCCACGTGAAATCTCTTCGCACGTGTCACCCCGACGTCCCAGGTCCTGTAGCAGCTTCATTAGAAATTTTCAAACATAAGGAAGTGAGCAGTGTAGGCATCGCCCCCAAACATGCATTCCCCAGGTTCGAGGACCACCACGTCTGTTTCATCTCTCCTCCCTTCACTTTTTCTCTATTTAAAGCAAATCCCAGACATATCATCTCATCTCTCAATGCTTTAGGGTGTATCTCTCCTAGATAAGCCTTTAGAAAAACACCACAGTAACCATAAAAACAATAGTTATTAATAATAGTTATAAATAGTTATAAACAATAGTTATTAACATAGTAACACAAATTTCTTAATGATATGGCATATCCAGTTTGTATTCAAATCTCTCTATTTCAAAAATACGTCTTTATAGTTAGCTTGCCAGATCAAGGTACAAATAAGTCCATCCTATATAATAAAAAGGTAATGTGCAAATTGACCATCACCCCCTTGCCCAAGATGGCCACCCCCACGTGGTCACAAGATTGCCAGCAGGGGAGGCAGTTGGGAGGACCAGGCCTGCAGGGGAGCAGTTAGGCATCGATCAAGCTGCCAGGGGAGTGGTTAGGGGGCGATCAGGCTGGCAGGCAGAAGCGGTTAGGGACAATCAGGCAGGCAGGCAGTTGGGAGCCAGCAGTCCCGGATTGTGAGAGGGATGTCTAGTATGTTATATATATTTATTTATTCTATTTTTATGTTTATTTTTAGAAAGAGGAAGGAAGGGGGAGAGAGAGAAACATCGATGTGTTGTTTCACTTATTTATGCATTCATTGGTTCATTCTTGTATGTGCTCTGACAGGGATGGAACCCACAACCTTGGTGTATAGTGTGGCTCGGTGGTTGAGTGTCAGTTTATGAAGTAGGAGGTCATGGTTCGATTCCCCAGTCAGGGAACATGCCCAGATTTCAGGCTGGATCCACAGTAGGTAACATGCAGGAGGCAGCCGATCCATGATTCTTTCCCATCGTTGATGCTTCTCTCTCTCTCCCTCTCCCTCCACACCCCCCTTTCTGAAATCAATAAGACAATATTTAAAAAATAAAATTAAAAAAGTGCTTTCAGACTAGAGGTCAGCCTCTTGCTACAGAGGAAGAGCCCGCAGTCCTTGGTTGTCTGAGGAGGGACCAACCTTACCTTCTCTGAGCATCTCTGGTCACCATGCCCCCACCAAGACCTGGTCTTAACCGACCCTGCGGCTTGCCCAGCGTGACGGTACCTGTGCGCACTGCGGGTGGAGGCGTCCTGCGCTGACAGCGGGGGGATGGTGTTCTCATCCAAGCGCTTCCGGAGGCCTTGCATCATGAGGGGGCTCAGCCACGACACCGTCGAGTAGGAGAACAGGCCGGCGTCATCCAGGGGCTGAGGGGACGGGAACCTGGAAGTCACAGGCAAGGTGGTCACGTGGGCATGCGGGCGCGGGAGGGGAGACGCAGGGCAGGGCAGGAGTTTGAGATGAAGAGTCACAGCTATGCCAAACCACAGGCCGTCGGCCAGAGGCACCGCTACGTGTGTGTGTGTGTGTGTGTGTGTGTGTGTGTGTGCGTTCGCGACTGTTACCTGTGTGATAGTCAAACATCAGAAACAAGAACAGCGCCTATGAATAGGGGAGCAATTTTAAAAGAAAGGAAAGAGCCGGGCCGGCGGGGCTCAGGGGTTAAGCATCAGCCTGTGAACCAGGAGGTCAGGGTCCGATTCCCGGTCAGGGCACAGGCCCGGGTGGAGGGCTCCATCCCCAGGGTGGGGCGTGCAGGAGGCAGCCGGTCCATGGTTCTCTCTCATCATGGATGTCTCTCTCTCTCTTTCCCGCTCCCTTCCTCTCTGACATCAATAACAATATATTTAGAAGAAAGAAAAGCAGTGCAGCCTGTCCGTTCTGTGGGAAATAGCGCGGAAGTGTCCACGGTGAAGCTGCCCTTCGTTGCCCTTGGTGCCGGGTGGTTCCGCCCTCCGCCCCGGCAGGACTCACTCGGGCTTGGGGCGGAAGGGCAGCAGCATCTTCCAGGCGTCACGCTTCCCCCGAGGCGGGGCCGCTGCGCTCCCAGGCGGCTCAGGCTCCTGGATTTGTGGGTAACCGTCTTCAGGGGTGTATGTTCTCTTGGGGAAGAAAAAACGAAAGCGCGTCCGTTTCAGACCCATAAATACCACCGGAGCGGGCATTAGGCCCAAGGAGGACGGATCCTTCCACATCAGCTTCCTCGCGGCTCTGGAGTCAGACAGAGAAAGACAAGTACCCCCGTCCTCACTGGCATGTGGGACCTTTTCCTATCCTCACCCCAGGATATTCCCCCATTGACCTTTAGAGAGCAGCAGGGAGGGAGGAGGGGACGAGAGAGAGAGAAACATCGATGTGAGAGAGACACATCAATGGGCTGCCTCTCGCTGGGGCCCGGATAGGGGTGGGGATGAACTTGGAACCCCGGGTACATGCCCTTGACCGGGATTTGAACTTGTGACCCTTTGGTCTGAGGGCTGATGCTCTAGCCACTGAGCAAACCAGCCAGGGCAACATGTGGAATCTTTAAAAAAAGAAAAGGGAGCTCATAGACACAGAAAAGAGATGGGTGGTTGCCGGAGGCAAGGTGGGTGGGTGGGTGGGTGGGCAAATGGGTGAAGGTCAAAAGGTACAGACTTCCAGTTACAAAGTAAAGGAGTGCTGGGGCGGCAGCCACAGCTCGGTGACTGCACTCAGTCACGCTGGGTTATATGTTTGATCGTTACGGCGAGAGGAGATCTTAAAACGTCTCGTCAGAAGGAAAAGAAAGGCGTTGCTCTGTGTGGTGACGATGTTTCCCAGACCTATGGTGGTGATCATTTCACAACGTATAAATATACCAAGTGGGATGCTGTGCACCTGAGACTAACATACGGTCCATTACATCTCGGTGTAAATACATCAACAGACAAACAAAGGAGAGGGTCGACAGGGAAAGGTTCCACATCGTGGTGCCTTCGGGGCGAGGGACTTGGGACGAGGAGATCAATAGCTGAGTGTGATTGTCAGGATCCAAGCTGGTGTGTTAGCGACAGGCCCAGAGGCACTCAGTCTCTATAAAAGCCTAAGTGACCGTTCGACCGGCAGCTGTGACGCGCACTGACCACCAGGGGGCAGATGCTCAACGCAGGAGCGGAAACCATAGGCATGGAAACGTGGAACAGACTGATGAATCTCAGAGGGAAGGCGGGAGGGGAGAGCAGGAAGAGATTAACCAAAGATCTTATATGCCGACTAGAGGCCCGGTGCACGGATTCATGCACCGGTAGGGTCCCTCGGCCTGGCGTGCGGGGATCGGGCTGAAGCCGACTCTCTGACATCCCCCAGGGGGTCCAGGATAGCGAGAGGGCGTAGGCCAGGCCAAGAGACCCCACCGGGGCACGAATCCGTGCACTGGGCCTCCAGTGTTAATATAAGTGCATGCATAGATGAATAGGTAATAGAGAATACATGCACATGCATGAGCCACGAAGGCGTGTCGTGACCGAGGGTTATGATTCATCTAATTACAGAAGCGTGAGGTGCATTTTAAAAAGTCAAGGTTGAATAAATATGGGACAGCATTCCTTGAGCTAATAAGTGGTGACCATGGGGAAGACCCTCCCCTGCAGCTCCCTGGGGCCTTGATGCGAAGGAGATGGACTCACGTAGCTAAGTCCCGAGACCATGCCGTCACCCACATCGAAGCCGAGATTCACGACGCCGCCGCCGGAAGAGCTGGGGACCCAGCATATCTTCCTCCTGGGCATTTTCAGTTGTCCTGCCGATCCTTCGTTTTCCAAAACCAGAGACTGAAAAAGCAACAGGCAGGAGCGGCTTAGACCCAGCCAGGAGAGGAGGCCGGCCCCCTGCAGGCAGCATGCGGGGCCGGCACGGGGTTGGGCCCTGCTCTTCCCTCTGCCTGGGAGGGACTTGGCTCCCTATTTTTATTTTTTAAAATATGTTTATATTGATTTCAGAGAGGAAGATAGAGGGAGAGGGAGATAGAAACACCAATGATGAGAGAGAATCATGGCTCAGCTGCCTCCTACACAACCCCTACTGGGGATCGACCTATGAAACAGTTCAGTTCCCCGTCAGGGCACATGCCCGGGTTGAACTGTGACCTCCTGGCTCATAGGTAGATGCTCACCCACTGAGTCATGCCAGTCGGGCTCGGCTCCCTACTTTTTAACATCCTTCACTGCCCCAGCCCGACCTCACTTGGGGAAACCCTTCTCCAACTCCCCACTCCCCACCCCACCCCCGTGGGCCAGGCCAGTCTCCTTTCATATACCGAGTCTGCCCACAGAACTACGCCTCTTCTGCCCTGCCGGGTGGCTCAGGTGATTGGGCATCGTCCTGGGCACCGAAAGGTCGCCGGATCGATTCCCGGTCAGGGCACAGGCCCGGGTCACAGGCTCGATCCCCCGTGTGGGGCGTGCAGGAGGCAGCCGACCCATGATTCTCTCTCATCATTGATCTCTCTCTCCCTCTCCCTTCCTCTCTGAAATCAGTACAAATATTTTTTAATAATAATGATAAATAAAATAAATTTTAAAAAATCCTCAAAGGAGGATTGTAAAAAAACAAACCATGCTTCTTCTCTTATCCCAGTTTATAAATTGTACATTCACTGTTTGTTCACTGTTTGATTGTCAACTGTTCACTGTTTAAGTTGATTCACTGTTCAACTGTAAATCACTGTTTGTTCCGCGTTCGTTTCCCGGCACTAAACGGAGACCAGGGACCCGCCTGCTTTGCTCACTGTCGAGTCCCTGGGCCTGGGGCCTGGCACTAGGAGGACAGCCAGGTGCTCGATAAGCAAACAAGGGAAGGCACGCCATGTTGCCATTTTCTGACGCCTGGTTTTCAGACTCCGGCAGCGGGTCTGGGCAGGACTTAGGGCAGCGGTTCTCCACCTTGGCTGCACATCAGAATCACCTGGGAGTCTTTTTAAAATCCTGATTTTGGGGCCTCATCCTCCGGAAATTCTGCTTCTTGGTTACTCATGTTGTGGCCCCACCCCAGAACAAAGAAACAGAATTCCCGGAGGATGAGGCCCCGAAATCAGGATTTTTAAAAGATTCCCAGGTGATTCTCATGTGCAGCCAAGGTGGAGAACCACTGACTTAGGGCCTTGGGTCACCAAGTGTATTTCATCTGCCTTTTGCTTTCGCCTTTCTGAGCGTGTGACTCACTCACTCCCAGAGCAGCCGCTGTCTGGGGTAGGAGAGGGATGGTCACGAGGAGTCTTTCTGAAGGAACGGAAAGAGAAAGTGGGAGACTCAGTGGTTCAGCGTCGACCTATGACCCAGGAGGTCACGGTCTGATTCCCGGTCAGGGCACAGGCCCAGGCTGTGGGCTCCATCCCCAATGGGGGCCGTGCAGGAGGCAGCCGGTCCGTGATTCTCTCTCATCGTTGATGTTTCTCTCTCTCTCACTCCCCCTTCCTCTCTGTAATCAATAAAAACTTATTGAAAATTGGCGTGATTCCGTAGAGAGAGGCCCTGGGGAGGCCCACGTGTACCGCTCTTCCGTTTACTCATTACGCAAAGCTCCCCGGCGGAGGGCGCGGGGGTGGGGAGGGTGGCGTCAGCAAGTTCCAGATCGCAAGTCATGCGCGCTGGCACCGGGCTGCACCGACCTCTCCAGGCAGCAGAGAGGGAGGAATGTGGCCTGACAGCCTGCTCCGTGCTGACGGGGAAGAGGAGACGGAGCAGCAAAGAGGGCGGCTGGTCGGACCTTCACTCATTGCCCGTTTCCCGAGTAACTGTGCGGAAGTTTGCAAATACTGAAAGCATGCTTCCTCATTTTTCTGTCTCTTCACAACGTCGGGGCTGTGGGCACCACGCACATGTCAACTTCACCTGCGTTATTAGCATTCCTGCACTGATTTCTTTATATATATATATATATATGCTTTTATTGATTTCAGAGAGAGGAAGCGAGAGGGAGCGATAGAAACATCAACGATGAGAGAGAACCAGGGGTCCGCTGCCCGTTTATCCACTGTGATTAGTGGCGAGGCCATCCCTGCTGCTGGGTGGGGACCAGGACTTGCCTGGCAATCAGAGAGGCCACCTGGCTGCTCCAGCCATCGCCGGGGGGCCAGCGTCATGGCGGTGAACTTGGTTCAGACCCGGGCTATTTGCAGATGGTGAAATGGCCTGGGAACTGGAGGGGGCCCTGGAGCAAGGCAAACGGTGGCCGGTGTCCAAGCCAGAGGCGCACGGAGGGCAGGGAAGGTGCCGGGGGCAGTGGGGCCAAGCCGCCTGCCAGGCCCCGAAGGCGGCTGACATCAGCCCTTTCTCTTCCGTCTCCGTCCAGGCCGCCCATTCCCCGCTGGTTAACTTCTTCCTCCTGCTGGTTCCAATAGCTTCTGGGGCCATCGCGGGCTCTTCACTGAGGGCGAACCCCCCCCCCCCCCCCCCGCGTTCTCCTGCCGGCGTCTGGCACGGCTGGCCCCTTCTCCTCCCTCGGGTCTCCCTCAGCTCACACCCCACCTCCTCACTGACCTCCTGCTTTCCTCTCCAGCCCTTGGACGCCATTCTCACACAGCAGCTTTTGAGAACGTAAGCCGGGCGATGTGATCCTGCCGTTGGCAACCAGGGGCCCTCTCTAGCCCGACCCCGCTGACCTCCCAGCTCCTTGAGACCGA